>NC_053156.1:152899873-153227789 GCF_016835505.1 Polypterus senegalus | reverse complement strand
TTTGTATTTTAAACTTTTAAGGGCAATTCACAAGTTTTGGGGCCTGCTTAGGCTGAAGCTTGCAAGTGATAGTTATGTTATGTTATCACACACTTGTGATTGGGAGGCAGCTAGAGGGCCTGAATAATAGTAGTACCACACCAGACCGGGGGATGGTGAGCTGCACTAACTTTCTCTTTCAATCTTCTGCAGACCATCCACGAGAAATCCCACTAGGTCCCGGCCAATTTGATGATGTCACTTCCAGGCCAGAAGACGTCACTTAGGCGCAGGCGCTATTGACGACGGCACTTCCGGTCCCAACGACATCACATTTGGTTCCGGGTCAGATGACATCACTTCTGGTCCCAGCCTTTAAAGTCGTCATATGTTCCCTCTTGGTTCAATTCTGTCTTGGACTCAAACCTGTGAACATCTCTTCAAAATTACGCAGTTGCAGTCAGGGCACAATATTCGGGTGGCTACCCCAAACCTTTTCAATGTCTTCAGTCTGTTATTGTGACACCATCTAGCTTGGGTTGAGGATAAAGCTAAACAGCCCTGTATATGTTCTGGGCTGCTTTGTAGGTCTTTTGGAAGCCTCATGCCTCTTTTTGCCTGGTTTGACACTCCATTCGGCAATTAAGTGAATGTATGGTAGGTGAAAAGGACTTAAAAATAAACAAAAGCAAAGACTACAGAGATGACAGAGCAGCAAGAAATCTCTTTGGGTTGTAAACAGGGGGAATGCACCAAAAAACACTCGTAGCACATGCACCTGGTTATGAATAAAATCTTATTACAGTACAAACAGCAAAAGTTTGTTGACATTAGGTGTTGTAACAGTTGTAACCTTTCCTCAAAGTCTGCATAAAAAAGATAAAAAGAACAACAGTGAGGTAGTTGTACTTTAGGACAAAACCAAGGAAATTTGAAGTCAAATCATTTGAGGAGAAGAAGAAATAAAAAAACAAGCTATTAAGTCAAAAGTAGGCCAGCTTGAAGTCATGATAAACATTATAACAAAAAAAGTCGTATCCCTAGAAACTACATTGCCAGAAGATATTTTGCACACCAAAGAAAAATGTCTTTCTTTCGTTTCATCAAAGTGCAGACTTTAACTGCCCTAAAAGAAGATTTCTGCCATGCATATACCTGTATGACTAAGTTGTTTTGTCATAACGCACACACACATAGAGTATGCCCCCTAGCAATGTTTGTTATTATAGTCACTAAAAATCTGAACTGGTAAAGCAATGACACCATTATTGTACAAAACTAAACAGGTAAAACTAATAAACTGATGCTAAAAATAAATGTAACAAGATCAAAGCATTACGATTTGGGCTTAAATTGTGAATATAATCAATCAGTCTAACAATGTTCATTGTAATCGTACTCAACTACATAATTAATGACACAATTAAATATCAGTTCCATTAATAATGATATAAAGAACCAATGTCATTTTATTTTCTTTGCCTCTGTTTTCATGTGACTTCATCCTAATTAACTGTACTGCCTCAGAAGGATATGGACAATTTTTAATGAAAAGGATGAGAAGATGAGGTATAGTCAAATTGTAAAGCTGATGTCATTATCAAAGTATAAGTGATCTTTCATCAAGTTAAAAACCTTAATGAAAAATCAAAGACCTTAACACTAAAAGCAGAAGATGCATAATCCAACCCTTATGCTGTCACTCTGATGATGTCACATGGAGCATTCTGGGTACATTGCCATAACAAGCAATAATGCCAGCGTCACAGAATGGCGTCACCTGTAACTAAATAAAATGTAGTTGCAGCAAAAAATAACATCATTTGAAAACTATTCTAGATAGAAATAAAGGCATGAATTGACTTCTTCAGGTTAAAAAAGGAAAAATATACTTTGCCTAAAACACTTCAATAAACCCCAAAACAATTTCATAAAAAAACCCACCAATCATAAGCTTACTATTTACAAGCAACCAAACAGATAAGAGAGGCCAGAACAACAAGTGAAAGGAGGCGCCAGGGGCATTGATTCCTGATTCCTGACAGCTAATAATGCTTTCCTATTCTGTTTTTCTTCAAGGTTTCCAGCTGTGGCACATTTTACTACTACAACCTTATTGACACTGCTGCTGCTGTCAATGGAATGAGATATCAAAGTATTTGCAAACCTTTGAATTCACTGCTAAGAATCACAATGCAAGGTGATCATATAATTATACTTTAGTCATGAAGTTGAGCATATTGTACTGTAGATTGCCTGGGACAAAGCCAACAACTTGCCTTATTGAAAAGGATTGTGGACTACCAGAGATTTGTTTCTAAAAGATCCTTGTACCTGAAATATAAGTTTACCTCTCTTCTATTATCCATTGGTTTAATCTCTATTAGGTTGATTTCTGTTACATTGTAACAATTGAGCTGATGTTTGTGGATTTCTCTACTACTGTTTATTTAAAGTGATGTGTTCTTATGAGTGTACACAGAAAAAAGTATAACCATTCAACTTAAAATAAATAAGGTAATGATTCACACATAATATTTTCAACCTCAAACCAACATAATTCTTTTTATCTTATTGAATCCACAATTTTTAAGTTGAGGCAAATCATTTAGAGTGATTGGGTGTAATTCACTTGTTTTATACTGACGTAAATCTATTTTTTAAGTTGTTACAATTTTAAATGATTTATTGGTTGTAACCCTGCGGTGGGGTGGCACCCTGCCCGGGGTTTGTTTCCTGCCTTGCGCCCTGTGTTGGCTGGGTTTGGCTCCAGCAGACCCCATGACCCTGTAGTTGGGATGTAGCAGGTTGGATAATGGATGGATGGATGGATGGTTGTAACCTGTCTTTATGCTATTAAAAGTATTATGAATATAACACATTCCAATGCTGTACGTTTTACATTTATTTAAAAATGTAGTACAAATACACAAACATTTTGCAGTGTAAATCTTAAATATACAACAAAAAATTATTAAACGTTTCTACAGCTTTCTTGAAAGCATGTTTTATTACGAGTTCTTATACTTAAAAATAACAGTTGAGAAACAGGGTTACTTACCAGAAATCCTCCCTTATAAAAGTCTGCTGCTGAAAATGACCAGACCTGTAAAGCCACATCCACTGCACTCGGGAAAGTGTTCTTCTCTTTTGGCAGTTGGAAAGCCAGCACGCTGGAAAGTTCAACCGGAAGAATATACAAACGGCCCCTTCCACACAGCACACGAACAACCTAAAATATTAGGTTAAGTGAAATAGGAATTTTATGTTTATTCCCTCCACCATAACTTACTTTGGTACAAACAAATGTTTTTACCTTGGTTGAGATCTGAAACCAAATATTTCAAGCTACACTAAATGACTAATCTTAAGTTGCTTGAAAGAGAAAATACATATTGAATGAACAACATCAATGTTATACTTTTTTCAGTGTAAATGGTTTGTGGTTATGTACTTTTTCTGATAGTATTCTTCATTTGTTAATATTTGTCAATGGCTTGATTGTTTTTAATAATAAAGAGAATTTAATGGCTCACAAAGTCAGTTAGGAGTTATAACTAATACACTCTCATAACACGCTCCACAGTGAACATCATCCAAAAGTACTATACAACTACTTAAATTTGCTTAAAACAACGACATTTGAATTAAAGGGTCAAGTACAAAATGTTAGGATTATTAGTAAAATGTTAATTATGTCAAAGTGTAAACTGATGATTTATTATACATCTATGCATAAAGCGGCCAGAAAGCAATATAAAACATTTTTGTTCCTCTGTTTATTTTTTTATGTATATTTTTATGTACACAGTACATTTATAAAATCAGCTATACTTTTTCATCGTCACTTACTGTAATTGAAAATTTTGACCAGATATTCCTTTAACTCCATATATTTAAATCCTTGTCTTTCTGTGGTTCACCTTCTTGTGAGGTTTCAGTTTGACCAAAGTTAAAACTGTCTGAAAATATCAGAGTCATTTGTGGTATACAGCACTGGTATTTACTCATAGGCAGACAAGTGACCTGGATCCAGTCTTACTGAGTAAAAATTGACTTGCGTCGTTGGAATTAATGGCCTGTTCTGTTCACACTCTATTCTGTAGTTCTAATCACTTTCTTTTGCAACATGAACACAATTTTTTTCTGATTTCCCATCTACCAGGAAACATTAAACTTAATGTCAACTGTGGTATAGTATGCTGCTTGCTTTCAGAAGTGAATGGAGTTGTGAAAGTGCAGCAGTGCCAGGTTTGAGGTAGAAGTTTGACAAACCTCTAAAGCTGTGTGTCGACCTGACAGCAGAGCACTTTATGGCACTCTTTACAATACATTGTTACTGGTGTATTCTTTGTGTGGGTTTGGTGGATTGAGTTAATTAGACTGGCCAGTTCACAGAAAATTAATGTTTCTATTTGATTGTCCTGCAGTATAGTTTTGGAGCTAGAAGAATATTAGAATTTTTTATTTAGTTTATAACCCAAAAGACAGCTAACTCTGACATTTTGGTTGAAATATTCTATTTGACTTTTAAATATTTAATCTAAATCTGGAATATAAAAACAAAGACAACAAGAAACGCATCCCCCTTGTTGTCTCCTACAACCCACATCTTGAAAAACTTCAGCCAATACTAAACAACGACCAAACACTAAAAAATGTATTTCCTGAACCTCCCCTCCTGGCATACAGACAACCACCAAACCTTCAGCAACTAATTGTCCGAAGCTCCCTAAATGAACCAACAGAAAATGGCACATCTCCCTGCCTACAGAAAAGATGTAAAACGTGTGCCCACATCTACAATACAGACCGTATAATTATACCAAACTCCCGACTTGAACATCACATAAAAGGATCATTTTCCTGCAGATCATCGAATGTTGTCTACCTAATTCTCTGCATGAAATGTCCTGACACTACACTCTATGTGGGAGAAACTGGACAAACACTCCGCCAGAGAATGAATTTACACAGATTCCATATTAAACATGGCAACACAGATGTTCCTGTAGCGGCCCACTTCAACAGCCATGGACACTGTGAGAGGGACTTTAAAGTCACAGTGCTTATGGGCAACTTCAAAACGCAGCAAGAGAGAAAAGAATGGGAAGTTAAGCTCATGTTAAAATTTAATACATTACAGCATGGCTTGAACAGAGACAAGAGTTTTATAGCCAGATATGAAGACTGTTTACATCTCTCAGACTGACACAGACAACCTGACTACAGATCTGCATTGTTTTGAAAAACTTCACAAACTTCAAAGGACTTTGTGGGACAGTTATCTTATCTAAAGATCTTGACCATACATTGTTCTTCTATCTCCTGTTAAATTAATCTTAGCCTGAATGAACCTATTAATTTTTTACATTTAAGAGTTTTCATTTAAAAATTTACCATTGTTGTTTCTTGTCCTAGTGTGTGGATATAAACACAGGAAACTTCAGTTTCTGTATTACATCTTGCCTGAAGAAGGGGCCTGAGTTGCCTCGAAAACTTGCATATTGTAATCTTTTTAGTTAGCCAATAAAAGGTGTCATTTTGCTTGGCTTTTCTCTACATTCATAATGGCTAACACGATACAACAACCTAGTACTACAAATATTTAATAAGGAATACTTCTTTGGATTCAGAATGCAAACAAAATGTTTTGAAACAACTTTGGTTTCATTATCGATTTTTTCATTGTCAACTATCTTAAATAGATTGATTACTGTTACACAAAGTAGTGATTTATACTGTTATCTTTAATGAAGTCACATATTGATCAAACTCTTAGCATTTTAAGTATTTAAATAACTTGGCTTTAGAAAAACAGGTAGCTCACATATTGTTGGAATTTTACAAAGTTATCTGTCCACCTCTATCTAAAAAATGCTAAAATGCTTATCTTTGTGTCACGCAAAAACTCACAAACCATTGAGTCTTGAATCTTGACCTTCGTCTTAATCGAGAGCTTATGTCTTGTTAAATGACCTATCAAATGGATCACTTTGGCAGTGTAATTGCAGCAGGCGATGTGCAATGGCTAAAAAGAAAATAACAGCTGTGCGTGAACACTCAATGACTCACATGAAACATCTGCTGGCAGTGAGTCAAAATGCACAGGCTAATCAGATGATATGCCATGAAAAACAACACAATCCGCAACCTCAATACAAGCCAAACCTCAAGCTAAAAGCAGAAGTCGCTTCACTGACGATGAACGAAAAACGATGAGACAGCAGGACACTGATATGCATACCAAAGAGAGAGGTCAGATTGAATACAGAGCCATTGATACACATTACAGACTACATAACAAGAAGAACAGCAGCACCATCTACTCAGCATCAAGTACAACATACACAAAGCAAGCACTGATGAAGGATAACTAGCAACACATTATAACTTCCTCAGGACATGCAATATCAAACTATTCACAACACATATGCGGTACCTAGCAGCCGTGAGCGGCATGAGTATAATAGAAGGGATTTAATACAGAATATAGATTGCAAGAGCGTGAACAGCAAAAGGATGCATGCCCACAAATGCATAGCACTTTAGACATTTCATGAGTACTGCTTAGGAGTGCAGTCATACACAACCAAGAAATGAAGGTGCAGGCTATATGCCATATATTTGGGTTTCGGGTCCTATGCAAGTCATACACTCTGAGCATGAAAGCCAGTCATACACACCATTAGGGCACACATAAGGTGGCTGCACCAGCCTTGGTGGAGTTATCTGGAGTGCTGTGTTTCATAAGAAGCTCACAAAGAATATTATTTCAAGAACTAGCAGTCTGAGTGTTTCTTAGTATGAATTAAAAATATATACTACACTAATTGAGGTTCATATTTAAATATTAAATAAAATATTATTGACATCAAACCCCATGTTGCTTGTATAAACAAAAAATTAAACATTTAAACAGAGCATTTATTTTGAAAAGTTCTCCTCTTTTGGTTTACTTATACATTCGGGGACTTTATTTTTAATACATATTTAAATAATCAAGTAATCATTATTCCTTATGGACTTCTTGGCTTTGACCAAAACTATTTGATCAGTTACATCTAGAAAGTTTGATTATTATAGATATTAGTGTTAACAGAAGTTGATTAATTTAAAAAATATCTCATCAGTAAGTGCACACAGAAATGAACTAGAGAAGGAAAGCATTTTACTAACAAATATTTATTTCATTTAAATCTGAGAAGAGCAGGCATTGTGAAAGCACTGCCCCATAGCGTTATGAAACAGTATGTGAATTTCAGCTTGGTCACTATCTGAGTGGAGTGAAATTGATGATCAATTGCATGTGCTTCATGTACCAATACTGTTTTTAATCTGGCTAGCCGAGTTTCTTTTCCCAGATGTTCATGTTACTTTTTGCTTGTTTGCTTGTTGAACAAAAATTGGAGTGGATAATGCAATTATCTGTCTGCTCCACAAGGCTTATTCACAAGGATTATGTTTTTTGATTTCTCCAGTGCCTTCAATACCATCAAGCCATCTTTGCTAAGAGGTAAACTCAGAGATATGCAGGTGGATGAACCAATGGTGTCCTGGGTAATGGACTGTCGGTCAGGCAGGCGACAGGTTGTGAGACTCAAGGGCTGCATTTCTGATATAGATGTGAGCAACACTGGGGCACCACAGGGAACAGTCCTGTCTCCTTTTCACATCAAGCTGACTACAAATATGACATGTCACTTACAGAAAGTCTAAGATGATTCTTCAGTTATGGGATGTATTGATAAGGGGGAAGAGGCAGAGTATAGGGGTCAGGTAGATAAGTTATTTCATGGTGCAAAGTGAATTGTCTGCATCTTAACATCAGTAAAACCAAGGTACTGGTTAATGACTTCCACTGCACCAAACAGCCTCTATGTCCGGTCACTCTTCAGGGAGCAGATGTGGAGTTGGTGCACTCCTACATATACTTGGGGGTCTACATCAATGACAGAATGGACTGGTCTTGTAAAACAGAGGAAAAATAGGAGAAAGGGCATGAGCAGTCTCTTTTTTCTTAGGATTGTGCTCCTTTACTGTTGATAATAACATCCTTCACATCTTCTATAACTCTATAATGGTCTGTGTGATTTTCTTACAGTGTGCTGGCCTGGTAACATCACTTCAGGAGCGGCCCACCAAATTAACAAGCTAATAAGGGCAGGCTCATTTGTAGGACACACTTTGGAGGTAGTTGTAAAGGAGACGATTAGAACAAAACTGAGTGCTATTATGAACAATGCTGCCCACCCCCTCTCTGAAATAATAACACTGGGGACTTTCAGCCAGCAAATTTTTCAGCAGAAGTGTGTCAAGAAACATTACTGGGGCTCTTTTATACCAACAGAATATACCTTCATAATGCCTCACTGTGACTGTGAGAGCCAAGTCAGAAGTTTTCTTTCTTTTTAGTCATCTTGATGTGTGTTCAGACACACAGTGTGTGTGTATATACTGTATTTAGTTTAATTAGCTTCTGTAACTGTAAAAAAGCCTAATTTTTGTAATGGGATAAATACATTTCTATCTATCTATCTGTCTATCTATCTACAGTATCTAATTGTCAGATCTTCAGATCTGAACTGGCTGAGTGGGCTTGGATATTTTTAGTGATTTGCCAGTTCCTATGAGTTGCCATTCCATCACAAGGCACACTCACACCCACACCCACTCTTTCCGAGCCATTTAATGATTGCCAGTTGGCCTAATCTGTCCTTCTTTATGATGTGGGAGGAAAATCAGAGTAGAAAAAAAATTAAATAAATGTTAATTGTCAATGAATGTGTTTATCAAAGCAATTAAGCTAATATAGGCTGACTTTATTTGCAGTTTACATTTCAGGAATATGTTTTTTTAGTAAGGAATCTAGTAACATTTAACACCTTCACAGGTGTTTTCAGAAGCAGAGCTTGGGCCTTAAAAATCCAGTAATCGGCAATCGTTCATCATGCGATTTCTGCTGCATAATAACAGAGAGAAGACACTAATCCTTTCCTGTATGCTGTGTGAAAACAAGCAAAATCCCTGGAAGCTCATATTAAATGTGATCCCTGACTTGGCTGATGGTTAACTGAAACTGCTATCCATGGGTAAAATGCAGAGGTTTTATGTTATGATAACAAGCATTAGACACATCTAGGTAAGGGAAGATTTTCTTCTATTCTTTAATGAGATAATTCTTCACTTATACATTCTTTTTAAATTACCAGTTACCTTTTGAGATGCTCTGCAGGCAAGAAAACAACATTATAACAACACTGAGATAGAAACATTTTTGTTAAAAAACAGACCTTTCTCATGTCCAATTCTTCTTTTGTCTGCGTACACAACATCTCAGAAACCATTTAACCAAGTGTGATGTTTATTTTTGGAAAGGGTCTGTTTTTGAAAACGTATATTTTTTTTTACTTTGAACAAATTCACTTTTTATAGTAACAGCATGTGCCATCCAAGACTGGTTCTTGCCTGGTGCTTGGTGATACCAGGAAAGTCTCTGGCTCCCTCCAAATCTTAATATTAGCAGGTGAAGAAAATAAATGGATAGATGGATGAGAGCTGTGACAAAAAATACCAAAACACAGTCTCTGGTCTATTAGAACACCTGCCACTCTCAATCACAGAAACATCAAGGAAGTATGGAGAAAGAATGCTTTTCACTTGATGATAGACAATGCCACGCACAATCAAGATAACAATTAGCTTCTTTGCTCTGTATTAGCAGAGTCCATTGGATTAAACAGGTTGAAAAAATTGAAGAAAGGAGGGATGTATTAATAGGAAATACAATGGGAGATTTTTACTCCATATGAGTAAATCTAAAATTAAAATTTGACTACATGAAATAAACCTAAGTGAATGAATCTATAAATAATTCAACTGAATTAAATAATCTGACTAACTGAAATAAAGATTATCATTCACATCCCTCAAAGTTGTAACTGTAAGCAGTATGGCAGAATGTGCAGTTCAGAGCTACAGTATATGTTATTCTTTTATTTCTTTTGTGATTACAAAGAAATTGAACTTCATTGGTAGGTTTACAACTTCACACACTAGTATATTTTCAGCGTGAGTAAATTTCATGTTAGTTAAGAAGTGTTCAAATAAACAGTGGATAAAAGTCCAAAAATCAAAAATTTATATCAGTGCATGTGCATTAATTGTAGCTCTGTGTGCAAAGACTGATGGCCAAAATAAAGCTGTGTTCTACTTATAATGGAATTTTCTCCTTTGACAAAACAAATAGTTCATCTCAGGAGTGAAGGGTCAGGTAAAGGCCAGTAACACAGGCTGTTCTCATGTAACCATTGTAAACGCGGGCTCTTTAGTCAAAATGGTGTAATTTTATTAAAGTGCCGGCAAGATGTCAGCACTCTGAGATGTTCCTTTGTGGTTAACATACTTAAAGTATATGAAAATTAAAAATAAAGAAAGGATTCACTATTTACTGAGGTCTTCAAAATACACGATTCTAAAGTTCACTTAACATAGTCTTTGAATGCATTGTCATATTTCTATAACATAATAATTCTCAGATTTTCTTTTTCAACATTAGGTGAGTCCAAGAGTTTATTAGCTTCAATATATTTAGATTATGAACTGACAGCGTGATGTTCTTTTCCACATGCTTATTTGCGGGCTGAACATAATGATTTAAAATAAATAAATAGCCAGTGATTCACATACATATATATATATATATATATATATATATATAGTATATATATATATATATATACTGTATATACTGTATATATATATATACTAATAAAAGGCAAAGCCCTCACTGACTGACTCACTGACTGATTCACTCACTCATCACTCATTTGAAATTCTACGTGTAACAGTCATAATGGTCGACAACGTTCGCCATGTTGAATTTTCTTATTTATGCCCCCATCTTCACGAAATTTGGTAGGCAGCTTCCCTGTGCTAACCAAAACCAATATACATACTTATTTCAGAGGTATGACGACACTGTCGGTCGCCAAATTGAACTTTCCAATGTCACTAATTCTCCAACTTCCCGTGTAGGTAGAAGGCTGAAATTTGGCAGGCTCATTCCTTACAGCTTACTTACAAAAGTTAAGCAGGTTTCATTTTGAAATTCTACGCGTAACGGTCATAACGGTTGACAACGTCCGCCATGTTGAACTTTCTTATTTATGGCCCCATTTTCACGAAATTTGGTAGGCGGCTTTCCTGCGCTAACCGAAACCAATGTACGTACTTATTTCAGTGGTATGACGCCACTGTCGGCCGCCATATTGAACTTTCCAACGGTCTGTTACCTATGGGCCCATCTTCAAGAAATTTGGTACGTGGGTTCCCAACGCTAACTGAATCCTACTTATGTACATATATACGTCCATAGCCTGCAGCTCGGTCACCCTATGAGGCGGTGTTGGGTCCCCCATTGTAACACCTCCCACGTTGTTGGCTGCCTGCCTATATAAGGCCATCCGTCGCTCCGGTCTCTACATTCCCTTCCTTGCTTTGCCATGGGATTCACATCTCCCTGCTGATAACTTCAGCCTTTTTATTTAATCCATGGCTTCTCCGGTGTTTTATTGTTCATTTATTACGATTATAGTTATTGTGTAGGTATTTTAGACTTACTTTACATTGTTCAGGTAACCATTTCCTTTATCGTTCCAACCATACCCCCATTAACATGTCTATTGAGGTGATCACCATCGATCAAAGAACTGTCACTTACCGAGTGGTTTCCATGCCCGGAGATGGCACCTGCCTTTTTCATTCTCTTTGTTACATATTGCACAGCCATATCAGTCTCACTCTTAATATCCGGAAGGAACATTGTGTTTTATGTATTGAATGACTGGGACAGGTTCAATGTGTGGACTGATGACAGTACAGGAGATAATTATACTACACAGGAGCACTAGAAGAGTGAAATGCTTAAGCCCTTCACCTATGGTTCTGCATGTGAGTTGATGGCTGCCGCTGAATTGTTCGGTTGTCGCTTTCAAGTGTACCGAAATGGCCAAATATTTTATATATAATGCCTCTTTAACATCTTAGATTCACAGGTGATGATTTCAGTAGTGAACACTTTGATGTTCATGAATGTTTAAACTCTCAAGAGCTGGATGTGAAGTTATCGATGAAACCTGTTGTATGCTTACAATGCTTTACAGATGCCGAATGTCACTTCAACACAAGTCCTGCAAATACTGTTGTAATTGAAACAAACCATGAAACTCAAACCGATTATGACAGCAGCAATCCAAGCTGTGAGATTTGAGACAAGATTACTTTTCACATGGCCAACTGTATGTTGCATGCTCAAGAGTAAGCCCAGCGCACAGTGTGATCATATTACAACCGGAGAACCGAACTGACAATGTGGTATACAAAGAGATCCTTAACAAATAATTATTGGTATATTTTCCCTTAGTTTAAAAAGGTTTAATTTTCTTCTTAATGCGAAGTGCAGGTATTTTGCTAGTATATATATATAATTAGAATGAAATCCATAAGGAAACCTAAAGTCTATTTCTCCCTTAAAAACCGTGTGTCTGTAGTTTAAATTCACTGCTAGGCCTACACACAGAAGGCCTATTTAGAATTGCCAATTAATCTGTCATACATATTTTTCGGAATATGGGAGGAAAATTCGAGTATAGGGTCACTACTGTCATGTAAAATGTGACAATGTACAAATAAGGATGTACCACTATCATTTAAAGAGTAGTAAAAATAATTAAATATATGTATTGTCACAAAGAGCACACAAAGACATCAAGTGGGTTAAGGGCAGGCACCCATATATATATGCCCTGGCTGCAAAAGGTTACGTTTTAGAGAAGGTCTTTACAGTTCAGAATCCAAAACAGAACTGATTCTCAACAGTAAAGGTGGCGTCTTTTTTTGTCAGCACTGCAAGTGATGTCATCAGAGGTGTCAGAACCGGAAGTGATATCATCGGAGGCACCAGATCCATGCAGTATTTCCCGAGAATGGTCTGCAAGGGATTGAGAAACACAGTTAGTGCACACCGCTGCCCCCTGGTTTTTGTGTGGAAATACCATTATTCAGGCCCTTTAGTTGTCTAGCACTCGCACAATTGTGACAGTATATATATTGAAAAGGAGGACAAAGAGAAGATAAAGATATCTGATTATTGTATAAACAAAAATAATAAATGCTTTTCAGCGAAAGAACGTCACTTTAGATATGAGTCTGAGATTAAACTGCCCAAGATGGCAACATTTCCAGTTAATACAACCCAGGCAAAAAGAGGCTGGTTGAGGTGAACAGGCACCAGAAAAGACACCAGAGGTGGTAAGGTTGTTAATCACATGGTCTGCAGAAGGAGGAAGAGAAGAGCTATTAGAATAAAGCATCGCCCTGAGGATCAGCAAGGAATTACTTCCACCAGAACCTCTGAGTTGTCCCTAAGATGCACATATATAAAAGTGAAGGTCTGTGATACCATTTTGTATATTTGTAGCTAGAAATCCATGAAGGGAGAAGATGAGTCACATATCTTAAAATAGCTTTTAATTCCTAAGCTTTCAACTCCTATCAGGGGTCATCATCATTTTAAAATGATTAGATAAACAGCAAATGAGGAAGGGGGGAGGGGTAGGTGGGTGGAAGGGGGGATGTAGAATGGTAATATGGGGTTATACATACACACACACGCACACACACACAAACAAGCAGATGAAGGGAGAACATGCAGTCTCCACACTGACAAGAACTAGTTGCAGGATTTAAACACAAGATGCTAAACATGGCACCAACATATCACCACATTCAAAATAATTCTACATTTTTTTATTTGAAGAAATAGTTACAATTAATCCTTCTAACCTGAAACTTATTGAAGATTTGCACAAAACAATATTTTGCTTTTTTCAGACATTAAAGGTTTGAAACCGCTTTTACTGTTTATTTCTTGTCTAATTAGGTCAAACCAGTTATAAAATGTAAAAATTGTAAATTGTAAAGTTTTGCTTTTGATAGCACAAGTCATTGCGCCGTTGAAATATAACATACAGCAGCATGGCATAAAATAATAAAAATATTATGCAATACTTTCAAGTGTCTATTTATAATCTACCTCATATTATGGTACTGTTCTGCCAGTTTTATAGCTGTAACATACAACAGAGCTGATTAGCCTGGATAAAGGTGTGTGTTTCGGTTCAGATCTCAACCTTAGCCTGCCATTTTAAAACAGCTGCTTATAAAAATGTTTTTTTTATTAAATTAACAATAATTTAAGCACCTGTTCTGCAACTGTCTGAATACAAATAAGTAAACACAGGTTACAAAGATGTACATAAATGGTACTTATACAAAAAGGAATGTAACACTAACATTTTAAGAGTATTAAATTAGCAATTTGGTCACATAAACATATCAACATCAAGAAATGCATATACACACATTTTCTGATCTGTTTTTTGCAAGAACACTTTAAGCTTAGCCTGAAATAATGATGAAACTAATTGAAAGTCAGCAAGTCAAGCAAAATGTATTAAACAAAATGAAAGCTGATTCAGAATCAAACTCCACACAAACAAGTCTTTGTGGTAAAACAAAAGAAAAGTATTTCAGCAGCTCTTAACATGGTGACTAGTCATCCACAACTGAAAGAATATTTCAAATTTTAACTGCACGGAGGCTTTGTCCTTTTAATGAAAAGGGAAGGATTATGCTTATAAAAGTAGTTAGGCATTTACATTGATGTTCTGCCAGCATAATTTCACAACATAGACATGCAATTGATGCTGTTATTTTTTATGTTGACTTAACTGAAGTATTATTTATGTGCCATAAGCAATTTCATTTTTGGATTGGATATTATACTCAGTTTTCACATACTCTGTAGCTATAAGCATAAACGATAACTTAGCGATTTTAACAGAATTCAATTTTGTAGTGTCTGGTCTGCCAAATTCAGTGTGTTGCCACTGTGCTATGACGTAACAATAGCCATCATGGGAACTACATGGTTGTTGTTTCACAAAACTTTATTATTAATATGCTTTCCTGCTTGACACTGGAATGAAAAAGTTATAGGTGTTACCATACCCATGGTTTTGGGGGACTAGACATGATTCTCAAACGAGAATTCATGTCTGGGGACAACTTAATTAAAGGTGTGTACCAACTAAAGGCACTGCAAAGGCTACACCCACAGGGCTTCTCCCTAAAACACCTGTACCCAGTTTCTCCAGTCCATGCATTTTGAACCGACACCAGGGTTTTAGGGAGAGTGCAAAAGATACTGAACGAAAGACTTGACGATGAAAGAAAAAAAAAGGTAAAATTGCTATTATCTATTCAGGAGCTGAGTAGCTTAAGGTAACTAAAGCTTAAAAATTAATTTGCATTTTATATTGAGTGTTGCGACAATGGAGACAGACAGACACACGCTCACACGCATATTGACCACCACAGCTTCTGAGCTTCTGTCTGCTACGATATCTTTCTGTCATTATAACTATTGCTTCACTGTTGACATAACACCAGCCAATAAAGTTTAGATAAGCAGTTTGGTCAATGGATGTACAACATGTTAAAATGCTGTGTCTCTTTTGTCATGGCATGTTTGCATTTTCAATTAGACAGTAATGAGAAACAGGGTTTTTTTGGAAACATTTCGACTGTAGACAGTTCATAGTAAGCCAAACCTAGCTCTCTGTCAGACCAGGTTAACCAAAGCACTTCTAATCTTTACAGCTCAAAATCACTGCCCCTAGTTTGAGCATCATCTTCATGAGATGTTGGATTGGTTTAGAAATGTAACACTCAATGAGCTGTCTGATTATTCTCACCCACTTTTAAGCAAAATTCACTTGTGGTTGTTTCCAGACATATATTATACTTCTGGATTCAGGGAGACCACCAAAACCGTAACCCTTTAAAACTTAATTATGACTATTACCCTTTTATGTAGCTTACATGCTCGATGTAACTAATTAATGGTAGTTATTTTTAATTGGATTTAATATATGTATATCTCTATACTGTATATATAAAATCCAGTGTCTGTCTGTCTGCTTTTCATGAGAGAGCTACTTAACAGATTTAGATTGGGTTTTTTTTCTATAATTTGCTTGAACATTTTGGTTGATTTTGCAGCCTCTCTCATCGCACTAAGTATCATAGTTCGCTGGCAGTACTGATTTGTTTGTGTGAATCCAAGAGAGACGTAGTGGGCCAAGGGAAGGGGGGCTGGGCCCTCATCACTCACGAGCCAGCCTCGGGGGTGTACCTTATATCTGCTTAGCTAGCAAACGAGAGAACTACTTAATGGATTTAGATTGGGCTTTTTAGTGAATCTGCTTGAACATTCAAGTTGATTTTCCAACTTCTCTTATTGAAGAATCATAGTTCGCGGAGCAATATATTCATGCTAATCTGAGACAGAGGCTATGGTGGAGGAGATGTGACATCAGGAGTAGGGAGCTGGGCAGGGCCCTCCTCACAATCCTGTTTGACTACTATGGCTAGTATATATATATATATATATATTTTTTTTTTTTTTTCTCTGTATGAGGACCGATCATATATTAACCAGCTGATACATCTTTTGTACACTTAATCTATTATCCTCATAAAAATTAAACTTCTATGATTTTAACTTTACACATACATAAAATATGTCATTAAGCTATCATTAACTAACAGTGCTGATAGGTTAAGTAGATGGGTAGTTTCTCTGTGTGTCAAAACTGCAGATTAATAAAATATCAAAAAAAAGAATTTGTCATCAAAGTTATTGTATGCAAAAGAAAAATAAATTGGATATAACAGTGCAAAGCATAGAAAATGTCAACCTCTCAATAAATTTCATCGTGCAGATAAAAGTACTTTACTAGATAATTTCCTACCATGCATTTTTTGTTATGATTTATTTTTAGAGACATGTAAATTCAACTAGAAAAAAGGAAAAACATAGAAGTAAGCGCCATTTTACTATGTGCCTACATGGAATTAACACTTACTTCAGTATTCATGAATGTTATTCACAAATGTTATTCTTATTTGCTAATGATGTTAGACCTCTAAATCCCTGAAAATTAATGACTTTGTCTTTACTATTAAAAATATTGACTAATACTTTGTTATATTTTGGTGTTTACTTATTAATAATATTAACAGGCCTTTGCCATTCATATGCAACCTTAATGTTTTTTTTCTTTGAAGATGGACGGAAGGATGATAAAGGAGAATACATGGAAACATGCATTGAGATTAAATGTACCCTGTGTTCTTAGTTGTTGGATTTCCATGAAATAAGATTCAGTATTCTGAGCCCTGAACTCAGAAAATAATCAAGGAGGGTGATTTATTTTAACACAAAAATGCACAGGATAGGTATTATAGGAGAAATGGCAAAACTATAAAGAAAACAAATGCCTGTCTGGGCATTCTTAACAAAATGTCACCCATCAAGACTAGAGGGGTGGCTGTTGTAGCATCGCACTAGCAGAGCGCTCACCAACATTCTTTTTGATCTCATTCTTCATAATCCAAAAACCACTTTGGCCACTCGCGCTTCCACCACGCAAGCCCTGGCAAACTTCTCCTCTCCTTACTCCAAACTACTCTGGCCAGTGGCAAAGATGTCCTTGCACCAGCCCTGAAGTATTTCCATTTCACCTTTCATGGCCATACCTCCAGAGCTCCATACATGTACAGGGTAAGATCATGGTTGTATTCTTAGGTAATATAATATAATATATAATATAATAAACAGGGGGCGGTGCAGTGGCTCAGTGGGTGGCACTGCTGCCTCGCAGTTAGGAGACCTGGGTTCGCTTCCCAGGTCCTCCCTGTGTGAAGTTTGCATGTTCTGCCCGTGTCTGCATGCAGGTTAGGTGGATTGGCGATCTTAAATTGTCCCTAGTGTGCACTTGGTGTATGGGTGTGTGTGTGTGCGTGCTCTGAGGTGGGCTGACGCCCTAACCGGGATTTGTTTCCTGCCTTGTGCCCTGTGCTGGCTGGGATTGGCTTCAGCAGACCCCCGTGACCCTATGTTAGGATATAGCAGGTTGGATAATGGATGGATGGATAATAAACAGGTTATTTTCTGTGCAAGCCACACTGGGTGCAAAGCAAGAACAAAACCCTGGACAAGACCCATACCAGAACAATATGGCCTTGTCAGTTAACCTAACATCCACATTTTTGGGAGATGTAAAATAAACATTACTGCAGATATAGCAAGAACATGCAAATGTCACAAAAAGGACAAGGACAGGAGTGGGAATCACTCCCGGTACCCTGGGACTATGACACAGTAGCACTAACCACCGTATAAGAGTGCTACATTCAAAAGGAACTGAATAAATCTAAATTTTGTTTGAGTCTATAAGACCACATAAAATCTGTAAAAGCTTTTACAAATGTTAATGAAGCCTTTATTTTAGGTGAACAGTACATTGTATTTCTTGATTAAAAGTATGAAAATTAAATTTAAACAATATTCTGTCAGCTACAGTCCAGAAATGAGGTTAGAAATGACTAACAATAAAGATCAAGATGAGCTTATTTTAAGACCTTTATCTTTATCTTAGCCTCCTTGGTCCTTAATATTGATGATGGCAAAGGTCAAAGTGCATTGAAGGAAATAGAAAAATCCTTAAATGATCAGATTGTATATCAGCATTGTATAAAGCCTTAGAAAATGGCTTATTTTGGCACTTTACCAGTGTTGCATTCAGTGTTCAGTCAGTGCCAGGCCTCATTTTATGTGTGGTAGTTACTATTGACTTGACTGTACAATAAGAGTAACCATTAAAACAAGATTAATGAGTGCCAAGTCACACAACCACCAATGGTATCACACTTGTGAAGAGTGCAAATCAAGAGTGCATGCTGTATATATCAGCATGGTGTAGAAGTTAAGGCTTTGGACTTCAAACCCTGAGGATGTGTGTTCAAATCGCGCCACTGACACTGTGTGACCATGAGCAAGTCACTTGACCTGCCTGTGCTCCAATTGAAAAACCAAAAGCAATGTCACCAATTGTATAATAAATGTTGTAAGTCGCCTTGGATAAAGGCATCAGTCACATACAGTAAATAATGTAAAATTGTTACACTGCATTAGATTACTTTGTGCTCCTTTTATTTCTTTCATATTGATTCAACTTCTCAGCTGGATTTAAGGACTTTTTTGTATCTCCGTGAATATGTATATGTAAAACCTTCATATAATGCAGGCCACACTGGCTCATGTGTATAATTA
The DNA here is from genome assembly GCF_016835505.1 of Polypterus senegalus. Taxonomy (NCBI): domain Eukaryota; kingdom Metazoa; phylum Chordata; class Cladistia; order Polypteriformes; family Polypteridae; genus Polypterus; species Polypterus senegalus. The sequence goes on along the minus strand of NC_053156.1, from coordinate 153,208,570 downwards.
TTACAAATGATAGTCAACTGTATCTTATTTTTCAAATAACATTAAGGCCAGTATGTTTCCATATTTCATGTGCCTGCATTATATAATGGTTTTACATATACATATTCATGGAGATACACATTTTCAGACAATGAACTCAAACACACAATATGTTTGCTGTCTGTGTGATCTCAACAAAGTGGTCACTGTGGAAAGAACCATACACATGCATTTTTCAAATCACATTCATCACAAAACTTAAAGCCATACTGAGACAAGTGAGAAAGAAACAGATCACGTTAACAGTGCAGGTCAGTCTGTTTGGATTCTGGTTCCAGGAAGGCATATTCAACATTTTGAACTTAAAGTTAGGTATAAGTTTGCTTATAAATGATATATTTGGGACAGATTTCTGGTCATTAGGTGCACTATCAACTTTACTTTGAAAAAAATTAACTATATATTTAGGGTGAACTTATTTGATGGTAAATGGCCTGTATTTGATATAGCGCCTAACTAGAGTTCAAGAACCCCCCTAGGCGCTTTACAACACAACAGTCATTCACACACACATTCATACACTGGTGATGATAAGCTACTATGTAGCCACAGCTGCCCTGGGGCACACTGACAGAAGTGAGGCTGCCAAACACACTGGCGCCACCAATCCTTCCGACCACCACCAGCAGGCAAGGTAGGTTAAGTGTCTTGCCCAAGGACACAACAGTTGCATTCTCATGCCGGAAGCCAGGATCAAACCTGCGACCTTCCGATTGCTGGACAACCTGCTCTACCGACTGAGCTACTGCTGCCCTATTTAATATTTAATATTACCAGTTCTACTTTTTATGCTTTTGGTATTATTAAAAACAATGCAATGTTCTCTGTATACAGATCATTGTCATTGGTTGCACATTGATGCTCCTTGGTGGAAGTCTATGAATAATAAAAACAATATCAATGCTCATTCGAACAGAGAAAAAATAGTACAAGCATCTATTAAGTGCAGGAGACTAAAGGGTAGTGAAATATTAATTTAATGATTCCACACATTTTCCAAAAACAGTTGATAATTTCAAATACAGTTTTAAACAAATGCTGTTTTTTAATCTTAAAACATATTAATTTCAAACACTTTTTGTAATCAATTGAGTTACAGTTCTAAATATGCCAAAATGTTTCCATTTTGAAAATATAAAATGATAGCAAACTAAACATGTCTGGGAAAAGACCTTGCTCAGGGATCCCGATGGTGTTGGAAAGTTATGACAATGATCCTGCCAAAAAATAACCAGGATTCATTTCTTGTTTTGCTTATTTTAGCTTCAAGCATTCTAAAAAATTTCAAAATGAAGAATTCAAGCTAACAACAACAAAAAAAACACCATAGTTCAAACATTCTAGAAAAAAAAATGTCATGATGAGAGTTTTTTGGAATAAGGATTGATGGAAAAACTTGCAAAAAAGTTGTGGACGCAATATAAAAAAAACGAGTGAGTGTGGCATGAGCAGTATATTAATGTGTCATGGGAAAATCATCAGTAATAAACTATGAAAAATTTGTCTTAGGATTTAAAATGATATGTTATACAATTCATCAATGTTTTTAATGGATCATATCGATTAATCCGTGAACTTAATTGTCCATTTTCAGAGAGAGGTTCAAATGGAGTACATTATTTCAATTAGTTAATTGTTTAGATAATTAGACTAGTTGTATTCCTTTTTTTAAGTTAACCAATAGTTAATGTGAAAATTAGGCTACTTTTTACGGAAGTCATATTATAATATTTATCTTCACAGTAAAAATTTTATGATGACATATAAATCAAATTATTATCAGTTAGTGTAGACATCTTCTATATTGTCATCTTTTTCTCATCACTTAAAGACATACCATCAACTTAGCATTGATGAAATACTGCATATTTGTGGGAAGATAAAGAAAGCAATCATTAAGAAACCTGTCTGTGGAACATTACATTTTTATAGATACATGAGATTTGGACATTGAAGAATAAAGAAGTAAGAATTGAGTTTGGGTAACCTTATTCATAAATATGGTCTTACCAAAGAAATTCCTAACTACCAAATATATACTTTATAATCAAGTAAACCTTATTTTATATTTACTGACGTTCGAATTGCCCGTCTAAGAAAGACATACCTATTTTAATATGTGAGGTCCATGTTTTGTTTTGCATCTTTCTAATTTAATATAATCACCGTCAAGAGAATAAAAAACATCCACTTGTTCTAAATAATTTTGCTAAAAAAGAGATCAGAAATTTTCTATAACTGATTAAGCTCCATTGTACATGGGACTTGGAAATAACATCATCACAAAGCAGATATGATTACACTAGCTTCTGGGATGCATTCCAATTCAGAGTGAGTTGATTCAGCTTAGTGACCCCCAATCTGTGGATGTCTCTTCTTCTATCTCTTTGTGAAAATCTATTCCACTTCATGTTCAAATCCCATCTCCGGATTTGTTTATTCGCCTTGGCCTCTCCACAACCTTTCACTGTTACAGCCTAGACCTTTTGAAGTTTGCTAGGCAGCTAGGGATTATTTAGAGTATAGCATCCTAAAGTGACAAATTCTAACTATTTTAATGCCAGGAACATCCAATTCTTGTTAAATATTTTGTTTAGATGAGATTTTGCTTTTGACTTGAATGACGCTTTATGCTCGGATGCCATGGAAACCTTCCCTTTGGTTGGCATTTTTCTATTCTTCAACTTCTCATAAGGTCAATTCCATTGTTAACATTTTAAAAATTATTAAACTCCAATTTGTAATGTTTATTTATACAGTACCCTGATGTTTAATTAAAGAAGTCAATACATGTAAGAAAATCTGTTTGATTTAGAAACCTATTAGTAATAGCAGATATAAACAATACAAAAAATAAATATAAGAAGAAAGCAAAAAAAAAAAACAAACTATAAACAATATGGCACTTTATTCTATTAGTGGAAAAAGTAACATTCATTCTTACATATTATAATTTAGGTTATATTATGGTTTGCTTAATGTCAATCATTTCAAATGGTGATGTCCACAATGCTTAAAAGAATGATGTAATTGAAGGAGCTAAAATGATTTAAAAGCAATACCTCACTGAAATAAATGTTGTTTGAACTTCTCAGCAAAAAGAAAGCAGCATTTCTGCACATCCTAATGCTTCACATCTGATATTAACTTTTTTATTCTGTTATGCAGCAGCTTGATCTAATGCAGAAGCCCAATTTGACCTTTAGCTTTTAGAAGAGAGAATCAATATGCATATTTTGAAATTCAAATCAGTATCTAGCCCAAGTCCCCAGTATGTGTAACTTTTCACTGACTCTATAAAGGATCCATCGAGAGGTACAATCTATATTTTTTTTTATCAAGTGACCTTGCATTACTTATAACCATTGTCTTTGCTTTATCATCATTCAGCCTTACACTGATCATATTATTCTGGATGGAATTAAACCTTGAAGGTTTTTTATTGACAACAGTTAGACTACAGCCAGTCAAATAAAGGCTGGTGTTTTCTGCATATCAATTAAGTTTACAGTTATTAACATTTGTTCCAATATTGTTAATGCAGATTGTAAACAGCAGTGGATCATGAATAGATCCTTAAGGAACACCATTGTTAATCTATATAAACTATGAATTTCATTCACTAACTTCAAAACCTGGTGTTCTACTATCAAATTACTCAAAAAAAATTTTTATAGCCTAATTGCTTCTGCCTGAGAGTGAAGAAATTCCTGTTGTATCATATATTATACAAAAAATCTTTAAATGACAGTTCAATTTATAATATTGTTGTACTTTAACCAAAACAAAGATTAAAATGGCCATTCCCTCTCTGCAGTTTTACCTCTAATTAAATTAAACCTGGAAATGAATCAAAAGAAAAGTATAGACAAATAATAATAAGAAGAAGAATGAGCACATTTTCTTTTATATTAAAATATACTGTATATAATTTGCTTTCATGTTAAATATACTTCAGAGTTAAAAAAAAAAAATCCTTTCTTTCTTTCTTTCTCAGATTTGCTTAATCCAGTTTAAGGTTGGGAGTTGAGAAGAAATGATTTCATTTTAATTTACTGTACACTTCTCCAAATAACATGCTATTGTGAAACCTCCTTACTCTGTAGGCAGCCGTAGGCAGCCTGAAGTCTATCCTAGCAACACCATGCAAAGGGCAGAAAAAGCCTCAGACAGGGCACAGCTCCATCACTGAGCCCACTCACGCACACATTCACAATTGTGCTCATACAAAGCTAATTTAGAGATGACAATTAATCTAAAAAGCATGTCTTTGGGGGGAAAACCCAGACAGACAGGAGAGGACAACGTGCAAACTCCACATAGAAAACTAACAGGATTTGAACCCTGGTCACTGGATCTGTGAAGCAGCAGCAGTAAGCACTGCAGGGCCATGCAAAGCACTCATACAAATCTTATAAAAGTATAATTACATACAAAACATGTCATAGAGACACAAAAAGCCACATCTGAACAGAAAAACACAATACATTAAGAATATGCAGAAAAATAAGTAAGTATATATGCTACGATTTGTATTGTATATTTTTAGAACTATTTGTTAAAGTTCCTAAGTAAAAGTAAATGGTAAAATATTCAAATTTTCAAATCTGTAAATGGAAAAAACAACCCCCTTTTATAAAGATTCCTGAGAAAATAAACCTTGGGGGCCCACAGCAATTCCAGACGGATAAAGTCATGTCAGATTTGTTTTCTATTGAAGCCAAATATTACCTTTTTAACACGTACTTATAATGACTGCAAGTCTCCTTCCATCTAGGATGTACCATACGTAAGCATTACTTGGAAACACATTTGTCTGTTTTCATAAGCAAACACTCTGTACACATTGTATATACTGTAAAAGGAAACAAAACAAAGTGAAAGGGTTGGGACACCACCTAATGACCCCCTAAAACTAAAGGTTTGCACAAAACAAAAATATTCACCGAGTTGCAGAAATGTCTTTTCAGACATGACTTCCAAGTGGAACTAACTCCAAGATGGCCGAACTGTTGGTCATATGGCTTCTACGCAGGAAGGAGCGAACAACGAAAGTGACGTCAGAGGTGGAATGGCAGTCAGTCTTCTCTTCTGCAGAAGGAGGAAGAAAGAAGGCATTAGCAAACAGTGCCACCTCTGGAAATGGTCGGTAACTAACATCACCAGAGCTCTTAAGCCATCTCCCAAACGCACACGTGTGAAAATGATTTTTTGTTGATATATATATATATACACATTATATATATATATATCATTCGCCATCATATACCTTGTTGAATGATGATAATATAATATAATATAATATAGGGTGGGATCATAGTGCAGGGGTGGCGCTGCTGCCTTGCAGTTAGGAGCCCCAGGTCCGCTTCCCGGGTCCTCCCTGTGTGGTGTTTGCATGTTCTCCCCGTGTCTGCGTGGGTTTCCTCCGGGTGCTCCGGTTTCCTCCCACAGTCCAAAGACATGCAGGTTAGGTGCATTGGCGATTCTACATTGTCCTTAGTATGTGCTTGGTGTGTGTGTGTGTGTGCGCCCTGTAGTGGGCTGGCGCCCTACCCAGGATTTGTTCCTGCCTTGCACCCTGTGTTGGCTGGGATTGACTCCAGCAGACCCCCATGACCCTGTGTTAGGATATAGCAGGTTGGACGATGATAATATAATATAATATAGGGTGGCATCATGGTGCAGTGGCAACGTTGCTTTCTTGTGGTAAGGAGACCAGAATTTTCATGTCCTCACCATTTCTGCATGGGTTTGTTCCTGGTGCTCTGGTTTCCTCCCACAGTCCAAGGAAATGCAGACTAGGTGGATTGGTGATGCTAAATTGGCCCTAGTGAGTGTGAGGTGTGTGTGTGGCATATGTGTTAGTGTGTTCCACTGCAGTGAACTGGCACGCTGCTCAGGGGATTGTTCCTGCTTTGCTCCCTATGCTTTCTGGGATAGGCTCCAGCAATCTATGACTCTGCTTAGGATTAAGTGGGCTTAGAAAATGGTATGGTATAATATAAAATTCAATATTTTGCATTTGTGACAACTTTGCGTATGCTTTCTTAAAAAATAAAAATGAAACCTCCATGTAATAGCTATTTTAGTTAAATGTTATAAAAAATAACACTGAGAAATAGCAACTTACTTTTAAAAGCTGTTATTTAAGGTATTCTGTTTAACTTATAAATAACCCCAGCACAGACTCTGGCAACTAAAAGTTGTAACATCTGCAGTCGCTTTTAGCCAGGCAGCTTCATGTGAATTACTCAACATAACGTGCCCTGACCCCCAGTAACAATGGCAGATGCTTCAAGGGTTGTGTGTGACACCATGGGAAGCAGCTGGATCAGAATCGGACTGGCTGAAGCCAAAGCTGAATTTATTACATTGGACTGGCAAAAGGTGCCACAGGGGTGTACAAATGCTGCATGCCACATACACTGTCATAGTTTCACTAAGAAAGATTGCAGCTTGACAAATGGTGCAGTGCTCCATTGAAATTAAACTCATATCAAGAGCAAGCTACTCGTATGTAGATCTAGATCACAGCAGCCAAAGGATGCAAATGAGGATAAGTTTGTGTTTTTTTTTTTTAACTAATATAATGAATTTGCCCCCAAAAAATCAAAAGAAGAAACAACAAAGAAACTGTGTACTTGAAGACTTAAATCTTACAAGTTCCTAATCCTTCTGAAGTCCACACTAGACCTTTTATCACCATGGTAACGGCAAGCATTCAGCCAAGTGATTGCCTCCAATGAATTTCAGATAAGACGGAATGGAAGTGAATTGATGTGATTTTAATGCAGAAGAAAGCGGTGGAAGGGAGGTCCACTTGGTTCATATTTGAATAAAGCAAACAGAACAGACAAAAGGCTGACAGCTGTAAATGACATTGTCAGTACAAAAATTATCAGCCAGTTTACAATCTGTTTGTTCATGTTGAACAAACAGAATGTGTGTGGCATCTTTTGGCTTCCTGAATGGCAGAAATACTTCCAGGCACCAGAGAAAAGGCAGATATCTATTCCCCTGCAGCTCTGCTACAATTAGATAGCCGCTTGACAGACACCATAAAATGTGAAATTTGACTTTGGCCTTTTTGATATGAAATGAGCACAAAAGGCAGAACACATCTTGCAATCGTGGTGTGAGTTATGATCAGAGGCTGAAGAAGCCACACCATAATGAGCCTTACATTCCAAACAACAAAACCTTCAGTTACCTAGCAAGGACTCAAAGTCTATGTCCCCATTTTCCTGTCCTTTACAGGAACAAGAACTGGTATGCTTCATAAAGACGGACACATTTTTTCCAACCTCCTATTGTTTAGTCTTGTCTCTGGTTTTGTCTAGAACTTGTTAACTTCTCAATAGTCACGCAGGCAGCAGCAGCTGCCGAAAGTTGCAAAGGCTGCGAGACATAAATTTCAAAAGAGACAAGACACGAAGCAGACGCAAATGGTGTCCGACGTGGCCATAAAACTTTTGACTAGTTCTGTGTCATTTTGACGTCATTGGGTAGACCCTTAATTATAAATTGTGCACGAGACTGAATGTCAGTCTCTCTGTTGAATGAATGCATCATTAGTTCACAATTGTTTTTGTTTTGGCTATAATTATAAAAGAATTTAAAAAAAAATCTGAGGAGAACTTGTTAAGTAGAATAAATTCCCATTATTAAATTACAGTAAATGTTAGATTCCTTTAAACAGATCTGTCAAATTGCCCTCTGTTTTGTCATAATTATTTGTTATTTATTTTGTAAACTATCATATGCAATAAACCTAAAAAGCAAAATAATATTCACACACATAAGCTATTTTTCTGTATCACTTTTTAAATGTAATAGCATATCATTATATTTTTCTATTACATTTAAAAATACAAGGTTCACATTTTCACATGAATAATGTCTGTTTACACTGAAAACCAAAAAATGAAATGCCAGGTAAGCTGATGTATGTGTAAATGAGGCTGTACTCACGTTAAGAATAAAAACAAAGCGTACATGAAAATAAAGTCTGCATTCAAGGATTCTTCACAGTAATTGTTCTTAGCAAATTCAGGTCAAAGCAGAAAATGAAAACATAGAAAAATAAAGTGACTTTCCTCATACATTGGACTTGATTTGACCTGCACAATATTTTTTAAACATCATTTACTCATTATTGTTGTAATAATTTTGATTTCATGTTTTCAGTTTGTACGAGGAATTGTATTTATTTAATGTTATAAATTCCAGTACTGGTGCTTTTATTTAAACACAGCTTTAATAATTTAAGTGCTACAATGATTAAAATTATTAAAGTCATAATAACACAATATTTTGTAAGTATTCATTTTTATAACTGTGCTCATCTTACTTTACTAATCTTTATATGCATATTTCAATTTTTCTCTGAACAAATTGTGTAAAATTCATTATTAATAATGAACTTGATATCAGTTACATTTTATTTTACTTATACAGAAATATATTACACATTTCTTTTGACCTAGATACAAAAATAATTATTGCTTGATGAAGTGGTATACACTAAGAATTTCACTACACATTTACATGTGTATAAATATTTGTTTTTGACTATTAATTTAAACAATCATCTTTTGAAATTTATTTGCTCACAACAATTTTAGACATATAATCAAACTATTGTTTTTCGTTATATTAGTTAATGTGAGAATACTGTTTTTCTTCTGAATCATTTTCCAGTATGTAGTTGAATACACAATGTTGTATTTCAAATGCATTTTTTATACTATTCAATATAATAGTTTCTAAGGATAAAGGTAAACCATTTAATCTTGGATATGCTTGTCATTTCAGATCGTAAATATTTAGAGAAGAATGCTTTGAGAACGCTAAGCACCTGATTAGGTGGATGTTATTGTTTAGTCATGCATTTTAGTGTATTTTTGAGTTGTAGCATGAAAATGAAATAGATAGATAGATAGATAGATAGATAGATAGATAGATAGATAGATAGATAGATAGATAGATAGATAGATACTTCATTTGTCCCCATGGGTATATTTTTCAATGGAAACAAATATCTGTTATATTTCTATAGTATCGTTTAAAAATGTTATCATCTAGTATGAAGCATTTTTCCATCTTTACATTACTCAGTAATGATAATTGACCTGCCATCCTAAGACAGAAGGTGTTTGATATAAGAAATATGGTGTAGTAGTACAGCACAGTGGCACACTGGTTATGACTACTGCCTCACTAAATCAATATCCTGGGTTTAAATCTCATCATATGGGGTTTGTAAGTTCTTCCCATGTCTGCATGGGGTTTACTCCAGGTCCTTCAGTTTTGTACACAAATCCATGTTATGTTAGTTTAATTGTGTGTGTGTGTAAGTTGGCCTTTGTCTGGAGTTGGTGGAAACCAATGCTAGTAGAACAGACTCTGTCCCACAATGATCCTATTTGGATTAAGTATGCTTGAGAATGTTATGTTATGTAGTATAACAGTTATTACTACTGAATACAGCGTTCCAGCATTGCAAACTGTAATATAATAACAGCATGTTTTCTCCTAAACTTTGAAATGTTTTCATGTAGTCTAAATGAACTCAGCAGATCTTAGACATTATATACATTAAACAAAGTATGCCCTACTGCATGTGTGTAACTGATAACACTCAACTTAGGGATGGCTACCATTAAAATAATTAAAAAAAAACATGTAGTAAATATGAGCAACGCTTTTTTAGTTAGCAGTGTTCCCTAAAACACATATCCATAATTTGTTATTCAAATATTATTCTACAGAATTAAATATATTGTAAACAGGTAGTTAAAATATACAAAAAGAGGTAGTTAAAATGTGCAAATATGACTAGAAGGTAAAACTTGTAATGTCAGTAACTCTAAAGGAAAATAAAATCATTTTCATCCATCCTTTTCATATTATAGGGTAGTGGGGGTCCTACAGATTTTATTAACAGCATTTAGTGTGAGGAAACACGTAAACCTAGATGAGGAACGAGTCACATTCAAACTCACAAACAAACTCACTCATACATAGATAGAACTTTGTCACCAGGGGAAATTTGAGCTTTGTAATGAAGCTTTTCAAATAAATAAATACATAAATAGACATATGCATATATATATATATATATATATATATATATATATATATATATATATATATATATATATATATATAGGGACAAGCCCCAGTTGAGGCCAGAATATTAGTAAAATCTGTAAATGTAGAAAAGAAAACTTATTATTTATTGGAGTCAAAAATCACGAAATTCTATTAATATGTAAAAAATAAAATATTATTTAACGGAGTAAAAATCATGAAAAGAGAATAAAATGACTACTCTCTTAATGATTGGAGTATTCCCATTAAACTTAGGTCCACTATGCTCGATGAGTATTTATAAGAGACTAAATAAACGATCCATTCATTTTAATTGACATTCTTATAAACCACAACTTTCTTTATACTTTAGCTTATAATTTAAAAATGGAATAAGAATATGAAAATCTAACAATATCACATTAAAGTTCGATACATTCTGAAAGAATGATACCAAACATGTATATATAGGTTTTAAAATAAGCCTGATCTAAAGGGCGAAAAGAAATGTGACATAAAAACATCACATAAAATCTTTGCACAAAATCATTGCACTTTTAGGCTTAGGATTTTATATATAAAGTAGATTTACATAAATATATATATATATATATATATATATATATATATATATATATATATATCAAAATTAAATAGACATATATATACATATATATATACATATATATATATATATATATATATATATATATATATATATATATATATATATATATATATATATATATATATATATATATATATATATCCATCCATCCATTTTCTAACCCGCTGAATCCGAATACAGGCTCACGGGGTCTGCTGGAGCCAATCCCAGCCAACACAGGGCACAAGGCAGGAACCAATCCTGGGCAGGGTGCCAACCCACAGAGGTATATATATATATATATATATATATATATATATCAAAATTATGTTAACATTTGAATGACGGAAACAATTTATTTACAAAACATACTTAATATGAGCAAGATGATTTCCAGGAATGTCTCAAGCTGTTCGCCATCATGTTCAACACATGTACCATATGTGGCACATAAATTGTCCACAAAAATTGTATATAGGTATATATGTAGCAGTACCATTAGTGATAACATAATTTTGACTTAACCTGTATATATACACACCAGAGTGACTAAAAGAGAGAAAACATTTAAGAAGAAAAACTTCTGACTTGGCAGTTACTTAAAATCTACTGACTAGCATCAATGACAAGTCAGATGCCAAGTCATTTCAAATCTTAAATAAGACTGGTAACAAGTAATGGAGTTAAGAAACAAAAAGAAAAACAGTCAGAGATATATAGCTTATGTGAAGCTGCCAATTAATGTAAAACATACATCTTAGGTTTTTGTAAGGAATATTATGGTAACTTCAGGAACAGCCCTCACAGCAGGAGAACATCCAAAGTTTAACACAGATCAGTGGAAATATAAGGCATTTGGATACTACGCAACACTATGCCACATGTACCAATGAAAAAAAAATTACATTTACTGCTTATAGAATGTTTTTGAAAAGGAGAACGACAAAAACAATATTTATAGAATGGGATAAAATCATCAATGTATTTCTGTGTTGTATTTTTGCTCAGTTTCTATAAAGTCAACATATGTTATACTTTCAGGTGATTATTGGTACTTATGTAATTTTGTGCTAGAATACAGGTTTCTTGTAAAATGATTATTAGGAAAAGCTATTTTCATGTTTTTTGCAAATTCTAAAGGCATCAAGCATAAAAACACTTGATAAAATTTGTGAATTAACTGAATAATATATTTAAAAATATGTACTACAAAAAATAATATTGTAAATTAGTATGAGTTACAACTACGGTTATTGCGTAAAAATTCTGCTATGTAGCAGAATGGTAATAAACATGCGGGAACCCCACTGTTAACTTTCAGGCAGGAGGGCATCAAAACACATCTAAACATACGTGTGTGTGTGTGTGTGTGTGTGTGTGTGTGGTGAGTAGGAGGGGTTGCAGATTATCCAATTATTGTTAACTGGAGGCTGATAGCTACTGGGCTGTGCTCTTTTCATTTAAATCTAAATTGTTCTTTCCTTTCCTGATACAGGAATTGGTCATAAAGGGGTGACCATCATTAAAGTTGTTTGAACTGGAGCTCTGTAGTGTTTGGTTAAGAGGGTAAATGCAAATTTGATGAAAGAATAAGGGTAAATTTACATATCAGCTTCGGCTCACATGGAGAGAGTAAACATTCTGTTTATCTCTAGTGTCATTTTATGATTTCCGTATAATATAAAACTGACCTTGGCCTAGTCAGCGCAAAAGACCTGAATGAAATATACTGTTGTCTAAACACAATTTGTTCAAGTAGAACTTGTCAACAGTCCCCTGTAACTTAGCAAACAGGGTGAGATACTGAGCTTGTTAGAACAGGAATGAACCAGTGAACTACATTTGAGTATAGATAGGTTTACTATAATAATTTTTCATGCAAGAAAAGACTGTCATTTTTAAATTTTAAAAAAGTATTCTGTCTATACTGATTTGTGGAGCATTAGCTGCTAAGAGCCTTTTACTGAATGTCATTCTTCTAAAATTAAGAAATAAGTTTTCTTTTGTTTATTTTTTGAGTGTTTGTTTTTGTGAATTCTTACTATTAAACATTCTTAAGTATACAATAGATATATTTTTATGGTTTTCTGCAATCTTGCTATATTAATTTTAATTAGGGATACTTATTTATATGTTACATTGTGATTGTATTCTGTGTTGTCTTTGAGAGTCGGCTGCACACAGCAATCTCCCCTTGGTATCTATCTGTTTATTATTACTGAAATTTTCAAGCTCATTCAGCCAAAAGTTTGACTCTGCAGTTTGAGAAAATTCTATATGCATATACACACAGTACACAGCATACATACTGTCAGCAGTTCAAGCTCAGGCTTATAGTTGGTGCCATGCAATTTTTATGCAAGTGTTTTATATAGTAAAAAAATTCTTAATAAAAATATTTGTGATATTTTGACAAAATTACCATTGAGAAAAACATAAAAAATGTGTAAGTTTCTCTTGATAACAATTTATTGAGACTTTTAGATTCCAAATTAACAGGTTGAGAGAGAATGGCATTCATACATGATGCACAGTAATATACAGTATATACAGTACATAGAGCTTTACTTGTCCCCGGTGGGGATTTGCTTTTTACAGAAGCTTTTTAGATAACTACATGAATAGATAGATAAAGAAGTATATATATACATACACACAATGGAATGACTAAAAAGGAAGAGAATTTTAAAAAGAAAGAAAAAAAAATTCTGACATTGCAGTCCCAGTCACAGTGAGGCATTATGCTGGCATACTGTTTTGTTGGTATAAAGGAGACCCAGCAGCATTTTTTGACACATTTGTGCTGAATAATTCATTGCCTGAAACTACTCAGTGTTAGAATGTCAGAGAAAGGATGTGCAGCATTGTTCATAATGGCACTCAAGTTTTGTTTTAATTCTCCCTTTTACTGCTACCTCCAGGGGGTCTAGAGTGTGTCCTATAATTGAGCCTGCCCTTTTATTTGGCTTGTTAATTTAGTGGGCCTGTCTTGAAGTGATGTTACCAGCCCAGCACACCACAGTGTAGAAAATCTTACTGGCCATCACAGAGTTGTAGAAGATGTTAAAGATGCCATTTCCCACATTAACAATAGAATTACCAGAGCCTACGAAAAAACTCGTAATCCCAGCCCACTTTAACACTAGAATTATCAGAGCCTACGAGAAAACTCATAAATCCGGCCCACCTTAAATCCTTTCTCACCTCTCCGTCAGTGTCTTTTGTCCTGTAAATGTGTCGATAAGCAGCAAGCAGCCTGGTATCCCATTCCCCCACCCACCAGCGCAGTTCAATTTGCAAACTAGTTTCTCAGTGCTCAGTGTTTATCTTTGAGTGAAATGCTGGAGCTTTATAGGGTAAAATAGTACGTCATCATTTGGAATACATACATTTCATGTGTGTTCAGTGTCCTCAACAATCTATGTAAAAACGTTGTTAACACAGAAACGTTTTTCATGTTTTAGTAATAATTGATAAAATGTAGGCATGAAATGTATAATGTGTGAAGCCTGAATACAAATATGAAAGAAACACTTTCACAAAAGGTACAAGAATAAGAAAACAAGTGCGCTTTTATTCAAGAATATAACCGAAGAAAAAAGAAAGCAGGTTATGGTAGGCTGTTGATAGGACAGCGGGCATGGTGCAATGCTAAGAACTGCTGCCTTCCAATCAAGAGGTCACGGTTTCAATATCAGCTGCTTCCCAAATTTACCATTTTGAGTAGTGAGCTGCTCTTATTGTTAATATCATACAATAAAAATATAAATTTGATTTGCATCTGTAAATTTATAGTTAAAGTCAGAGGGATTTTTTTTTTTCAATTTTATTCTCTTACGTTCAAGCTCCCACAACTCCACCCAAGCCCTCCCCCCCGGATCTGATGCCGTTTTTATATAAAGATGTGGTATAAGTAACAAACTTGTTTTGTTACACCCCCTCTTTATTTGAAAACCATGTTAGATCTTGTGCACGAACGAGACTGGGACTGGGAAAACTGTGGACGTGGATGTGAATTTGTGCGGGCAGGGGCTTCTGTTCTCTTTCTCCGATCTGAGTTCAACTCTGTTATAGCGCGTCTTTATTTGAAAAAAGCCGTGTCAGATCAGGGCGAGCGTGAGAGGATAAAACTGAATAAAAAAATGCTAAACGTTACAAGTACCATACATTTACAGCGGCTGTTACAGACTCAAGTCAAATGTATGTTTTTATTGTATAATAGTAACAATAAGAACAGCTCACTACTCAAAACGCTTATTTTGGAAGACGTTAAGACTCGAACCCAGGATCTTCTGAATAGAAGTCGGCAGCTCTAACCATTGTATTAACAAAGAAGTCAGGATGACAAGCAACACTAACCTTATTTCTTTTTCTTCAGTTATAGTCTTGGAAGAAAAGCGCATTTGTTCTGTTATACTTGTATCTTTTGTGAAAGTGCTTATTTGATATTTGGACTTCAGTTTTCACACATTATACACTTCATGTCAACATTTTATTGTTAGTACTAAAACATTGAAAAAGTTTGTCTTTTAGGTATGTGTTCAACATTTCTATCATCCTACACTTACACAGATCTTTGTGGACACGGAACACACGTGAAATGCATGTGTTCCGAATAACGATATATTTTTATAGCCTAAGTCCCTGACTCACTGATAAACAAGGCTTCAGTTGGGAGATGTTTTTGTGGGAGTGATGGTATAGCAGGCTGCTTGGTGCTTGGGATTATCAACACATTTACAAGACAAAAGAGCTTAGTAAGGATATAGTGGGTTGGATAATGGATGGATGGAAGAGCTGAATGGAGACGTATGAGTGGATTTAAGGTGGGCCGGATTTACGAGTTTTCTCGTAAGCTTTGGTAATTCTAGTGTTAAATTCCTTTGCACCTCTCCGTCAGCGTCTTTTGCCTTCTAAATATGTTAATAAACCCAAGCAGCAAGCAGCCTGCTATGCCACCCAAACTCTGAATGGGCAAGAAGTTCTCCCAGTTCCTGCCTTGATTAATTAAGATCCGGTAAGAACCACTGACTTATAATCTGGAGGTCGTGAGTTTGAAATCAGCTCCCCGGCAAATTTATCATTTTGAGTAGTGAGCTGCTCTTATTGATAATATTATACAATAAAAACATACATTTAATTTGTGTCTGTAACAGTCGTTGTAAATTTATAGTACTTGTAAAAGTTAGCCTTTTTTTTTTCACTTTTATTTTCTCAGTCACAATCACAATACAGCACCCAAGGAAGTTTTTTCATTGGCTCTTTTAATTCTAGTGTTAAAGGAACATAGTTTCCTAAGGAGGAAATGTCTGCTCTGCCCTTTTGTACATAGTTAGCCTGTGTTCCAAGACCAATCCAATTTATCATTGATGTCGACCCCAATGTACTTGTAGGAGTGTACCACCTCCCTTGGTTTTGCTGATGTTAAGATGCAGACAGTTCTCTTTGTGCCAAGAAACAACGTTGTCTACCTGATTCCTATACTCCATCTCATCCCCCTTATCAATACACCTCATAAGTGCAAAGTCATCTGAGAATTTCTGATGTTATATTTGCAGTCTTGAGGTGTAAACAGAAAATGAGACAGGACTGTTCCATGTGGAACATTGCACATACAGTACAGTCACCTTTTTATTTACATGGTTTTGTACTTTCTCTCCTTTTCTTTAATAGTCATTCTCCGTGTTATGTTTATGTATTTTAACTGTACTTAATTGTTAATGGTAACTGTGTATGCAGCAGAGTGAGTTACTTTTCTGTGTGTGTGAGGTTGAATGCTTACCAGTGCCACTTTACATGTGTTTAATAAGCTCTGGCTTGTTAGAGAGTGATCCTGCAGCATTGCATTGTGCTATTGCTATAATCTTTTGGTTATGCATATTTATTGTGAATCAGAAATGATGTGGGTTTTATATGGATTGTAATCACGCATCAGCTTCTGCATAAAAATTCACTTCTACATATGAAAATCCACTGTACTGCTACTAAATTTTTCATGGCACTATCTCTGTTTACGGCCTATTGCACATTAACTCTGCTAATCCTATTAAGTTTAATTTTGTTTTTATGAATTAGTACAAATGTAATACTGAAATAAAGTTATAAAAATGTTTTTCATTTTTTATTTTCTTTTTTAATGAAAGTATTTTTTTGTGGTATAAAAACTCCTACAGCTAAATAAAATGTGTCTTGAGATATAGTACTTACCCCTGCCAACCCTGGGAACAGATTAACTATTGGTCGCATTCTAGGAGTGAAATATCATAATCATCTGTGTTTTTCACAATTAACATTAAAACCTAGATTGAAACTGCCATACTTTATTTACTGCGGTGGGCTGGCGCCCTGCCCAGGGTTTGTTTCCTGCCTTGCGCCCTGTGTTGGCTGGGACTGGCTCCAGCAGACCTCGTGACCCTGTAGTTAGGATATAGCGGGTTGCATAATGAGTGGATGGATAATTTATTTATAACTTACCCAACTGTTTTCAATTATTTTACATTTCATAATTTTCTGTAATTAAATGTTTATTAACATAAACCAAAACTAAGAAAGATAAACATTACCTTTCATATATATATAGAGGTCAATAGACAGGAATTCCCCATCAAAAGCATGCATCCTGTGAGGCAGCTGGAAGATGGTTAAAGCTATAAAAGAGTGGATGACAGCCCACAATGGAGCAGAGAAAGTGAACTCTTTACTTCATTAGCTACCAAACAGCAATTTTCCCACTATAATAATATAGTGTTCTTGAGGCATGGAAAGTGATATAAAATATTACAATAATAAAAAGTCTGGAAATTCCTGTTAAACATTGACTAATGTTAGAATAACCTATTAAAGGTTCCTTTATGTTAAAATAATGTTATTTTACACTAATGCTATATGAAATGCCACATGAAAACTGCATATACTTTAAACAGAACTCTTCATTTCAGATTAGGGTGAGGTTGTCATAAGAGTCTAAATGTGGACTGTATACATTGCATTTTATTTGTCTGTTATATGCTATGTTTATAAATGAAAAATACACTGAGGAGGAATTCTTAAAAGAATAATTATGTACTATAGTATTACATATAATTATAAGCATTTTTCTCTACTTTTAGCTTTTTGGGAAAATGTTTTAAAATGAAAAGCTGCAGGTGTAGTGAAAGGTGAAAGTGTCAAATGGAATAAAGGAAAGCAATATTAGCAATTGATCAATTCAAAGACCTTTTAAAAATTCAAATATTCTCTCATCTATCAATAGTTTCATTTTGTTGGATAACGAAACTAAATTCTGTAAAGGTTAAATAGGGATGTGAGCTATACATCACTGATACAAACACATTCTCATAACCAGCTTAATCCAGTTTAGGCTTATTGGGACTGAGGCCTATCCAAGCATCATCGAGGGCAATGTGGGAAAACATTGTAGACAGGAAGCAGGACACACATGTGTACACTCCCATACTCACTTGTACTGCTGCCAAATTAAAGTAGCAGTTAACCTAACATTCATATCTTTGAAGATTTGGGTACAAAACCAGAATAATGGGAAAAAAACCCACAGAATTACAGACAGAATGCACACATTCCGTAAATAAAATAAGACAGCAGGCTATTCACATTCAGTGCTAATGAATGTGTCACTGTGCAACCCTAATAGTTTAATAGTTAAAAGTATCTGCTAGTTATCTTTAACGTTTATATTGTAAAGCTCAGATAGCAACACCTAATCTGTACTTGCTGCCAGTTTCATTTTAAAAATTGCCAAGGTGTTGATTATAAAAGTAAATTGCATTGTAAATAGGTCTTTCTTCTGTAAATTATCTGTTTGTTGTAGTCTTATTTTTGAAATGTATTATGAGATATTTGTATTGTTTTTTGTCTGTTAATTAATTAGGAAATTCTGTTATTTGAATAATGCAATAAAGAGGGACATCCTTGCATCCTCTGCAGTCAGTGGTTATTGAACATAGTTTCTATAAAAGCATCATTCTTTTTATGAATATTACTATACCCATGACATAACATTTTTTATGTAGTTAAATTTGGTTGTGAACAATTCCTCAAGGGAATTCTTTTTTATAGGTTTATTTGGTTGCAGGTCATCTAATGTTGAGTGTTTCAGAAAAAATCACAGTACAGAAACTGCACTCATTAAAGTAGTAAATGACTTGCGGGTAAATACAGACAGAGGCCATTTATCTGTTCTCATCCTCTTAGATCTGAGTGCTGCATTCGATACCATTCATCACAATATTCTTAGAAATCGCCTTAATCAATGGGTGGGCCTCTCTGGCAGTGTCTTAAATTGGTTTGAATCCTACCTGGCAGGTAGAAAATTCTTTGTAAGTTGTGGTAATTATACTTCAAAGATACATGATATTCTATATGGTGTTCCACACGGCTCTATCCTGGGTCCGCTGCTCCTTTCGATTTACATGCTTCCGTTTGGTCAGATTATCTCGGTTCATAATGTGAGCTACCATGGCTATGCTGATGACACACAACTGTACTTATTAATAATGCCTGACGACCCCACTCTCTTGATTAGAACATTAGAACACTCTAGACGAGAACAGGCCATTCAGCCCAACAAAGCTCGCCAGTCCTATCCACTTGTTTCCTCCAAGAAAACATCAAGTCGAGTTTTGAAAGTCCCTAACGTCTTACTGTCTACCACACTACTTGGTAGCTTATTCCAAGTGTCTATCGTTCTTTGTGTAAAGAAAAACTTCCTAATGTTTGTGCGAAATTTACCCTTAACAAGTTTCCAATTGTGTCCCCGTGTTCTCGATGAACTCATTTTAAAATACAAGTCTCGATCCACTGTACTAATTCTCTTCATAATTTTAAACACTTCAATCATGTCACCTTTTAATCTTCTTTTGCTTAAACTGAAAAGGCTCAGCTCTTTTAATCTTTCCTCATAATTCAACCCCTGTAGACCTGGAATCAGCCTAGTCGCTCTTCTCTGGACCTTTTCTAGTGCTGCTATGTCCTTTTTGTAGCCTGGAGACCAAAACTGCACACAGTACTCAAGATGAGGCCTCACCAGTGCATTATAAAGGTTGAGCATAACCTCCTTGGACTTGTACTCCACAGATCGTGCTATATAACCTAACATTCTGTTAGCCTTCTTAATGGCTTCTGAACACTGTTGGGAAGTTGATAGCTTAGAGTCCACTATGACTCCTAAATCCTTCTCATAAGGTGTACTCTCGATTTTCCGACCGCCCATTGTGTATTCAAACCTAATATTTTTACTTCCTATGTGTAATACTTTACATTTACTGACATTAAATTTCATCTGCCACAAATCTGCCCAAGCCTGTATGCTATCCAAGTCCTTCTGTAATGATATAACAGATTCCAAATTATCTGCTAATCCACCTATCTTGGTATCATCTGCAAACTTAACCAGCTTGTTACTTATATTCCTATCTAAATCATTTATATATATTAAAAATAGCAGCGCCCTAGCACTGACCCCTGTGGAACACCACTCTTAACATCGGCCAGTTCTGATGAGGTTCCTCGCACCATCACCCTCTGCTTCCTGTGTCTGAGCCAATTCTGCACCCATCTAAAAACATCACCCTGAACTCCCACTTCTTTTAACTTGATGCCCAACCTCTCATGTGGCACCTTATCAAATGCTTTCTGAAAGTCCAGATAAATAATATCATAAGCTCCACTTTGATCGTATCCTTTTGTTGCCTCCTCATAGAATTCCAACATGTTAGTAAAACACGACCTCCCCTTCTGAACCCATGCTGACTGTTCAGAATAACTCCTGTCCTTGCCATGTGTTGCTCAATCTTATCCTTAATAATTCCTTCCATTAATTTTCCTGTGATGCTTGTTAAGCTTACTGGCCTATAGTTGCTTGGATCTGCCCTGTCACCCTTTTTATATAATGGGATGATATTTGCCATTTTCCAGTCCTTTGGAATCTCTCCAGTGCACAGTGACTTCCTAAAAATATGTGTCAAGGGTTTATATATGTACTCACTAGCCTCCTTAAGAACACGAGGATAAATATTATCTGGGCCTGGTGATTTGTTTGATTTCATCTTATTTAATCTGAGCAGCACTTCTCCCTCTACAATTTCCAAATCCCTCAGTACCTCCTTAGTAGTTGCGTTTACCTCTGGCAGGTTATCCACTTGCTCACTTGTAAACACCTCAGAAAAATGTAAGTTTAGGGCATCTGCTATTTCATTGTCTGTATCTTTTAATTCCCTTTACTATTCCTGATGAACTTGACCTCCTCCTTAACTGTTCTTTTACTACTAAAATACTGAAAGAATCTCTTGGGGTCTTCTTTCGCCTTATCTGCTATATTCCTCTCCAACTGTCTTTTAGCCTCTCTGATATCCTTCTTAATGGTTGCCCTCATGTTCTCATATGCTCTACGATTCTCTTTGCAGTCATTAGTCTTATATGCCTTATACAGCAGTTTTTTCCTTTGCAACTTCTTTTTTAAATCTTTATTAATCCATCGTGGAGTTTTTTTTAGTTTCCTATTACTTCCAAATTTAGGTATGTATCTGTCCTGCATTACATGTAAAACATTTTTAAACCTGTTCCACTGCTCCTCGACTGTCTCCACATTTAAAAGCTTATCCCAGTCTATCCTACTTAGACTTTGTCACATCTGCTCAAAATTAGCCCTACTAAAGTTCAACTTAACAATTTTAGTCTTTGCATCTGTACTCTTACAAAATACTGAGAATTGTATTACATTATGGTCACTTGACCCTAGTGGTTCAATCACCTCTACACCCTCAATTCTATCCTGATTATTACAGAATACTAAATCCAGACAGGCTTCACCCCTGTTGGTGCTTTAACATGCTGTGTTAAAAACAGTCACTGATTACTTCTAAAAACTCCTGCTCTTGTGCTCCTCCATCTGTAAGGTTATCCCAGTTAATATTTGGATAATTAAAGTCCCCCATGACTATAATATCCCCTGTAAACTTGCCTTTTTGATATTACTAAAAAGATGTGTGTTGAAATTACTGTCTGAATTGGGTGGTCTATAACACACTCCTAAAATGAGACCTCTTTCCCTAATATTTTCCAGGCGAAGCCACATGTCCTCACTAAGATGGGGCTCATCATCCAACTGAAGATGACTTACATTTAAACCCTGTTTGGCATAAACAGCAACCTCACCTCCTTTTCTGTTCTGTCTATCCTTCCTAAAAATGTGTATCCCTCTATGTTACACTCATCCCCATCTTTGTTATTTAGCCAGGTTTCCGTTATTGCTATAATATCATAATTATGCTCTGCTACATACAACTCCAACTCACTTACCTTATTTTTGATACTTCTAGCATTAAGGCAAGCTATTTTTAATGTGTTAATCCTTCTACATTTACGTGTTTGCTTAGAATTTACATTACTATGCATTTTTATTTCTACACCATTGTTTTTTCTTCAATGTATAGATCCAAATCTGGCCTGTCCTAAACTCCCTGCCCCCCCCATTCCCTAGTTTAAACAATCCTTGACTAGTCTACACATACGCCTCCCCAATACATTGGTGCCCCTCCGGTTCATTCACTGACACAATGTCTTACTTGTGTTTCTGAATGGATGAGTAGTACTTTTCTCAAAATAAACAGAAAACAGAAATTTTAGTGATTGGAAATAATGGATATAATGAGATTATTAGAAATAAACTTGATGCATTAGAATTAAAAGTCAAAACGGAGGTATGGAATTTATGGGTAACTGTTGACTCTAACCTGAATTTTAAATCACATATTAATCAGATTACTAGGAGAACATTTTTCCACTTAAGAAATATAGCAAAAGTTATACCCCTTATAACATTGCAAGATGCTGAGAAATTAATCCACGCTTTTGTTTTCAGTCGACTAGATTACTGTAATGCTCTCCTCTCAGGAGTACCCAAAAAGACATAAATCGATTGCAACTAGTGCAGAATGCAGCTGCTAGAATCCTAACTAGGAAAAGAAAATCCGAACACATCTCCCCAGTTTTGATGTCACTACATTGGTTACTTGTGTCATTTAGAACACTCAACATTAGTTTGTAAGAAATAAAAAAGCAATGTGAGAGAAAGAAATATACCAATTATTTCAAATTTGAATGCTGTATAGGAAACCAAATTCATGCACAAAGCAAATACATAAAATAGCACAAAATGATTGTAGCCATACCCAGTGTGCTATAAGATGAGTATCAAAATATTATTTGTCTCAGGGGACTCTTGTAGTATGAATTTCAATCAGTGATGCACTAGGTGTAAATGTTCTTTCTTTTATAATTCTATTGAATTGAATTCATCTTGTGTTATACTTGTCATTGACTAATATTTTATGAAATAATTTCCTTAAAATAAATACCTACGTAGAATTAATGCCTAATGAAAATTATAAAAGTGTCTAATAAGTTCCTTGAATACAGTTAATAATTAATAATGCTGTTGCTATTGTTTTTTACATTTTCTTCCAGGCCATGTTGGATTTTGCTCTTCACATTTGTTTTGTGAGAGTTAACATACTGTATAGCTCTACATTTTTCTTGTGACATTATTTGTTGTTGTGTAATCATCAAAATTTTGTGTCCATCCTTGAAAGTCCGTGGCCATATTATTGTTGATTATGTGACTGTAAAATCACACAACGCATTATGTCACCATTCACATGCTATATAAGATGGATATGCACATACCCCGGCATTCTAGCTTTGCTCCCCATTGCTTAAAACAGAATTGCTTAGTGCCATTTAATGGTATTTAACCCATGATAGTGATAGGATCTTTTGGTTCTGAATCTTTGTAGTGGACTTTGACGATCATTCTTGTATAATTAACCTGGGATTTCTGTCCCTTGCATGTTTTCTGCTCTTATTCATCTCCTTTTAAACAGCTGTTCTTTTCTTTTGGGCACTCTTATATCTATCTCTTCTGCTCATAACAAGAACATTTTTTCTTGATGTGTTATAATTGCATTCCTAAAGCTACTAATTCTGCAGACACATACTTCAAAAACACTATTTGAGACCCATCACGTTAAGAAGAAATTTAATTTTTACCAATATTTGTTGTCTCCTTACCTACATTATTTGTAATATCCTTTTAGTATTACTTAGTACTACTTTTTTGTTTATTCATTGTTTGTGGCTTATGTTTATTGATATTCATTATTTTCTTCTTTTACATGCTTAGTTATAATTTTCATTATTTGTGTAATGATTATAGTTTTTATTACTTACAGTATGTAATACTTTTCATGTTTTCATCTATATGTTGTTTTGTACAGTGCTTTGTATTTCTGCTTCTTTTGTTTCATCTTGGAATATGAGTTAATTGCAATGGTTAGGATGGAAAAAGGGCTCTATAAAAAATATTAAGATTTCAATAATTCATATGTTATTTTAAAATGTCATATTTGGTTTACTTACTATAGTAAAATAAAAGTTTATTTAAAAACTGGAAACAGTCTCATTTTAAGAACTTATTTTGTGACACTGCTAAAGTCTGCAGATAAAGGTAGCCCTAAGCCAATCTGAGCACAGCTCCTTTATTTTCATTTTTGGAGTACAGTATTAACACAAAAAATAGCATTATATTAAAATTAACATCTTTCCAAATAACTTCACACAAAAATGAAAATAGACAATAAACGACAGCAGAGTAGATAAATCAACTAACAATTCAAATATCAGCCAGGTGGCATGTTGCAAATGGTGGCTCCATGTGAACTGCTTTATCTAAAAATTCTTTTGCATAAAAGACAAAACTCAAAAACTAAACACAAGGAATATTCTGCATGTAGTTTGTTTAAAGAGGAACTTTGCAAACAAAACCAAAGAAAAATGATTAAAAGCGTATTGTTAAAATCAAAAGACCTATTGGCAATCCTAAAAGTAGGATGTGCTACATGCAGAGTAATGTAAACATAGTGGTAGGGTAGAGGAAACATAATTTACATACAGTATGGGCTCAGCTGAGGCATCACTAATCAATCACTGTTTAACACTGTAACATTTAGTGGGTGAAATCATTTTTTAAAGTTTAAATAAAAAAAAAGAATGCCCACTTTTGAAAATGGAACTATGTTAAAATAATTACTAAATAAAATAACAGTTTACACAATATAGGGCTCAGAAGTTCTACTGATAGCACCAAAAAATGAATGGAATCCATATCTTCTGAAGTTCTTCTCAGGTATGCACTATTCTTGTAGTGATTTTTAGATGTGCACTTTTTAAATATAATGTTAAGAAGTCGTGACCCCCAGTCTTGTAGTTGAGCTAACTGCAGAAGGTGATGGCAGTTAAAATTTAATATTCAAATCATAGGATGGAATCAGAAAAACACCAGGGTCCAATACTAGGGAGTCTAATAAATCTTTTAAACCAGCTGAAAATTTTAAGCCAAAATCAACAGAAATAAACAAAACGAGAAAGCTCAGAAACCAGTAAAATCTACAGCATGAGTAACCTATTCCAGAACGAGAGACGAAAAAGTGATGAGAATTCCTAGACTGAATATTAGTAAAGAGAAACCAACAAACCCTAGAGTTTTTCTTTTAATACCAAAAAACAATGAAGACCTTTCAACCTTTGATAGGTCATGTGCCCCACACTTCCTGTTGACCCTGCCTAGCAACAGCTTGGTAACCAAGCCAAACAAAAAACATGAAATGGCAGCACCTACAATACAAACAAAATGGTACAGTAATTAAATGTATTTAATTTTTAACATTATTAAAAAAATACTAGATAAATAGTATTAAATAAAAAATTCACTGGTAACGCTTTAGTTTAAGGTACTGCAAAAATGCATCTATTACACATTAAGTCTTATGTTAGAAGACCTTAACAAAGGCTTCTTTGGGCGGTAATGACACTTATAAAGTGTCATTTATAAACACTTTATAAGCACAACTCACTTTGGAACAGTCAGAGGTAGCTTAAGTAAAACATGTTTCTTGATATTGCGCACTTCATTAAAAGTATATAAAAAGTCATACTGCACAGAGATAAATAACCTATTTACTGATGACAATAATTAAGAGTAAAAGAAGCCTTCGTTAAGGTCTTGTTACATAAGAGTAAATGAATAATAAATGCATTTTGCAGTACCTGAATTGTTACCAAATCAGTAAATAAAAATTAAATGTCATTATATAAAAAAATAAATGTAAGTACTGAATTCCTTGTAATTCCCAAATCCCTAAAAATGACACTTTGGTGATATTTAAAGGCCAAGGTATGACTATAAAAAATTAAAAATAAATGTCAAATCTTGAAAGAAGTCTGACATCCCCAGCAGAGCCAGCATGTTCAGAAATTTTTGTGGGGAGAGAAATCAGTCGCCAAACTGAATCAGAGTGAGGGACAAGCAAAAGGTCAAGACCAGAACAATCGACAGGAAATAGTGATCAAAACTCAAGGGCAATTTGAAAAGCAACGTTAGCTGCAAAAGAGAGTTCAGAATTGACAATTAACCTATTGCTTGATGCCCTTGACAGGTAATCTAACTGCCCAACAATTTTTTATTAGAATTACCCACTAAGGGAAGAAGCAACATGGCGACACCACTGTATTTATAGCAAACTTCCGCTGACATCATTGGAGTGCTGATTGGGTCATGTAAATAAACAACGACAAAAGTGAAATAGAAAATAACTAAAAACTATTCAGGATCCCTAAAAATAGCTTCACCATTGTTAAACATAGTAAAACTAGCGCACAAAGAAAAATAAATAATCATTATTATGACATTGACTCAGTCCAACAAGTCTCCGACTGGTCCTGGCTTGATTTTTTCTGTAGGGTAGGCTCTGTGTGTGAGAATTGACAACCAATGAGACTTCAATAAGCAATAGAAAATGTGGATATTTTGACATTGCAAAGAGAAGAGATACTCCTCTGGCTGATGTCTCATGTTTTACATACCATAAATAGAAGGATATAAAGAAAACAAAGGGTAGAGATAATGGCTGAACTTCCTGCACCTGGACCAGCATTCGTATAGCAACAGCTCTGTCAGAAAAAGTGGTTAGCTCACAGTACTTTGGAAATGTGAAATTGTGCTCAAAGGTTGTCACAGAATTGTCTGACTTCTCATCTCTAGCGATTTCTAGTTATGTATTCTGACATCTTAAGTCCACGAGGTCAGCAACTGTAGCTGTTACGTTTGTCAAGGGAAGTCAATACAGTAACAGTTGTGCACAAATATGGATGTATTTATGTTAACTTAAATAAGTGTTACATTTTTACACACAAAGCCCTATGATTAAAGAAGTCAATATCTAAATGAAATGTAAAGACACCATGGCTACTGGAGTTCATTTTATTTTGAGAAAGTAATGTTCACATAATAACATTGGTAATGGAAATTTACTTTATATTTCAAAAAGTTTATACCTGTTTAAAAATGTTATTACTTATGTTGCTAAATATACTGTATCTATATTGCCAAAAGTATTGGGACACCCCTGCAAATCACTGAATTCCGGTGTTTCAATCACTTCCATGGTCACATGTGTATAGACTCAAGCACCTAGGCATGCAGACTACTTCTACAAACATTTGTGAAAGATCACAAGGACACGTGTCACCAGAGACCATTACAAAAGAAGGAACCAGGCAAAGTTCTGACAGTTTAGTTATTGACAGAAAGAAGCCAGTAGGTGTTATTAGAGAAATGATTCCTCTAACCCTCAAAATTAGAAGGCTTTTGGACAGTCTTCTAAAGGAACATTTTTGGTGGGCCATGGGAAGTCTAAAGAGAATGCTATTATTCTGGAAGCCAGAAGAGGCTAACTGGACTTTTGCAGTGCTACTGTAAGGAAGCTGAAGATTCCTATAGTCATATGGACACCTAGTAGAGTTATTATTGCCTGTTGGAAATCCTTGTGCAAGAGTTTGTATTCTGCTTTCCTGAGCACCATTCTGCAGCCTCAGTAGATAACTGGGAGCAATTTATTGTTTATTGTTATTGTATAGGTTGTTATGTGTCAATGTAAACATTTTTGATTTTCTTCACAAGCTCAATTTTATTGAGAACCAGTTTGTGTGTGTGTGTGTGTGTGTGTGTAAAGGTATTTACAGGATTTGCAAGTAAAACAAGTGTTTATTTTTAAAGAGATTAGAAGGCAATATTAGTAAACCAGAATAGAGCTCAATTTAGTTCACTAACCCTCTGGATAACGGCAGAATATGTCTTCTGATTAGGAATTTATTTGGAATGAAAATCAGAAAGAATACCCTGAAAGGTCAAGACTTTCAAATCTTTTAGTATTAAATGAACCTTTATGACCAATAAAAGCATTTAGGTATTACCTTTCACAGTGAATTTCACTCCAAACACATTTATCCCAACACGTAATATGTATTTATATGCCAAGTAAGATTAGAGGTTAACTATGCTTTTCTAACGCTTCGATTTTATTGTGTTTTTTGTGTCACCTACATTATATTTTTTTTGTTATTTTTACACCATAGACAGGTTTAACTGAGGTGTGTTTTCATCTATAAGGATAAATACCATAAGCCTAAGTCCATGTTTGTTTATCTGGATCATGCTCAGTACAACATCAGAACCAGCATAACCTGGCACAATGTTAGCAAATGTCAGACTGTGATTCACTATTATACCTCACATCTAGTCTCTTAGGAAGCAGATATTAAAGGAAGTGCCTTGAGTTGTTTATTTACTTTAGGCTTGGCAAATGGAGGGTTATCCTGTGATTAAATTATTTTCCACAAGATGTAATAGCATAAGCAGTAAGCCATTGCACTTAGAAGTAAACCTTCTGGGAACAAAAACACATGTTATTTAATTGATACTTTAAACAATTAATCATGCTCATTATTATTATTATTATTAATTTATTGGACAAAAATAACATTCCATACAATCAAGTCAAACTTAACTAAACAAAATTGAAAACCCATCCAAATATGTTGCTCATTATCAAATGAATCCCCTAAGCAGTTGTTTGATACTCTTCTCACTTTTATAACATTGCTTTAAGTTATTAAGAAGTAAAACAGGAGTATCTGGAGGAAGAAATAAAAAAACATGCAGACAGGAGGAAAACATGCACACTCTGAATGGAAAATAAGCATGATTGATATTTGAATCCAGAATGTTGAATGCAGTACCTGAGCTTAGATACTTTCATTAAAATTTCTACAAGAGAATACCCCAGATTACTACAGACTAGTTTATCCCAATAAAGTATATTTTTAGTCATTATATACTACACATTTTTCTATTACGTGATTTTTTTTACATTTGTAATACTCCCTGTTAAGTGTTTTCTTCCCATGTTAGGAGTATTATTACTTAATATTCATCTTTTCCATTCCTTTTCAATATCCATTCCAGAATGGTGTGGAATGGGTGCATATGCTGGTAGTCTCCAGTACAAGGCAGGATCCAGCCCTGGATCAGACACCACTCCACCACAGGGCCTAGTCTTGCATACACAAACATATATGGACAAATAAAAATAAAACGTACGTCTTTGCATTGTGAAAGGAAGCCAAAGTAGGCCATTTTAAAAAAACTGTTGTGAGCATGTAGAAAATATACTAGCTAAGAATTGAACTTTAAGAGCTGTGAAGTAGAAATGCACCAAGGTTGAAAATCTGCCCTTTTATTTTATAATGTGACCATAAATTGGATTAAATATTATACTGCTTTGTACAATATTCTGAATACATACTTACAGATACAAACTTTTGGGGACAAATATGAGAACACCAAAATCAGACAATAATGTTCAGAGCCCATGATTTAGTGTAATTTACTCCATACATCGTAATGTCTTAGTCGTTTACATAATACTTCTGCCGTTTAAGTGTTTGCTAAAATTCACGTGAGGTACTGCACCTGCAAACACTGCAGTTTTACAAATGATGCGTTCTGGACAACAAGGCTAAACTTCTCAAAAAAATAATGAAAATTTTAAACAAAGCAAGTGTTTTGCATTAAAACATCTACAACAGACTGACAAGCAAACCTTCGACATACACAGGATCACAGATTCATTCACAATAATTTAACTGGTTTCACAGTATATTAAATTGATAGTGGCTCCATGCATTAATCTCATAAATACTGTCATTTTATTACAAATGTAATCAAAGTGTTGGCTAATTATATATTTAAAGGTAGCAAGCATTTTGGAAGATTTTTTTTTCTTGTTACTGCAGAAATGTAAAAATATATTTTCACTACAGTGTTTTACTTGAAACCACATCTCCTCTTAATCTGTCCATTTCTTTAAAAGTATCCTTGCCTTATTATTCTTAGCAATTCCTAAAGCTCGATTGACATTTAAAATACTTAACATTTGTTGATGTTTAGCAGACCAGATTTTTGAGTGTAATGAGACACTGTGCTATAACCTGGTTGCTTTGAATAGATCAATGGGTGTGGTGTCATGGAACAGTAAAAATGATCTGCTTCAGAATCATTAAATAAAAACTGGATTATCTTGACTGCTGAATATCAAAACTAAACAAGCTTTCACTCTTTTAGTAAATCAAAGCATTTTAGCCTTGTATATATATCTTATTTTTCTCAAAAGTCAGTTAAATTGGAATCCTTCTTGACAAAAGAGAATTGCACTTAAAAGCGCACTTTGCATTTAATACATGGGAAAAAACAATCACCTGAAGCAGTATTTTGTGGCCTACTGTATCTTTCAAAAATTCAAGCAGTTTTCAAAGAGCAAAATAATGTTCAAATAAAGTGGTAAACAGTAATCTTTATAACAGTGTAGATACAGAAAATGCATTAATTTAGCACTCTTCATATTCATAAAGCACTGCTCACATATTTCATGGCCTAATGTTTACACGTGTCATGCACATAACTTGCTCAGGTGCACCTACCACTTCTCTAGAACATTAGATAGATAGATAGATAGATAGATAGATAGATAGATAGATAGATAGATAGATAGATAGATAGATACTTTATTAATCCCAAGGGGAAATTCACATAATCCAGCAGCAGTATACTGATACAAAGAAACAATATTAAATTAAATAGTAATAAAACTGAAAAGAATTAAAATAAAATTAATGTTCGCATTTACTCCCCCGGGTGGAATTGAAGAGTCGCATAGTGTGGGGGAGGAACGATCTCTTTAGTCTGTCAGTGGAACAGGACAGTGACAAAAGTCTGTCACTGAAGCTACTCCTCTGTCTGGAGATGACACTGTTAAGTGGATGCAGTGGATTCTTCATGATTGACAGGAGTTTGCTTAGCGCCCGTCGCTCTGCCACAGATGTTAAACTGTCCAACTTTAATCCTACAATGGAGCCTGCCTTCTTAACAAGTTTGTCCAGGCGTGAGGCGTCTTTCATCTTTATGCTGCCACCCCAGCACACCACCGCGTAGAAGAGGGCACTCGCCACAACCATCTGGTAGAACATCTGCACATAGGTTTCTCTTCTAGCAACACTAAATATAATTCACACAACAATGACAATCCAAAACACTTTGTTATCCAAGAAAAAAAATCTGTACTGGTTTGTGGTTTTGTAAACTTTAATTATTGTCTATACCCAGACCAACAGTCCCTTCAGCACATGTCTAGTGAAGGACAGCTACACAGCCAGTACACTGCTATAGGTGCCCCTGTGCTATTGACAATGCAACATATGATATCTCTTTTTTACTGTCTGTTGAGGGCTTTTTCTTTTGCTACAAGCAGAATGATGAGCCAGATCCTCTTCAATGTGTTTAAGCCATAATTTGTTTGGTGCCTTGCATTACACGTTCCATCCACTTGGGTACGATTTTCAAGGAAAGTGTGTACAGGCAGTCCCCAGGTTACATACGAGATAGGGACTGTAGGTTTGTATTTAAGTTGAATTGATATGTAAGTCGGAACAGGAAAATAAATTTAATAAATGCTATTGTTGACCGACTGTAACCAAGTGCTCTGCCAATGAATGATGGACTTTCACCTCTCTCTAACCTTTTTATTATTTCAACTTTATTTTCAATGGTGATGTATTTTCTGTTCTTTACTGTATCACCAGCACTTGCATCAGATTTGTGTTTCAGAGACATTCTTGAAAGGGGTGAAGACAAAAGGTTAAGATGAGCTCTTCTGCAGAGCGCTATACATGCTATCACAGCAGGAAGGCACCCGTCGTCAACACGTCTGATGTACTGACAAGAGACAACTTCCTGCTATGTGCGTAACAATACAAGCAGGCTTGTTATTGAGAATGTATGGGGGTGGCGAGGGCAGTCACCTCCACTACAGTATGCTGCCTGCAGCGTCCACCCACCGAGAACGAACACAATGCAGCCAAAGGCGGGCAGTGAATCACCCCCATTCAATAGGCAGCCATCCGATGCACACTACAATGCTACCCCCTGCCGCCCCGTTCACCCCCAGTGGCCTCCATTCAGCCACAACTGGGTCACCGCTTGCAGCATTACCAGCCACCCAACGAGAATGAACGGGGCAGCCATGTGTGGTGGGTGCGCAGTGAAACCGCTTGCCACCGGGAGCCACCTGAGGGACACTACATTGCGCGAGCAGTGAAATCGCCCCGCTCCAGCCACCACGCAGCATTACCAGCCACCCACCTAGAATGAACCGAACAGCCATGTGTGGTGGGCAGGCAGTGAAACCACTTGTTGTCCGAGGGACACTACACTGCGCAAGCAGCGAAATCGCTTCCCTCCAGCCTCTGTCCAGCCACCGCTTGCAGCATCCCCAGGCCGAAGATGACGGACCGGCAGTTACTGAGGCGCATGCGTTGCAGCTGCAGCCCCATTCGTATGTCATAGGTTGGATGTCCGTATCCTGGGGACTACCTGTATTGTGAAATAAATAACCTCGCCACACAGAAGAAGGTTTGGGGCAACCACCTTTGTACTTGAGCCCTGGCTGTAAAAGGCAAAATTAGTTGCACTGATGTGTACAGATTCGAGTCCACCATTGAACTGAAGAAACATAGGAAGTGGTCTGGGTTTTAAGGCAGGGAACTGGAAGTGACATCATCATGGCCAGACCAAGGAAGTGATGTCAGGGTAGCCGGAACAGGAAGTGATGTCAGGGTAACCGGAAGTGACGGCTTCGTAGCCGGAATCAGGCAGAATTTCCCGTGTTTGGTCTTCAGGTATA
Organism: Polypterus senegalus; assembly: GCF_016835505.1. Classification (NCBI taxonomy): domain Eukaryota; kingdom Metazoa; phylum Chordata; class Cladistia; order Polypteriformes; family Polypteridae; genus Polypterus; species Polypterus senegalus. The sequence goes on along the minus strand of NC_053156.1, from coordinate 153,175,684 downwards.
ACAGAGAAAGGGTTAGCACACCCCACCACTTCCTGGCCTGGCATGGAATTACCTTCATTTGCTCCTTTCAGCTGCCTCCCATGTGCATGTGTGTGACAGTATCCATTCTGCAGATATGGTCAAAGTATTGCATTTGGGTTTTCACGAATATAGCAAGATGATTGCATCCCCACTTTCTAATGATCTTTTTTCATATTTTATCTCAAATGGAGATACCTGGAATTCAGTGTAAACAAAACTTTGAGTTTCTTTATATTTCCTTGTAGAAGTTTGGTCTCTATGCAAATAACTTTGTTAACTGGTTGCTTTGTGGGTGGTCTATGTATTTAAATTAAATGTATTCTACATATACATACTGTATGTAGTCAGGACTTTTGTGTTTATTCCTAGAGCTAATTTTACTTTTCCTTTATACTTACTAATATTACATTATAGTAGCTGAGAGGCACTACACAGGAGGATTAGCCTTTTATTGCCAGCAAAATCTGACTGGGCTTGTCTTTGATGGACAAGGTGAAGAGCATTTCTATTGAGATAAACGATTCTCTATTATTTTTAAGAGTTGATCTATTTCTATGAATGCTCCTCTGAATTCCTTTTATATCACATCTTTATCACACTGGTTTGAAATATGTGCACGTTAGGTCTATAAATCCAGTCTCATTAAACAGATTCATCCCTTGGAGGGTTGCCTTCACCCTCTTTAAGTCATTAAAGTTCAGGTTTGGGAAGGTTATGTAATAGTGTTTAGTACATGAAGCTTTAGAATCATCGTTGAGCAAAAGACGACTGTGGAACTCTGTAAGTTTATAAATGCAATTCAGTTTTGATTCTCCCAAGTACTGTTTTTGAGGCAAATGATAAGTTATAGTTTACACTGGCTGGTAAGTTCTTATTAAGTTAAAGACTTAAATTACTTGTTAATGACTGCTGGGCCTAGCATGATAGAGGTAAAAGAACCATTTTCGTAAGTAGAAAGAATTCATTTTTTACCTTCTAAGCAATTTTTTATCCACTTTTGGAAATCCACCAATTTTTACATTGCATAATCTTAAGAACTACAGACATTACATACTGTAGCAATCTCATTGATGCTGAATTTGTAGTCACTATAATTACTTTGGTCCCTTAGCATTGTGCCTTTGGTTAGCTACCAAGCATCCGATATTTAGGCAGGCAGTGTTACATGCTGATGGGTAAACTGCAAACTTGCCAGTTTACAACTGCAAACATAGAACTTCAAGTAGTCCACATGTTGGAAATATCCATTAAAGCCTTGTGACAATAAAAACTTATTCTGTAGGAAGTATGAAATACTATTACCACTATATTAAAAAAGTTCTAAGGAAAATGTGTGTACATTGTGCTCATTGACAATTCACATTTACTGTATACATCGTATTATCTGTATAGCTATTTTAGCTAAATAACATGGATTCAGAAAGTATTCAGACTCCTTTACTTGATTCACTTTTTGCAATCTTGTACTAAAATAATTTCAATTCAGTTTTCCACCACAACAAGCACCATTTAATACCCCAGAAGGATAAAGCAAAACCACTGGGTATGACATGACTGCTTCATGCACCTGGATCTGCGCAGATCCTCTTTTTCATATTGAGTTATGAATTCTAGTTTTGTTTTTGTTTTGTCCTTATATTTACATAATACTAAACTAAGTATTAATAGTTGCCATGGTATATTTGTATAATGGAATAAGGGAAGAAAGCAAGTATTTATGTGTTTTTTAAATGTTGTCAATTTTGTTAAAGCTGACTGCAATGGAAGTGTGTGACCGTATAGGTCGGTATCACACTACTGGGTCATTCTAGGGAGCCACTTGAATCTACTACCACTGATAACGTACCGATGGAGAAGCAAGCGGATGAGGACACAACACACAAAGTAAGGGGCGGGTACAAAAGTGAATATAGTGCTTTTATTAAAAACAAGTCAAAAAAACAAACAGTGTTCAAAATCAGTGCAGTGCTCCAGCAGTCAACAAATAAATAATCCATAAAAATAAGGTGAAGGTGAAGGTTAAAATCCAATAAATATCCATTAAAATTGGTGGTTAAAACCAGAGAGAGTCCATGAAAAAAATGAGTCCCAATGCTTCCTTCCCAAAATCCGGCATCTCCTCCTTCTTCGAGGTCCAGACAGGGTAAGGAGAGGAGCCTGCCAACAGGTGCAGTAAACCATCAAAATCCTGGCTGAGGTCCCCATTGCCCTGCCTTTGGCCACACATTTCTCCCGCCACCAGACCCTCTGCAATCCTTAGGAACAACGCATATGGGGTTGCTCCTACTCCCAGGCAAACACTCATTAGGAGTGCCCCTTCCACAGCCTTCGGCTCATACAGCCATGAGACTCATACCCAACCATCTGCCTCACTTAGTTCAGCACAGCATCTCTGCCTCTTTTTTGTCCCTCTGCTTACTTTATGCTCCTTCGTGTGTCTCCTCTCTTCTGTCTTGCTGGTCATTCTCTTTTCTCCTTTTTGTTTGCCTCTTTTCTCATGCCAGCTCTCCCTTATATACCTCTGTGGGTGTAACGCCTCAGTTGTGCACCACAGAAAGCTGATGAAACAACTGAGACAGACAGCATCCTCACATGCAGTTGCGTAGTGCCCCAATTACCTCACCAACCTCCCGCAGCTACACACCCATGGAGTTCGAGCCGGCCATTCAATGATTTATTTATTTAAAAACTGGCTACCTTATTTCTGAGCCGTGGACCCTCTATACCACGGGTGTTGAACTCTGATCCTTGAGGGCCACAGTGGCTGCATGTTTTCATTCTAACCATCTTCTTCATTAGTGGGCCATTTTTACTGCTAATTAACTTCTTTTGCCTTCATTTTAATTAACTTGACTCAGGCCCCATAGTTGTCTCTTTTTCCTTAATTAGTAGTCAAACAATAATGAGACATCAAACAAGCTACCATATGACCAGCTCACCTGTGCCCATCACACAATATCTGAAAATAAAGAAAGGTGAAGGTCTCAGTAAGGTTGATCTCTCAGGTCACCAAAACATTTTGACGGTGTTCTTAGAAAAAACAGAAAAATCAACAGATTTGGAAATGTCTGCTGTGGCAGAATGACAGCAGCAACAAGCAATTGAACTAAATAACGGGCTTAGTTAACAGCAAGAATCAGCTTCTCATTAAGAGACTGGTTGGAGTGAAATTGGTTGGAGTTTGAAATCCCAGTTTAGCTGGTCATCTGTTGGCTTGTTTCATGTCTCATTTCTGTTTGGCTGTCATTTAATGAAGAAATAAATCAATTCAGACTGAATCCTTAAAAACAGGGCTATTGAAATGAAGGGAAAAGGAGTTAATTAGCAGTGAAAACTACTCATTGATTAGGAAAAGTTTTAGAATGAAAACCTGCAGCCACTGCGGCCGTCCAGGCCCGGAGTTTGACACCCCTGCTCTATACCACAAAGTGTCTTGTCCGTCATCTACACGATCTGTCTGATAATTATTAATTTGTCTACTCTCCTGACCAATGTTCCCTCTAAGCTGAGCGCGTGAGCAATCGCTCACATGAATTCAGAGTGTCGCTCATACTTCCCGCACGATCGCTCACTCCGACCGTCGGAGTCCAAAGCCGAAGGTTTTATTCTTTTAGGCCACCACCTAAGAAACGTGCTTGCGTTATAAAAATTGTTTGAAACTTGTTTCTGTTTGTTTGGCTCTGCATATGTGATTATCTTTGTTTGAACCTAGGTTCGAAGTTCGAAAGTTTTATATATTTCTGACTTCTGACTCGTGTTTAAAGCCTTTCTTTACGCACAAATTTTGATTTACATAGAATTAGGCGCATCAGTTTATATTAGGAGTTTAAAATCAAGAGCCATGTCTAAGCGTCAGGCAGACAATTGTTCAGGAAATGCGAGTAAAAAGCGATGTTTGGAATTCAAGAAAGAATGGTTGACAGGATGTTCAGTAGATGCAGACTTGCCACATGGCTCTGGACAACATATGCAGCTGGGTGAAATTTTCGAGTACTCTGAAGCACATGGTGTTACAGTGGTGTGAAAAACTATTTGCCCCCTTCCTGATTTCTTATTCTTTTGCATGTTTGTCACACAAAATGTTTCTGATCATCAAACACATTTAACCATTAGTCAAATATAACACAAGTAAACACAAAATGCAGTTTTTAAATGATGGCTTTTATTATTTAGGGAGAAAAAAATCCAAACCTACATGGCCCTGTGTGAAAAAGTAATTGCCCCCTGAACCTAATAACTGGTTGGGCCACCCTTAGCAGCAATAACTGCAATCAAGCGTTTGCGATAACTTGCAATGAGTCTTTACAGCGCTCTGGAGGAATTTTGGCCCACTCATCTTTGCAGAATTGTTGTAATTCAGCTTTATTTGAGGGTTTTCTAGCATGAACCGCCTTTTTAAGGTCATGCCATAGCATCTCAATTGGATTCAGGTCAGGACTTTGACTAGGCCACTCCAAAGTCTTCATTTTGTTTTTCTTCAGCCATTCAGAGGTGGATTTGCTGGTGTGTTTTGGGTCATTGTCCTGTTGCAGCACCCAAGATCGCTTCAGCTTGAGTTGACGAACAGATGGCCGGACATTCTCCTTCAGGATTTTTGGTAGACAGTAGAATTCATGGTTCCATCTATCACAGCAAGCCTTCCAGGTCCTGAAGCAGCAAAACAACCCCAGACCATCACACTACCACCACCATATTTTACTGTTGGTATGATGTTCTTTTTCTGAAATGCTGTGTTCCTTTTACGCCAGATGTAACGGGACATTTGCCTTCCAAAAACTTCAACTTTTGTCTCATCAGTCCACAAGGTATTTTCCCAAAAGTCTTGGCAATAATTGAGATGTTTCTTAGCAAAATTGAGACGAGCTCTAATGTTCTTTTTGCTTAACAGTGGTTTGCGTCTTGGAAATCTGCCATGCAGGCCGGTTTTGCCCAGTCTCTTTCTTATGGTGGAGTCGTGAACACTGACCTTAATTGAGGCAAGTGAGGCCTGCAGTTCTTTAGACGTTGTCCTGGGGTCTTTTGTGACCTCTCGGATGAGTCGTCTCTGCGCTCTTGGGGTAATTTTGGTCGGCCAGCCACTCCTGGGAAGGTTCACCACTGTTCCATGTTTTTACCATTTGTGGATAATGGCTCTCACTGTGGTTCGCTGGAGTCCCAAAGCTTTAGAAATGACTTTATAACCTTTACCAGACTGAACGATCTCAATTACTTCTGTTCTCATTTGTTCCTGAATTTCTTTGGATCTTGGCATGATGTCTAGCTTTTGAGGTGCTTTTGGTCTTCTTCTCTGTGCCAGGCAGCTCCTATTTAAGTGATTTCTTGATTGAAACAGGTGTGGCAGTAATCAGGCCTGGGGGTGGCTACGGAAATTGAACTCAGGTGTGATACACCACAGTTAGGTTATTTTTTAACAAGGAAGCAATTACTTTTTCACACAGGGCCATGTAGGTTTGGATTTTTTTTCTCCCTAAATAATAAAAACCATCATTTAAAAACTGCATTTTGTGTTTACTTGTGTTATATTTGACTAATGGTTAAATGTGTTTGATGATCAGAAACATTTTGTGTGACAAACATGCAAAAGAATAAGAAATCAGGAAGGGGGCAAATAGTTTTTCACACCACTGTATATGCAAAATTTGCGTGAAAGCTGGAGCCAACAGTGAATGGACGGCAGGAAAAACATTGACAGAAGCTGATCATCTAAAAAAACATTTAGGTCAAAAATCTCATGTGGATTGTGTCACAAAACTTAAAAATCAAAGCAGAGGGCAAACTGAATGCTAACTGAATCAAAAGAAGATCGTGAAACCAGGAAAGAGACCACACAGCGAAAACAAGCAACCCCGGATGAGGTAAAGATTTTAATAGATAATGTTTTGCTTGCAATTAGAATAAATTCTTCAATGCTGTCAGTACAGGATATTCATGATCACGTCAGAAAATATGTCAAAATCCCAGAGAATTGGCGAAGTAAGAACTATGCCTTTGAGTTTAGTGAGTGTATAAACTCAGCTATCAAAACTGAAATATATACCGAAAAAAGGAAAGCAGCTTATCATACCTTGATAGTTGATGAATAAACTGACATTTTCGTTTCAAAGATGTTAATTTTATACATAAAGTGCAGGAGTGAAAATGAATCCGTCTATAAAACTGTGTTTGCGGGAATTCTGAAGTAAATAGCATGCGATAGTTCATCAATCTTTCAAGCTATTCAGAACTTTTATTTCGAAAATGGGTTTGATTTAAACAAGATGGTTATGTTTACTTCTGATGGAGCCTCGGTCATGCTGGGTAAAAGAAAAGGTGTAGCTGCACTATTGCAACAGTCAATTCCACATTTATCAGAGCAACATTGTATACCCTATCGTGAGGATTTGGGTATAGATGATGCATGGAAGAATATATCCTTGATGAGAGAGATAGAAACTTTACTAAGGACTGTTTACACAATATTCTGCAGATCATCTGTTAAGAAGGCAAAGTTTGAAGAACTAGCTAAAGCTGCTGATGCAGATGCGATTGCATTTAGACCACTGAATGAGGTTAGGTGGCTATCCAGACATTCCGCAGTAAATGCTTTGGTAAAGAATTATGATGTTTTGCTGCAATATTACCAAGAAAAAGTGGAGGAAGACAATGATCCTGTTCACAGATATTGCTTGGAGAAGTTACGTAATCCAGAACACCATGTAGCAATTGGAATACTTAATGATGTTCTAGCAGAACTAGCAGAATTAACTAAAATTCTACAAAGAAGTGTGCTTTCAACTGTTGAAGCCTTTCAGTTTACAAAAGCAAAATTTAAGAAATTGCGATCACAGTATCTGGGAGAGAATAAGCATTTCCTTGAATAAACAAGCATTCTAATTTCTTCATTTCAAGTCCCAGTGAACACAACATTAATAATAAAATTTATCCAGCAGATGTGTGACCATATGGACAGCTGATTTCCAGATGATGAATTAAAAGATTGGTCAATATTTGAAAAAGACTCTTTCTGTGCCACTGTAAATCAGGAGGAGTATTCATTTGGACATGAGCAGATGAAAAGCCTTGCAGCCTGATACTGTCTTCTCCTACAGAAAGATGAAGATATTCTTAAAAGTGATCTTTGTAAACAGTATTCAGAATTCAAAATTCTTATTAATGAGAAGTTAAAATGTGGAGCATTAAAGACATTTTCAGATATTATTACATTCACTCAACAACAGGATCACTTAAATGAACTCTTCTTAATCATGGATATTTGCGGCACATTCCAGGCCTCAAGTGCAGACTGTGAAAGAGGGTTTAGCCTGATGAACAGTAAAAAGACTAAAGCCAGAAACCGTTTAGAAGTTGAACATTTGGAACATTTAATGAGAATTAAACTCTTTTTGAATCCTGGAAAGGCTGTAGACGTAGATAAAGTTTATAACATCTGGAAAGCAAATAAAAGCAGAAGAGAGACTATTTGAATTTGACTGAGGAACTAATTTAATAAGTTTAACTTAGTACATTTACTTAATATAAATATTTTGTTTATGTAAACCTGCTTCTTCAATTTTTAAGTATTTTTCAAATGTCAATACAACTTGTCATTGTTCTGAAATAAACCCCAGAATCGCTACGCGAAAATTGGTGCTCATAAATTTTTGGCTTAAACAAAATGTCGCTCATAAACAATGTTTTTTGCTCACTATATGCTACTCCTTAGAGGGAATATTGCTCCTGACCTGAGATTTTGTTCTTTTTTGTGTAATGATTGGATTCCACAATGGGGGTAACTCCTTGCTTGGCTGGAACCATGAACGCTACTTCCTTGTATTTCTTGGTTTAGTGTGATTAGATGAATTGATGTTTAATCACAAATTAATAAACTGGATGGCCTGTTTTAATAATTGAATTCAAAGTCCATGGAAAGCATCTACAGCGGAGGGGTATTGTTGTTCACAGACATTCTGCAGGTCTCTTTATAACCTTACAGGAGACAGAACCAGTTGCAGTATTTAATAATGTTATAAATTGATTCAAAGATGCACAGATGCACACACAAAATCAAACATGAATGAATCAGATACCTGTTGTGCAATAACTAAACAGCTGTCATTCAGGTTGAGATATAAATAAACCAATAAGACCTGAACCAAATTTTTACAGATGTTTGGGGCTGACACTTTGAATAATGCCTGCTGCAACAAGGCACATTTTACAGTGCCACCCATCCCACAAATATCATCACTATGCATGTGTTGATATACTTAGTCCACAAAAAAATGAGTACTGGCATTCCTACTACAATACTCTCACAATACAGTATATCCTAATGACCTCAATGTGAAAAAAAGTCATGCTGGATATCTATACTGATATGGACTGGGTTATGTGTTAGGAGCAAAAGAATGCCACATTGTTTGATGGAAATGAAAATTTTCAACATACAGAGGACTGAATTCAAATACACCCCGAAAATTAAAGTGAAAAAATGGTGCGGCAGGCTAGTCCATTCTGCCGAAATTTCTTTGCAGCAACTCGAAATCGTACTCAGTATTTTGTATGGCCCCCACATGCTTATATGCATGCCTGACAAAATTTAATTAAAAAAAATATTTTTACTGTAAGTTTTACAGTAAAAGTATAAGTTTAAAAAGTATGCATGTTAATTTCAAATCCAAACAAAACGAATTTGTAAAATACAAGAAATAACTGTAATGCAACATGAAACATAATTTACTAGCAAATTATTATGTTTTACTATTTTTAATATGGTTAATTACTCGCTGTAATGTAAAATAGTTAGTTCTGTTATGCATATGCAACAATTCCCATGAAAATAAGAAGACATGCTCCAGGTGCCTCCCAATTAGTTTCCGCCGGCACTCCCCAGTGTGGCAGAAGTACCGGCTGCGCACCCGGAAGCACTCTGGGTGTCCCTTGTCTTCTTCCCCCTAGCACTTCCATGTATGGCGGAAGTGCTGAGGGCCAGGGCTCCTCAGGCATTAGGGCGCCCCCTGGCAGTGACCATGGGCTCCTATAGGATTGAGCTTCCAAGCTCCCTTCCTGTGGTCCCCAAAGCCACCAGGGCGGTCACCCCCGTGGTCTGTAGGAGGTGCAAGCCCTCCTCCGGTCCTCCTGGGTGTCCCGGCTGGGTAGCACCCTCAGTCACTCACTACTATATATATATATATACACATATATATATATATATATATATATACACACATATATATATATATATACACACATATATATATATACATATATATATATATATATACATAAACACACACACATATGTATATTAGATATATATATTAAAAAATGAAAAGGATTAGTTTAAAATAAATTAAACACACAAAATATACATTATAAAAATAAAAATCTATAAATTCTTCACCATCTCTGTTTCACACAAATATATATTTTTATTAAGTTTTGTGATTGTGATATTAAACGCTAAGCTAAACATTTTTGCTCATCCTATTACTTCTCTAAAGTCTGTCCTACAAGTTTAAAGTTACCTACCCTATTCAATTAAACACACAGCTAAGGGACATTTAACAGACATTTCACCTGTGACTGATACCTTAATGACATTCCAAAAATTCACATAATTTTAGAAAATTACAATGAATAAACAGTATGTACTATACAATATATGAAAAGTAAGAAATTGAACACCAATAACAGTTTACTGACATGGAAGTTCTAAATGCGGGTATACCACTTTGCTTCCCAGAAGCTTGCAGCACAATATTGAGGTTCATGCTTCTCTGTATTAATGCTAATAAAGAAACATAAAATCTGCACATTAAAGAACATCTCATACTAAGGTTCAACGACTTGATTGATGTATTTGGCCTAGATGTGAGTACCTACCTAAATAATATAGCTCACAATGAGCATTTCAAAACTAAGAAATACAAATTACAAAACACAATGTGCAATGTAACTAACAGAATATTTTATTGCTAGCAATTACAGAAGAAATTTGAGCCTCAAATTGACAGAGACTTAACAACAAAAATCAAAAACATTGACAATTTCACCTGCGTTCCCAAGCCTTCTTTAACGGGGGAAATGGCTTCTGTAGCACTGTGGTCACATTGGAGTCTTAGGTAAGACCAGGAGATGCTAAATGGCTAAAATAAGAGATTAATGCCAAATTCACACAATAAATGCAAAAAAGAAAAGCTAAAATATCTGTCAGTCATCACATCAACAGGTACCCTTTTGGTGTAAAATGTTCTACAATTACATAATACTGTTAAAGTGGCTTCCAATATACTGTACTTAAGAATGCACTTATTTGAAAAGTGATTGTTCAAAGGAAGTGTTAAATTAAAAATTGTCTGCCTATAAGTTTTCTGGTAGAAACAAAATCATAGTACCCTTTATTTAAAAATAAATATATATTGTAGAGTATTTATCCTAACAATCTTCCTTTGATGTTATATTGAAGATGCAGTATATGATGAACTTGTTTTACCAATTTAATTCAAAGAAAGGTAGCCTAATCAACTGTAGTTTTTCTGCAGGGGTTCTGAGGCCACGAGACCACCCCTCTAGGCATTCTACCTAACATAAATGATCTCAATCAGTCCTTATGGTTCTCAGGCTTAACATTGGAGAATTGGTTGATGATGGTCATATGGACTTCTGGCCTTCAATCCATTAATGTAGGGACATCACGGTGCTTTGATTAGGTGCTGGTGGCACAGATCACCAACACAGAAACCCAGAAAAAAACAGAAGAGAAAATAGGAGTTAGTACGGATTTCAGAGCCACCATGAATGATATTGATAATTAAATGCATACAAGCATTCAATTAATTGAAATACAATATTGAGGTGATGAGTGAGCTTTGTTTGGAGTCACTTGTTACATCATATAGTATGACCCTTGGCTACCTTTGCTGTACTATTTGCCCATATTGTAATATGAACATTACAGTCATTTGCTGCATTTATAGAAGAGACGATGAAAACATCTTTGTCAGAATAGTACCTAAAAGTATGGGAATAACATCAAAAATGGTGTTAAGAATTATTTAATCTGAAATTAAACTATCTGTATTTAACTTATAGTTAATTTAATTAGTTAATAAACATGAAAAATATAAAATAAGAATACATTTCATGCAAATCAAATATTTTTTCACATAGCCAGTAATATCAACTCTAATACCTTTATCCTAAATAATTTAAATGTTAAAAATGATTTTAATTCAATTCATTGAAAATGATTGTATTGTTAAATATAAATTGGCTTAAAGTAATTGAAAGTCAGTAAACAGCACTATGAAACTGATGGTGATGGAAAATAAGGAATTGATAGACAAAGAGGTTTGATGCTTATATTGATGATTTTAGCAAGGGGTTGACAGATTTGCCATTCACTTTTTAATATAAGTCAAAAAATCAATAAAGGTAGTACAGAACCAATTAAATAGGCTAGTGAAAGAGGTCTTTTATCAAATGCATGATATGAAAAGGAGCAGGCTTGATATATTAGGTAATCACTGTGCAATACCATGAAATATTGGAGTTCACTAAGGTAAAGACAGAAAATAGATTGGGACGCCATTAAAGTCTGAATAGATTATGAAAAACAGAGATCATAAAATTAAAAACATGCATACCGAATATGTGCCTGGACAGATATGCCGTACCTTATGATTATTGACATGTACCAGTCATACTTCATTGTTTTCTATTGAAAACACTTATGTAAAAGTAAATTGATCTACAAGCACTTTCTCATTAAATTTACTCCAAGAGTACTCGCTATATATCAAGAACATTTTTAAAAAACATTTAGAATTTAACTTTCATCTTTAAGTTATTTCATAACTTTTTGTTAGATTTTAAAATTTTAAATTTTTCACACTTTATACTGAACTGTCATTATACCATGACTTTTAAAGCTTTTCCTTTTCGTTTCCATTTCTAATACCAATTTATTACTTACTGCCAGTCTCACTTATTTTATATACATGAACAACGCAAATATTTATGTTTTAGCAATATATACAAAATATGCAACCTATCAGAAAAGTAAAAATCATCTTAAGGTTAATCAAGTGCATAAATCAATGGAAAAACAAAAGGAAACTTTTGAAACATACATACGAAAAGAGCCAATTTTTTAATGAAAATTAGCAAAAAGATTCATTCATCACACTGCCACTTGTTAAGAAGAGAAAGACAGTCACAATGGCTTTATTACAAGTAGCATTTCATTCTTCATAAAATACTAGCTATATATACATTGGAGTGTTGCCCTGTTCACATCAGCATTGCTTCCATGGACTTCCCTCGTTTTAGTGTCTTTTATTCAGCTTATTGCTCTGAAAAGGACTACTTTTTGCCACACTAGAATGAGGACAGTGTGGCCATTGTAGGTTTGCCTTTTTATAAGTTACCCCCACAGCTGACACTGAAGTGTCTCATTTGATCAATTAAATCAAAAAATTGGTCAATTAAAAAAAAATAAGTTTATTTGCTGCTGTTAATAGAAGATGCCAAGAATGGCAAGATCATAACATCACACTGTGTTCTTTATGGCTGGTGGGTGACGATGGACAGCATGAAGGATGTTCCAGCTTGAAGTAATTAGTCAACAACATTTACTTCATGCTCCACTTGAGATCCTTAAGGGTTTCATCATATTGGAGCATATCAGAGGAGAGATTACATTTAATTCTGAGACTGTAATCAATGATAGGATCCACAGCCTCGATAGGCTCTCTCACACTTGACCATTGTAAAGTTCCAGTATTTGACGTTTTTCAAGGTTATTAATGTTCAGGCTTTTTTTGTACTTTTTCAGGCACTTTTCAGATGGTTTTCAAGCATTTTTCTAATGTTTTCAAATAAGTATTTTAAAGAGAAAATATGAATGACATCATTTCTCTTTTATAGGTTGTGAGGTGATTGTTTTGTTTCAAGAATATCTTCATTTGTTTAGTGCTTTAAATTCTGCTGATCTCAGTACTAAAGAGCAGGTATTGTCATCATTGTGAATGCACATATTGGGTTCACCCTTTTCTACAAGAAAGGGAGTCGAGAGTACAATTCTGAACTCTCAGGCAGCATCCTGAAGAATTTAATGATTACACACAAATATCAATAACCATATAAATAATGATATATGAAAAAAATTGTATTATTTTTCCAAAAAAATAGCCAGCTGCTTCAACATCACGCAGGTGCGTGAACCTATTATTTATTAATAGCTGGTGAGGAAGGGATTATTGTGCACAGTGGTAATTAATTCAAAAGAATTGAATATATGTGATATTTATATACATTTAGTACCGCATGTGGTGAAAGGTAAATTTAATCTGCCCTTGCACTGCATAGCACCATGAAACATCTGAATAAAAAGAGCTCTTATGTCAGACTGTTATTTGTAGATTACAAATCTGCCTTCAACACTGTAATTCTGTCTGGACAAATCACCAAGCACCTTAATGTGGGTCTTAGTGCCTCTCTGGCAAATGGATCTTGGACTTTCTGACTTTCGTGTATTGATTAGTAGACAAACCTCCTCTAAGCTGATCCTGAACATTAGCACGTCCCCAAGGCAGTATTCTAAATCCCATGTTGGACATTCTGTTCACCCATGACTGTATGGCCAAGTATAGTACCATCATAAAATTCTAAAAAGAAATTGTTGTTGTTTTGTATTTATTTAGCAAATAATTCTGCCAATGGGGTAACCAAAATTTACTTGACAAGATTACTTAAAGTAATATTAATAATAATAAATGCAAATCTTTTGATAAAGTCAATAATTCTTACAATAAAGTAAACAAGATTCATTTTTTTCAGTGTGATCACAGACAGTGATGAGATTTTTAGGAGATTAGACTCCTGTCAAAGTGGTGTCAGGACAATAAACTTAACGTCAGCAAGACAAAAGGGATGATCATTGATTTCAGGAAGCGGCAGGTAAATCACACCCCCACTTACAGTAGGAGTGAAGCTGTAGAAAGAGTCAAAAATTTTTTATTTCTTAGGGTTATCTTTACCAGTGATCTTAGGTGGACAGAAGACAGTACAGTGATCCCTCGCTATATCGTAAGCAAATCTAAATATATATCACAGATTTTAAATGTAAGCATATCTAAATATATATCACAGATTTTTGCCCAGTTGATTTCATACAAGGGACACTATTGGCAGATGGCTTCTGCCCATTAAGACAATGGGTCTTTTAATTTATGGTACATGCTTCCTCAGTTTGTTTGCCCAGTTGATTTCATACAAGGGCCTATTGGCGGATGGCCTCTCAAAAATACCCAATCAGAGCATGTATCAGCATAACTAAAACTCCTCAATGAAGCACGTATGCTTCCATTTGCTTGATTGTTTGCTTTTCTCTGTCTCTCTCACTCTCTCTGACATTCTCTGCTCCTGACACGCATTCCTTTGAAGAGAAGATCTATTTGCATTCTTTTAATTGTGAGAAAGAACTGTCATCTCTGTCTTGTCATGGAGCACAGTTTAAACTTTTGACTAAAGGGTGTTATTTCATGTCTAGAGGGCTCTAATAATGTTAACAGTGTTGGAGAGTTTATAAGGGCTTAAAATATATAAAAATAACCACAAAAACATATGGTTTCTACTTCGCGGATTTTCACCTATCGCAGGGGGTTCTGGAATGCAACCCCCGCGATCGAGGAGGGATTACTGTACAGTGGTCACCAAAAAGACCCATCAGTAACTACTTTTTCATACATCTGAATGTCTCCAGTAGCACTCATCAACTTTTATAAATGTACTGTAGAGTGTGTCCTGACAGGCTGTATGATGTGCTGGTAAGGCAGAAGTTCAGCTAATCACTGCAAAGTATCTGCATATCATCTCTGAAGGACATTTTTGCTGAGTCCTGCCAGGGAAAGGTAAGACAACTCATAAAGGACCCCAGCCACTCCTCTTTGGACATTTTTCTCCCTCCTTCCATCAGGCAGATGCCATAGAACATATTAACACCAGAACTGTGAGATTTAAGAACAGTTTCTATCGGCAGGTAATAAGGATGCTCAACTGTCATATGTGATAAACTGTCTGTAATCAACGGAGTGAAATAAGTGCCACATCTTCTGTATGTAAGGTGATACTTAGTGTTATTTACTGTGATCATTTTTAATATTAGATTTAAGTTGGAGCTTTTTCTCTTCCTGATATTTTATGTTGATTATTCTGTCTGCAAGAAACATTACATAAGTAACTATTTTACTGCACAATGTACATGTAACAATAAAGCCCTTGAACAGATTTTGGGTCACAGTGAGACAGTGATTACTGAAGCTGTCAAAAGGAGTGTGCTACATGCAATCCAGCAACAGAAACCCATTATTAAAATATCAGTTTATTTTTAATTCAGCTATTTGTTAAAGATATTATGAAATAGTGTGATCTAGCATTGGCAATATTCATCCGGGAGCTCATATTGGGGATAAAAAAGGGGATGGATGTTATTTACTTCACAACGGAATAAATGTACAGTATTTTCCTTATTGAACAGTATTACTGACATATTTACATTATTCAGTTTTAAAAAAGCCCTTGTTTTCTTTTACCATTGATCATATTTGAACAATTGTTTAGTAGAAAACGCTCAAAACTGCTCGCTGCTAAAATGCATTGATGTGAATATTCTTGAAAACAATGGCAAATGACTTTTCAAATGGTTTAGGAGCATTCTCTGCTGTAGCACTAAATTGCTAGAAAATGCTTAGGTGTGAATGGGCCCGATGTCTCCAGCCAGTCTCTACTTTCCACGTTTTTGTGGATATATCGAATTATCAATTTGCCAACATCAAACTCACAGCCACAAGCGGCCAGAGTTTATGTAACACCTTTATTTTCTCACTAAGCTGTATCACTGACTTAGGCCTTGGATCCCAAAGAACTTGCACTACACTTTAAGGGCATAATTGCAACAAGATATTATTAAGCAAAACAATGAAAATATGAAACAAATGTATGGGAAGCTATTTTCTCTACAATGGTAGGGTGAGCAAGACCGGTGAAGCATGTAGTAGGATTTTAATCTCTGCCCAGTCCTGCAAAGATCACACCTTCTCTGTTGTGGATAGCAGTGAAGCCAGCAAATATGTGTGGTTGCCAAAGTGAAAGTAAATATAAAAATAATTGTTACTAATAAAATTGAGCAAATGCTTGAAGTTGCGAAAGTTAAATGCGTGAATGTTGATGATTGTTTGTGTGAGGATATAATTTATTCATAATATGTTAAAACGAAGCATTTCCTTTTTATGCTTTTAAAGAAACTATAAAAATAAAATTAAGAGTGATACAGATGTGCAATATTTTTTTAATTCTTATGGCTATGGTAAAGTTGCCTGTTGAATGGAACCAGGGATTTGTTATTAGAATACACCTTTTTAGGGGGTAAAAGGAATTAAAAGGAAATGACAGTTTTTGAAGCAGATCAAAGGCTGTGTACTCTAAACAGGGAAAATAAAATGTTTTACATACATCGTTGTATTAACATTATACAGGCTGCAGCATTTTTAAAATATATACCTGTAAAGAACATTGTGGTCAATATAGATTATACAGTATAGCATAATACATTTAAATTTTTTTTTACATAGCAAAAATTTGTTTTATTTACTTTTTAGCATTTCACCTAATTTAGGATATTATATGATCCTTTAAAAGCAGGCAATGCAAATTAGAATTCTAAATATAGTCCATTTGATGGAACACAGCCAAATATGTCAGGCATACCAAGTAAGACTTTTATTTCAACATATAACTCATTTAGCAAAGCTTTCTTAAAAAAAGAAAAGGAAGGGAAATGAAAAATGCTTTTTAGACTTCAAGAAGCAACATGACTTCGAAGGCAGAAAGACCACCCTGGGATACATATATTCTTCTCAACCTGCAAGTCATCCATCATTTTAAGGAAACCTTTTTCTTTTAGCATGATTGTTTCTTCTGTGTTTGTATACTCTTTTATGCTATTGGCAGAACACAATAAAATGCATTAATAACAATCCAACAATGCTAAAGAACCTGTAAATCTACTTGGTTTAGTCCTATAGTGCTAGAAGTAGGGTTGTCTTAGGTGCTAAAAGACAAAAAGCATCTACAATGTCTCTGATTCATAATAGTTTGAATATGAACATACAGGGTGTGGTTTTTTCATGAAAAAGAATGTGTGCCAATAAAACATCTTAAATGTTGTTTTCACTTACAACAGGGTTGGATAATATTTATTTTAAATATTGTAATGCCATATGTTTTCCATTATGCATTCTTGTTAAGGCATAGAGGAGTAAATAAATAAGCAAATAAATAACCAAATATCATAATTGTTTGTGGATTCAGATATCTTCATTTTTATTGAGATACTTAATAATCTTCTATATAAACTACAAAATGTTATACAAAATGTAAAATTTTAAACTACAAATTGGCAATAATTTAGGTTCAGTATAAGTAGTTTTCTCTAAATATAAAATATTTGTAAGGTATAAAATTATAAGACATATTCCTCTATTTTGTAAGTCAATTTCCCCCTACATAAAAACATATTAATCTCTTTCAATATTCATACCAGCATCAGTCAAACTATAAGAAAATTAGAAAACTGCTAGCATGCTTATACAGTATATATTATATGAATATAGTCTGGAAGTTGTGTAATACTTTGAAATGTACACGATATTATACTATGACAGAAACTGAGAACATGTTGATCACTGTTAGCTATTGAAAAAAACACCTGATTAGCCTTTTAAATGGCAGAAAGAAAGCACAAGAAATCATAATGTCAAATTTTGCTCCAGAGCTGTTGGTGATGTAATGACTTGTTGCTGGGCAGTCATCCATGACAAATGAAATCCCGCTAAGACTGTGTTATCACTCAGTACTTTAAAGGTGTTTTCATACCTAGTTCATTTGAAGCAGTCATTTTAAACATTGGAGTGATTTTTTCCATATGTCAATTTGTTTAGCTAGATATGAACATGACAATCTCACTTTGCTCCTTACCAAACCTACCAAAGATCAATAACCTTTAGTAAAAATGATCTTTATGTGGCACCAAGTGAACCCTGGAACAGTTCGTCTGAACTATGATTGTGATCTGATAGAAAAAACAATTCAAGTACTGTAAATATTATGCATTATTGCTACAATTTTTGCATGCTGTGTTAGTCACGATGCACTATTGCTACCATAATCACTCTATATATAAAATCCAACATCTGTCTATCTGTATGTCTGTCCGCTTTTCATGAGAGAATGAACTAACGGACTGAGATTGGGTTTTTTTGATAATTTGCTTGAACATTCCAGCTGATTTTGCAACTTCCCTCATTGCACTAAGTATCATAATTTGTTTGCGGTACCAATTTATTTGCGCAATTCTTAGACAGATGCAGCAGGCCGAGGTGAGGGAGTTGGGGCCCACCATTTGATTTTGCGATTTCTGTCATTGTGCAAAGAATCATAGTTCGCTGCAGGAGTGATATATTTGCACTAATCCGATACAGAGGCTGCAGGCCAAGGGGAGCGGGAAGCGTAACGTCAGGAATGGGGAGCTGGGCAGGGCCCTCCTCACTCATGCGCCAGCTTCCATTCGAGTCTGTGTACTTCTGCATTTTGGAGTGTACCTTGCCTCCACTTAGCTAGCGATACCTGCTTGTTTATTGATTTTTAAAGTTTTTCCAGTTTCACTAATACGTGGGCAGAGCCACAGGGGACGGCTGGTTAGGCGTAAAAATAAATATGTATGTACATACAAATTTAACACAAATCACATTAAACAGATTGCCTGAGTTCCAGTCAATCAAAGCAAGCCTGGCACCCAATTCAGGCTCAGAGCCTTTCCATCTCTCTTAATTAAGGATATCAGTTGACCACATTTATAAAAAAAGGTGCAAATTCACTTGTGATTGGGTCGATCAAACCACATACAGAAGTAGTGAGAAATAAATAACAGATGTGTACAGATGCATCAATGCAATTGCTCTTTAGGCCTGATATGGACACTGGAGGGAAATTAACTTTAATACTATTGTAAGTGCTATGCTGGACCCTTGCCTGTCCAGGAAGCCGTAACAGAAGGACAAAATGGAAGGATGCATATCCTGTCTGGGATGGGGCTGAATCTATATCCTGCTCAAAGGGAAATATTAATGGATGAAATGGGGGAGGTGGTGTATCAAGAGCAGTTCCTTCACCAGTATGATAGATAGCCGTCCTCCGCTGGCGTGAACCCAGTAAGGATTTATGAGAATAATAGTTCTACGGGACAGACATGTTGGGGCCCTTTGGGTACCACCAGAGGGTGTTGCAGATAGAAGGACTATTTTTTTCATAAGGCTTCTCTCCGACCTGGAAGTGCTTCCGCTGGACTATGCCCCAGAAATACTCCTGAGTCTAACATAAAAGCAAGCCGTCCATCCTCCTCCAGTGAGTCAGGGTCAGGAGTTAGAAGGCAAAGCTCACCTGGAGGAGGAAAAGAAGGACCATTGCTTGGAAGATTGTGAATTGAACTGTTTTGCACCCTGGAATGTTTTGGTGTGGTACATTTGTAGTTTCGGGGCTCAATAGTGTCCCCTGTGTGTTACACTATGTTGGAAATGTTAATCATCATTAGAAAATGATTATTAATAAATATTTACATGCTTAAAGACAGCATACATGTGGTTTGACATAAAATAGTGGTTACATAGTGGTTACAACTGTATAGTAGACTACTGGAGAGTAAATACACAACATCATGCAGTGAAATTACGTTTACCTGACTTATCTATTAAGTGAAACTGAATCACATCACTGTGTGCCCTTAGCAGAGCTCACAATCTATTTCTATAATATGCAAAGTAGGAAATAATTTTCATGTACAGTTCTAGTTACCAGATAATAAATGTTCTGCCTACAGGACTATATTTGGAAAACAATACACAAAAATTTGGCAATTGCAGTGGTCCACAAACATAGCTGTTGTCAACTCTCCATTATAATTTTTCCCAGGGAAAAAGTTGTTTCTGTTCAATGAAAAATGCCCACATTTCTCACAAGGAGTTTTTATTATTGATATTTTTTTTTATTTTGGTTCACTTAAATTCCAAATTAACTGGAAATTGAAATTGATCATCTCCTAATTAGGCACAAATCAAACAAACTATAAATGAGAATACAACTTAAAAAAGGCTTTTTTTTTAATGTTAATGCAATTGAAATTATCAAAGTGAAAGTGAGATATTTCAGGAGAAAAAGAAGTTAAAATGTGAGTGGTCATTTTTGTTTTTACCAAAGATCACATTATTTATGCTCACACATTGAATGGCTTAAACAGGTAAAATTTTGACAACAGGAGGCAGAATAAATAATTTTCTGATTCATTTAATTCACTTGCTTGTATACATGCTTTTAAAATAATTATGGGATACATTTTAATGTGACATTTACTAAAGGTGTGAAGATGAAAAATAATTTTCCTAAAAAAACATCATTGTCATTTATATGAACTTGCTAATTTAAATGACACAATTTATTGGTTATTTAAAACAAATTGATATAATTATTTTACCAAATCCATGTTTCCTTCGGTTTCTTAGAAAATGAAAAAACAAAGTTTGCTATTTCTTAATTTAAACTCTGGCAGATTTAAAATAACCATTAGACCTAAAGGATAGAATGATCTGTCGTTATTAATTTGCTTGAATTAAAAATGAGCAGCACAGACCTTCAAAAAAAGCTCAAGTCTGAGATCCTCTGGTGTATTTAAATATTCTTCTCCTTATGTGACTGTCTTTATTTCTTTGTAAGGGTTATTCATTCTTTATGTAATGGGAGGAATACAGAGCTGACCCATCTTCTGTCTGCTGTTTCTTCACTTTTCCTCTTTAGATGACAGAATTCCATTAGTACTTGTTTACTATGCATAGGAGTCCATTTATCTTCATTAAGCTGGAAAAGATGACATTTTTGTGAAAAGAGTGAACCATAGCTCAACTGAAGGATGTGACACAAAATTCCTTAAGGTGTGATAAAATAACACTTCATGATTTCCTTATATTAAATTTGATTTCTTTGGTATATTTTAACAGTTTTCCAATAGACTGATAACAAATAATTCTGAGCTGTTTATTCAAAGTCAACACCTAGTTCAAAAAGTCTAGTAAATCTTTGAAGTCTTGTTAATGGTAACAATTCATAATTAAAAATGTAATCTGATAAATGACTAGATATATAGTAAAATATACCTAGCATGAATATATTCTCATACTGGAATTCTCATAATAATGGTATAATCAATTCTTGTCTTAATTTCAACAAAGTGTTTTATAAAATGGATCGATTTAAATATGGTTACGAGGAATGATGTTATCCAGCCATTTGAGCCAAACACTAACAAATGTATCTTTCTGATACAAAAATATTTTCTTTGCTAAAAAATAATGACTAAACTTCTGTGCCAAGAAAACCAAGACCACAACACATAAAATAAAGCCACCTTGCAGGCCAGTATTGCCTTAGCCATTCAGGTGTAGAATATCTTTTGACACACTCTCATACTTACATTTGGCCATGTTATTTATCTCTACTTTCTGTTATTTGTATTTTGTGCTTTACCTATAGTCAGAGGCCACCCAGCCTAAATGGAGAGGTCATTTATTAGATCACAGGAGATTTGTCTTTCATATCTAGCATCAGAGATCTTTTAAAGACCTCTGGTCTCAAAAGCACATGTCCATTTGTTGTCTCCCGGTAACCCTAACTCTCTAAACATGATGTAAATTTAAAGGTAAAGATGCCAAAGACCTGCACCTTCTTCCTTTGAAAGTATATACAAGTCTCCTCTTAGTTGTCCCTGATACTAACTACTGGTTTGGCAGATGTAGTGTGATATTTCTTACAGTTCTTAAATCCTCCCATATTGTGCAAAACACCATTGTGCGAATGATTAAATGATTTGAAAATAAAACTCAAAGCAAATTTTATTTATAAAAATTTCAATTAGATATAATTAGAATGTCATACTGTATTAAGTTAGAATGAAAATATATCATTCACATATGTACTAAAGTGTTCACATATTTTATTTCAGACTTAGGACAGCTCGAACAGCTATATTTTGAAAAAGTGCATTAAAAAGTGCATTACAATGAAGAAGGCTGAAGTGAATTGAAGCTGCATAAAATGTTAAAGGGCTGGTAAACCTACACGTAAACTCCACCGGTGATGTTTTTAAAGAAAGATTGTTTCAGATTACGTTGCATCGGTTCCATTTTTATTTACCTCAGTTTATACTGCCTATGAGGTAAGGATAATATATACTGTCATGCATGTGCGCCTGGGGATTACTTTCACAGCTTAAGCAAGGTAAGCAATACCACCCCAGACCAGGAGGAGGTGCTGTTGGTACCTGTCCTTTCTCTTACACCCATAGTTCTGAGAAGAACCCCTAAAAAGCAACTGACCCTGCCCATGGACCCCGCTGAAGGTCTGGTCCATTATGGTCAAGACCAAATAAAAAGAGGCATTTCCAGAGAAAACCATCTCATTCTGGACCCATAAGTCAGAGAGGAAGGCACTTCTGAGCTGCCTGATGCACAGTCTTGCTATTATTAAGACTGGATTGGCCAATATTTTTGCTTATTATACTTTAATATATTTTTATAACATTAAATATGGCACTATTAAATGTTAGAGCTTTAACTAACAAGACATTTTTTATAAACGATCTTATTAGTGATAGAAAGATTGATTTTATTGCACTAAGTGAAACATGGCTTAACTCAAATGGCGCGGCTGTTTTAATCGAATCTGCGCCTCCGGATTACAGTTTTACTCGTGCAGACCGCCAGGGGAAAAAGGGGGGCGGATTGGCAAACATTTACTCGAGCCGATTAAAATGTAAAGATGTTAGTTTTGGTAAATTTAAGTCCTTTGAGTATCTTGCCGTTTTTATTCATGGAGATTCTCACGTTTTAGTATTATCCGTGTATAGACCTCCTAAATATAACGTGTATTTCCTTGAGGAAATCTCTGACTTAATGTCAATTTTAATTACAAACTATGACGCACTCTTAATAGTCGGCGACTTTAACTTTCATATCGACAGTCAGTGTGGCTAAAAAGTAAAAGAATTCATGAACCTCCTGGACTCTTTTGATTTGAGGCAGCTCGTAAATCAGCCTACACATAAAGCAGGTCATACGTTAGACTTAGTGATTACTAAAGGACTTAAAGTTGATATAAAGCAGGTCATTGATATCGGTCTATCAGACCATTTCCTTCTACTATTTAATATAGAAATAAAGATAGAAAACACTCATGAGAAGCATTTTGTTAAAAAACGCTTCTTTGACTCATCAGCAGCTTTAAAACTTACAAACATTCTAAGCAATCAGTCCGTTTATAATGCCAACTATAATAGCGAGGATAATGTAAATAGTAAAGTGGAAAACTTTAATTCTAAAGTAAGAGCTGCTGTTGACATAGTTGCACCTGAAAAGACAGTTACAAAATCTTCTAGTATTGTTATACCATGGAAGACCCAAAGAGTGTCTGATTTTTAAAAGAACATGTCGTAGAGCTGAGCGTAAATGGAGGAAAACTAAACTAACTATCCATTATGAGATATTGAAGGCTAAAATAACAGAATACAATAACACAGTCCGTCTTGAGAGGCTGCTATTTCTCTAATATTATAAATAACAATGCTAGTAATCCCAGAGTCTTATTTTCTACAATTGATGTCTGTTAAACCCAGGTAACACAAAGGAATGCCCCAGAATACTTCCAGTGAAACCTGTGAGAACATTGCTGTATTTTTCAATCAAAAAATTAATGATATTAGAGATAACATAGTATATCTCCCCAACACTGCAGAACCTCCAAAGCCCGGTACTCCATTATAAACAAATTAAATGCTTTCACCAGGATAGATTTACCTGAATTACATAGTATAATCTCTCAACTGAAACCCTCCACCTGCGTCCTTGACCCAATACCAACAAGGTTTTTCAAAGAAATATCAGGCGTGCTAATTGACAATATTCTGACATAGTAAATTCGTCATTAGATACGGGGGTCTTTCCAGACTGTCTTAAGACTGCTGTAGTTAAACCCCTGCTCAAGAAAAATAATCTTGACCCCTCTGCCTTTGAAAATTTTAGACCCATCTCTAACCTGCCCTTCTTAAGTAAAATTCTAGAGAAGGCAGTCATTATGCAGTTAAATGACCACCTCAATAAACATGCTATTCTTGATAAATTTCAGTCAGGCTTCAGAACAAATCACAGCACAGAAACTGCACTCGTTAAAGTAGTAAATGACTTGCGGGTAAATGCAGACAGAGGCCATTTATCTGTTCTCATCCTCTTAGATCTGAGTGCTGCATTTGACACCATTGATCACAATATTCTTAGAAATCGCCTTAGTCAATGGGTGGGCCTCTCTGGCAGTGTCTTAAATTGGTTTGAATCCTACCTGGCAGGAGAAAATTCTTTGTGAGTTGTGGTAATCAAATCTCAAAGACACATGATATCCGATATGGTGTTCCACAAGGCTCTATCCTGGGTCCTGCTGTTCTCAATCTACATGCTTCCGTTAGGTCAGATTATCTCAGGTTACAACGTGAGCTACCACAGCTATGCTGATGACACACAGCTGTACTTATCTATAGCACCTGATGACTCTGACTCTCTCGATTCACTAACACAATGTCTTACTGGTATTTCTGAATGGATGAATAGTAATTTTCTCAAACTAAATAAAGAGAAACTGAAATTTTAGTAATTGGCAATAATGGATTCAATGAGGTTATCAGAAATAAACTTGATGCATTAGGATTAAAAGTTAAGACGGAAGTAAAAAACTTAGGGGTAACTGTTGACTGTAATCTGAATTTTAAATCGCATATTCATCAGACCACTAGGACAGCATTTTTCACTTAAGAAACATAGCAAAAGTTAGACCTCTTATATCATTGAAAGATGCTGAGAAATTAATTCACGCTTTTGTTTTCAGTAGACTAGATTACTGTAACACACGCCTCTCAGGACTACCCAAAAAAGACATAAATCACTTGCAACGAGTGCAGAATGCAGCTGCTAGAATCCTAACTAGGAAAAGAAAATCCGAACACATTTCTCCAGTTTTGATGTCACTACACTGGTTACCTGTGTCATTCAGGATTGACTTTAAAATACTGCTTATGGTTTATAAAGCCTTAAATAATCTCGCTCCATCTTATATATCAGAATGCCTGACACGTTATATTCCAAATCGTAACCTTAGATCTTCAACTGAGTGTCTCCTTATAATTCCAAAAGCTAAACTTAAAAGAAGTGGTGAGGCGGCCTTCTGCTGTTATGCACCTAAAATCTGGAATAGCCTGCCATTAGGAATTTGCCAGGCTAATACAGTGGAGCACTTTAAAAAACTGCTGAAAACACATTACTTTAACATGGCCTTTTTATAACTTCACTTTAACTTAATACTGATACTCTGTATGTTCAATTCATCATAATAACTATTCACAGTGGCTCCAAAATCTGTACTGACCCCTACTCTCTCTTCTGTTTCTTTTCCGGTTTCTTTGTGGTGGCGGCCTGCGCCACCACCACCTACTCAAAGCATCATGATGCACCAACATTGATGGACTGAAAGCCAGAAGTCTACGTGACCATCATCATCATCATCATATTGTGGGCTCCACAAATCTTTCTTCCATGACAATACCTTTCACTTCCTTAACTGTAAATTGTTTTTTTTTACAAATTATATACAAAGTATATCAAATGGACATCTACTAATTAATAAAGCAGTTGCAGAAATACATGATAAAATGTATAAGCTGAGAAGTATGGTTGCAGGATATAAACAATTTTTAACAAAAAAAGTGTTGCATAACCATGAAACTTTCAGGAAAAACTGATTTTGTTTAGGATTACATTATTTTTGCACATGATATATACACTTTGTTGGCAAGAAGTTGAATGTTCTTTTGGTTATGTTTGTAAAATTGATCATCTTGTTTTTAGCTGAAGTATTGTTGATTATAAAATCTTATGTAACATACTTTATTTGGATCCAAGCATTTTCCTCAACAAAAGCTCAAATTTCAATAAGGGTGTATAGAGTTGAGATTCTAAGTATAATTTATAATTCCTAACAATCATGTCTGATTTTTTAAAAAATGTCTACCATCGGCCATTTGAAAAGCATCAGAAGCAATGGGATTAAATAAAAATGTTTCAATAATTCTTATGGTTTCAGCTAAATACAAAACATTTCTTAGTCATCAGTCCATTTTAGTGAATTTGAGACATAAACATGGCAAGAAGGGATTTGAGGCCTCTGACATTACTATAAAGTAGGCCAGGAACCTTCCTGAACCAGCTGGCTTTGCAAGTTTAAAAAGACTATAGGAGTCCCAGAAAATAAAAAAAATGCCTTACTGGAGAGACAAATTGTATAAACTCTAACTAATAGAGAAAAAATCCCTAAGGTAAAGTCCAAATACGAAATTCTTGAACAAAATATAATAACAGAAGCAAAAATCCAGAGCCAGAAAATATCAGAAGGAAAACGATACTTACAAATACTCCAGACAACACCACATAATGATCCACTGCCTGGATCTCTCACTGCGGCCTTCAGATAAAGGCAGAGGGAGGAGCTAGCAGCAGTGATGTCACAGTGGCCCTGTCTCAAGGGATTCCGCCCATAAAGTACATGGAATGGCCTCACATTTAACGACACAGTAGATGAATACAAACACAACAGAGAATACATTAAGGGATAATTCAAAAATTAAATTTAAACATAACATACACATGAATATAGACCCACACATAACATCCCATTGAATTGGAAGGGGCAGCGGGTTAGTTTTGGTTTGAAAATAAGAGTAGAATTGCCTGTTATGTCATTACCTAAAAGATACTAAAGCAGTATACAGAAATTGTGACATATTATGATCCTGTACATCATTATCAAGAAGATGAACTGGCTGTCAAAAGTCTTATGCTCTTTAATTTTTTGTACATTGGTCATGATTTAGATGGAATTGCAACCAAGGATTCCTTTTGTTTTTGTTAAAATAGCGTTTTGCAAAATAAAAATCAAGTGGTAGTTAAATTTTCATATACTGTATGTTTCTGCTGCATAATCAGAAAATGTTGTATGAATTAGACCATTACACTGTTTATAACTCCAAGTCCACACAGAATGGTGAATGTGCAACTTTTATTGTCTGCCTTCTTACTGCTGCATTGATTTACGGCTGTAAATTAATGAATTATGTGGTTTCGTAAGTATATTGTTTTGTAGCAGTTTTGATTCTTATATGCACATTCATCATCCATAAGTAGTTTCATTAACAAGGAGATTCCTACCTCTTGAATGTTAATTTTAAGATTAATAGCCAGAACTAAGATATTGTTGTAAAAGTGTGTATTACCTTTTGTAATTTGTTAAGTATATACTGTACATAGCAGGATGAAATAGAGATGTTAACTTTTATATGTAACAGTATCTTAATATTAAAGCTAAATTAGTTAGGTTTGGTAAACTCTGCAAAGATGAGGGAATTAACTCCACGAGTTCTATAAATTAACAAAAACAATATGTAATTTTTGGCTTTATTGTGAAATATAGATATGAAAATAATTGCTAAAAATCAATCAAAGTCTGTCTCTAAGACATAGAGTTTGCTACTTAAGGACAAATCATAAAATCTCTGGGTGCTACTCCTAGGAATCTATGCCTCTGTGCCTAAATTCAGTAACAAAATATCCATCCATTTTCCAACCTGCTGAATCCAAACACAGGGGTCTGCTGGAGCCAATCCCAGGGCACAAGGCAGGAATCAATCCTGGGCAGGGTGCCAACCCACCGCAGGACACACAAACACACACCAAGCGCACACACTAGGACCAATTTAGAATCGCCAATCCACCTAACTTGCATGTCTTTAGACTGTAGGAGGAAACCCACGCATGGGGAGAACATGCAAACTCCACACAGGGAGGACCCAGGAAGTGAACCTGGGTCTCCTAACTGCGAGGCAGCAGCGCCACCACTGAACCACCGTGTCGCCCGTAATAAGATATTACTCTGAAAATAATATCTTTATGAAAAAAATTATATTTGTCAAATAGCAGCTGTTATTTTGACACAATTGACGATGCTTCAATTAAATACATTGGGTACCCTTGCCTAAAATGTTACTGGGAATAGTTAAGTGAGCAGAAGATGAACTGATCACCATAAGGCATACGTTTAAAGATGACACATTTTTATTTCCAATATTCAAAGAAACAAAATACCAAAAAAATGAAAAGGGCCTGAGGCAAAAGTTTCCTATTAGTGACAAAGTTTCAATGGTAATTAACCTCCTTTCCCTTCATTTTAATAGGCCTGTTTTTAAGTATTCAGTTCTCTGAATTGTTTCTTTTCTTCATTAAATAAGAGTAAAACAGAAATGAGACGTGAAACAAGCCGACAGATGACCAGCTAAACAGGGGCTTCAATCTCCAACCAATTTCATCCCAACCAGGTTCTTAATGAGAATCCAATTTTTGCTATTAATTTTACTCATTATTTAATTCCACACCTTGTTGCTGCTCTCATTCTTCCACAGCATACATTTACAAAATTGTTGATTTTCTGTTTGTTTCTAAGAACATCATCAAAAAGTTGAACTGGGATATCAGCCTCACTGAGACTTTCACCTTTCTTTATTTTCAGATATTGTGTGTCAGGCACAGGTGAGTCATGTGGCAGCTTGTTCTATGCCTCATTATTGTTTAGCTGATAATTAAGGAAAAAGAAACAACAAAGGGGCCTGAGTCAAGTTAATTAAAACTAAGGCAAAATAAGCTAATTAGAAGGAAAAACTGGCCACTAATTAGAATGAAAACCTGCAGCCACTGCAGCCCTCAATGACTGGAGTTTGATACCCCTTGAATAAGCCATAGCTGTAACAAGCTAAATAAGGTCTGAGACAATGGCGAAGGTAATCTGAGACCTCAAATATCTTTTGCATGGTACTCCTTTCCTTACAATTATACAAAACAAAAGTAATACATTAATCTTTCATAAAATGCTGAAAAAAAATGTATCATCTTTAACTTTATGCCTTTTGGTGATCAGTTCATCTACTGCTCACTTAACTATTTACAGTAACAGACATTTTAAGCAAGGGTGCGTATTGCATGCCACTGTAAATTAAATTTGTATCTAAAGATTTTATATGTAGGTAACAATGCAGTCAACCCATGGAAGATCTGAAATTGATCTAAGATATCATTGCATTGTCTGTATACTGGCTGCAGTTTTTATTTGTCATTGGTTTTAAATCTGATTTGAAAAAGTGTTGTTCTCACTGATTATTGGCTTAATTTAGAGAAAACTAAGATCATATAAAAATACAACTGAAGACCACAGAGTTGTGCTTGGTTCACTAAATGGTCACCTAGTACGGTAAGTTTTGATAGCATGTGTTTGGATAATTGAGGAGTCCTCCAAGTTA
Source organism: Polypterus senegalus (assembly GCF_016835505.1). Lineage (NCBI taxonomy): Eukaryota > Metazoa > Chordata > Cladistia > Polypteriformes > Polypteridae > Polypterus > Polypterus senegalus. Next base: position 153,146,139 of record NC_053156.1, on the reverse strand, counting down.
AAGTTTTTCTCGTTTTTGTAAAATTTCAGGACTTTTATAAATATTTTCTCAAGGTTTCACATAGGCTCTGGTTTTAGAGGGACAGTAGGACTCCAAGTAGCAAATATAATAATGAAGCATAATGTGGTGGGTGTGGCAATGGGCTGTATCAGTGCAAGCTCACAGTACATCTGTTTATAATGTTGGTTGGGAAGTAGACATGATTAAATGATGACATTTTCTTTCTGTATGTTTGCATTTCAGAATGGAACTTACCATAAAATCTGTTTGCCAAAAACAAATAAGATTTAATATCAACATTTAAAATCAATGAGGAAGCTTCCTATAGGCAAGAATGTCCATTTTAATTGCATTAGAAAATCACTAAATTGTGAAGTATGTTTCTTGGGTTTAAGGAAGTTCATAACTCACAATTCTTAAACATTCTGCACTGTAGAAAGGTCAATGGTGAGCATTTTATTTTGGTGTGCTGCCTACTTGTTGTATCTTGCAGGGGGCGTTAGCTCCCTTGTTGGAATGAATTCTTTTGTAATTGCGGCGTGTTACATAACCCAAAAACTATATAGATATAATATAAAAAGGAGATAACCCTCCCTTAGTGATACGGCAGTAAGAAATCACATAGGAGAACTAACAGCTTGCTTTAATGATGGCTTACGCTGCATAACAGATGAAGAAAACCAGTGACAAGAACCCAGTTTGGAAGTTGGGGCCTGATGTATGGACTCTGCCATGTTTGCTGCTTGCAGTGGAAGGATTTTCTGGATCGGATGAAGTCATCCCCCATCTATCCGTTGGCTTCAAAGGTGCGCCGGGCAATGTTCCAAGGCTTTATACTCTTTCTTCATGTGTAGGCCCCCACTTAGGTGAATTATGCCATTCCAAAAATGGCAAAAGAAGGTACAGTTTCATTCTGACATTGACACACAAAAATAGTATACAATGATCCTCATTCTGATTGCCCATTTCGCAGTTGTCCCTAACTGTCTTATCTTATAATGCTTGCCTAGCAACCATCTTAAATCTGGCTGTGTGTCAACTGTGCATGTGAGTAGAAAAAGGCAGATTTATAAAATATATTTGCACAGAGCACAGTGGCATAAAGTATTAAACGTATACACTTATTACACTTGTTCTCAGTTGAAATTGATGATTAAGTATCTTTGAACCCCATTTAGTTGAAACCCAGCTGCACTTGTCTGAATCAGTGCTGCTGCTGAGTCTGACCATTTGCTGATGATAGCGGCTGCTAGAGGCAGTGAGGTTGAATCACAAATAGCAAAACAATCTTATTGGGCTGATAATATAAACCAACTGAGCTTTTTAATTTTCATCTTATCCTCAGTCTGTCTGTGTCCTAAAGCAATTCTTCAATTTCTGTATCTTTTCACCATCTTTAAATTAACTAGACTTGCAAATCTTTATTTAATGTCAGCAGGATAGAGTAGACAGAACATCATGACACACATGGTTCATACCAACCATAATTATATATTGTCTTGTGGTATAACATTGAAGAAGCTAGTTTTAAAGCAATTGTAATATTGCTGCTATTACTTTAAGTGTAAGATTTTTTAGGTTTTAATAATACAATGAGAGTCCATTTTCAATGCTTCTAATGTCATTATATCAAAATAAAAAAAAAACCACTAGTTGAACACTGCTATTAGTTTGTGACATTCAAAATCCTAAATATTTCATATTAGCTGCATGTGGTATCAACCCAAAGACTCCCTAGCAGCTTTACAATATTGGTGAATCTTGCAGAAGCATCAGCAAGATGTATCTTGTCCGAGACGGATGTGTAGTCGAGTGCAGCTATGGCACAAATTGAGCGGAACAGGCTGGAACCTGTCTCAGGCAAACACATGGTAGCTCACTGTGTGAATGTTCAAGTTGCATGGACCTCAAAGCTGAGTTTGTCTGCTTGGGTTGAATGAGAAGTGAGGTGCATGCAAGCGCCTAAAAAATTTAAAAGTGCATACATGCGCCATCTCACCAAGTGCAAGTCACACTTATATAAGTTTCTACATCTTCTGTAGAATTCACACCAACTCCCATGGTTGTGGTTGAGTGTGAGCAGAGTGGAATGCTCCATACAAGCACACACACACACACATATTTCGTAGTGAGAACTACAGCGCATGCAAGTGGAGAAAAAAATTAAAAATGCATGCATGTGGCATGTAGTGGCTGTGGTTGAGTGTGAGCAGACACAGAAACACAGACACAGGTCTTTCATTTATATATATATAAAAGGGGGACCCAGAAATAACGAGATTTAAAAAAAGAAATCATATATTTCTCCGAACATTTCCAAAATTTAATTATACTCAAAATATTCTCCCTGAGATGCAATCCACTTGTCCCACCACTTTTTCCATTGTTCAAAACTATTCTGAAACTCTGGCAAAGTGATATGCTTTAGTGGCTGTTTCCTTTGCTTCTTGACTTCCTCTACATCCTGAAAATAACGTTCCTTTAAGGTCCCTCTTCATCCTTGGAAATTAAAAAAAAAATCGCAGGGTGCAAGGTCCAAGGCTGTGGGAAACTGTTGTCATTCCGTTTTTCATGAGAAAGTGCCACACTCTCAATGCTGTGTGAGCAGCAGCATTGTCAGGATGCAGAAGTCACTCGCCTGATCACCAGAATTTAAGGTTGTTTTCTCCGCAGTGCATCATGTAATTGCTTAAGCATTTCAAGGATTCTGCTTGGCCAAATGATGCAGAGAGCAGTCGAGTACACACACCTAGTGGCAATCGTCCAGCCTCCAGAAAAAAATGCTCGTTATTTTTGGGTCCCCTCTCATATTCTATGTCTCTTAACAATATCTGTTTGGTAATCTTATGCTGTTTGACATCTTAACACTGCATAAACCATTAAGGTTCCTATATGACCACCAGTCCATAACTGAACACATATTAAAAAGAAAAGAAAACAATACAGTTTTATAAATATATATATATATATATATATATATATATATATATATATATATATATATATATATATATATGGCAGATAGCCAGGGTCATTACTTGGCCGGGATGCCTGGAGGGACCGGAAAGGGACAATAATAGCTTCCGGGTCATGAGAGAGCAACTGCCCTGGACTATTAAAGGACCACGGGAAAGGAGAAAAAGGGTTCTGGTCTATTTGGACCCGTGGCCACCGCCAGGGGGTGCCTCAAGCCTCATCAGACCTGGAGAATTGTCACTTCCGCCACCCCAGGCAAGATGGCGGATGAACCGGCCAGGGACGCCCGGAGTGCTTCCGGGGCAAAGGGCAGCACTTCCACCATACCAGGAAGTGCTGCCGGAAGATTGTCACGAGCCACCTGGAGCACATCCTGACAGTCTGGGAGCTAGAGTCGGGAGAGGGAGCAGGACGAAGCTCCCAGGAGGAGATTGGCGACCAAGGACTGAGGAAGAAAGGAATGAATTGGGGTCATTATTGCTGAGTGCATTGTGTGGTGTTCTGGGACTGTGTTTATTATGATTAATAAACATGTGAACTTTATAAAGATGTGGTTTCCGACTGGTGGTGTCCAGGCCAAGTCTCATTATATTTATATATTAATATAGAACTATATATATATACATAGTAATCCCTCGCTATATCGCGCTTCGACTTTCGCTGCTTCACTTTATCGCGGATTTTATATGAAAGCATAACTAAATATATAACGCGGATTTTTCGCTGCTTCGCGGGTTCTGCGGACAATGTGTCTTTTTATTTCCTGTACATGCTTCCTCAGTTGGTTTGCCCAGTTGATTTCATACAAGGGACGCTATTGGCGGATGACTGAGAAGCTCACCAATCAGAGCACACAGTTAAGTTCTCCTGACTGAGAAGCTAACCAATCAGAGCACGCAGTTAAGTTCCTGCTTGCTGAATGCAGTGTTAACCAGGAAGTCTCGTCTCGCTCATTCAGCATCAACGTGTTTCGCTGTGTAAAGAGTTGTGCTCTTTTGTGTTTATCTTTGTGCATAGTCAAGCCCTTCATTATGGCTCCAAAACGATCTGCTACTGCTCCAGGGCCGTGCCCAGCAAAGCGGAAGATGTTAGCGATTGCGAAAAGGTAAGCGTTTTGGATTTGTTGAAGGCTACAATTCTTTTATTTAAAAGTAGGAAAGGAATATAAGATCTACGACGCAGTGTCCTTTTAACCAGGGTGCAAAACGAGTTGTAAGTGGATGTAATAAGGCAGTAGTCTGGATGGAATCTGCTTTAGGGATTTGGATTGAAGACTGCCAGATGAAGAACAACGGCAGTGCTACACAGTCACCTGAAGAGGCTCCTTTGGAAGAGCTGTAACGCTCTCCTTTGTTGTGCAGTAAAATAAAACTCATTGTTATCGGACAAGTCATCATGTCATTGTTGGTGAGTAACCATAATTAATTTTCTACTTACAGTACTTAGTACATGTACGTACGTTTAGTGTCACTGTACACACATTTACTGTATACTATTTTTGTTGCATTGTACGTATTTATTGCTGGTGGCCTGTCTATCGTAATGGCTGTAACATATGTGATATCGGAGACACTCAATATCTTCAAAATAATATTTAGGTTTTACTGTATATAAACAGTGTGTTTATATACATAATTTCAATGAATCTTACCTAATATCTAAGAGAATACAAAGGGATTATGCTGTATAACTCTGCGGGGAATATTTATAAACAGTGTGGGAGAGTTTATAAGGGCTTAAAATATATAAAAATATCCATACAAACATATGGTTTCTACTTGGATTTTCACCTATCGCGGGGGGGTCTGGAACGCAACCCCGTGATCGAGGAGGGATTACTGTATAGAACTGTATTGTTTTTCTTTTGATATATATAATATATATATATTACACATTATATATTCAATTTATTACCATAATTTGCATCCTAGACATTCAACAGAGTACTTAATGTAATCTTTCATTACAAATTATATAAACTTTATTTTATACAGTATAGTAATCTCTTAACATGCACATAACTATAGCACCAGTGTTTATGCATATTTTTTAGAAAGTAGGCTAAGGCACACTAAATATTTTGCTCAGGCTCACACACTAAGTCAACGTGTGAAATGAATCATACGTCCTACAAAGGGCTTGAAACATCCTGATCCCAAATAATATATACAGTGTTGTACAGTAGTATGTTATTTATGCATGAAAACCAAACAGCACATACGCTACTATCTAGTTATTCACTAAACACCTTTCAAAATTCTGTTTTAAATAGAAAAGAAAATCTGAAGCACAACTATCATAACTAAATGCAGTTATCTAAATACTAATATAAAATAACAACATACTTAAAGCATATTTTAAAAAACTACCTTTTTATAGCCAAATGCCTACTGTTTCATTTGAAATAAGTAGCCCAATGACTTAAAAAAAGTAAAAAGTCTGTTTGCAAAGTAAATAGGTTTTGCTTATCCTGTGCTCAGATGCCTGTTTTCTTTTGTGTTTACTGGTAAATATGACACAGTTTATTTTAGAAAATAACTCAAACAGTCCTAAGCAAAAGTAAACATATTCATTCTACAAGATTCCACACTTTGCAAACATGTCTTTATAAGTTACAACTGACTGTTTAGTGCCTTTAATTTAATCATGGCAAATGGATTTGCTGATTGACACACTGTTAAGTCAAAGTGTAATTTTCTACTCTTCGGGTTTGCAAAGTCAAGCTTTGTTCTCATGTCAGTGATCTGACAAAAGATCAGATAACTGGTATGTTGTAGAAATGTTTTACTACGTTAAGCCTTTTTGGATAATACTATATTATACTGGAAATAGAGTGCATTTATTTTATTATAGTGATAAAGAAGGGATTACACTTTTTTGCATTGTTTTATGCCCTCCCTTAGAAATATTCAAAAATACACTTTCTTTAACTGAAGTAGCAGTTTTAATATGAAGGAAATGAAAGCGAAAAGTTATTAGGGGCAAAGAGTAAGTCCATTTCACTTTTACCACATGTGCAAGCCCAATTTTTTTCCTCTTTATGCATGTTCAAATACTGATCATAAAATTACACATTGCCTGACAAGCAGCGCATGACTGCCCAGTAGTGACAATGTCCAGTTGATACTCATGGGTTTAGATTTTCATACCTAGTAAGGTCAATTCTGATAATAAGTGCAGGTCAGGCGGTAACAGTGTTATGACCTGGTTTGGTTTTAATATTTTTAATTGTGCGTTACTTTTGTAATGTTCCTCTTTCTTCTTTTCTATGTGTTTTCTTTCCCATTTTGGGTTTTGTATATCACAGCATTAGTTTGTGACAATTACTTTTTATCTGCGGTTTCATTTTGAAAGAGTTGAATTATTTCTGTTTCTTATCTTGGCACCAGGTTTGTTTTCTGTGGGTCTCACCATTTTGTGAATGATTTTTAAGGTTGCTATGCAATAAAGACTCCAGGTACACAGTGCATGACATCAGTGTTAACAACAGTGCAGAGTCAGTGCTGTGTATGTCAGCTGAGGAAATTCAACCTCCCTCAAGCAATAATGGTCCAGTTCTACACAGCCATCATCGAGTCCCAGTGCGCATCATTAGAGTTGGTGAAAAGATCATAGGCTGTAACTTACCGCACATTAAAGTCCTATTTGAGTCCAGGGTAAGGAAGCGGGCTGCAAAGATCATTGCTATTCCATCTCCTGTTCCAAAGACATCCCCCTGCAAATGTCTTTGTGCAATTAAAGCTAAAAACAACACGTCAACTAAACAGTGTTTTTCCATGTGCAGTTATTCTGACTAATCAGGTCTGAGCTTCTACTCGGTATCTATGTATACCTGCACACTAGACTGCCTGGACATTTTAATTCTACTATCTCTTTATTTTTTGGTATTGCCCTTGTATGCTACATCATTTTTATCTTTTGTATTCTGTATTGACCTTGTATGTTGCAATGATACTACCAAGAAAAGTTCCAAGTACACATCTGATTCCTGGTAGTCCAAGATTGCAGATACAAACCAAACGTTTAATGCCCTTTCCTTACTGTTCCTGTCTCTTGAGCTTTTGGTGTTCAGTTTTGAGTACAACTTTATTATGTGTTGGATGTCCTGATTTAAAGAACGTCTGGTAACAAGCTATGGCCTGTTTTCTTGATCTCCTGTCTTCTTTTGCCTCAAATCTCCTAGCTTTCTACTACTTAAAGAACCACAAGACACGAGTTGCTTTATTTGAAAAACTTGCAAGCTACAGTATTGTCTGAAGTAATAAAAAAAATTGGCAAGTTCCTTCGGACTTCATGTAAGAATATTACTGAACTTGAGCATCTCTCATCTACAGTAAATAGAATGCTGTTATTATGAGTGTTGCAGTAAGATCAGAATCATAATGATCTGAAGAAGATGTTTATGAATACTTTTAATCTATGTTAAACAATGATAAAGTTTAATAGCCCAAAAAATGTTGGCAATTAGAAGACAGTTTCACATCTACAGTATACTTACCCATTGGACATATTTATAAGGAATCTGATACAGGATTTTTCTTGTATAGTTAAGAAGACCATCTATAATTGTGGAACTTCATTCAATGCCCTTGGTACTTGATGGATTCTTTGATACTTTGCGTTGTGAAGGACTTCCGGCTTCCCATGCCGGTCCGCACCCCCAGGCCACCAGGAGGAGCTCTCCCGACAGCAGGATCGTGCCCTGAGTTCCAGCAGGGCCTTATGGACTATGTAGTGTTTTTACACAGCCCTGCTGGATACCTGGGGGCCACTGGGAGTCGCTGTAGGGGGGCTCATGGGCTCCTGTGTGCCCTATAACCCGGGAGTACGTCACAGTCATGTGACAGGAAGGAACGACGTGCTCCCGGGTTGAAGAAAAGGACTGTTTGCCCTGACCCAGAAGGAATAAGGAACTGTGGACTGCTGGGACAGGAACACCTCTGGGTCAGGGGCTATAAAAGGACGGTGCCTCAGTCCAGACACTGAGCTGTGCTGGGTGGGAGAGGAGCAAAGTTTCTGGGCGAGGAGGAGTGGATAGTGTTTTGGGAGTAAAGTGGTTTATTGTGTGAGTTTATGAGTAGTGTGGAAGGTGCTTGGTGCACTGTAGAAAATAATAAAAAGTATTGGACTTTTACCTGGTGTTTGGAGTCATCCCTGAGGGTTCAAGGGAGCACTAGCGCCCCCTACTGCCACAGCGTATAAAGAATTCTTATGGTAATTGCTGCCTATTTCATTTTGGTAATCAAGGAAGCTAATATTTGAATTTTGTAAATTCTCTTGTTTTCTAATTAATACTATTCATACTTTGTGAATTACCTATTTACCGCGGTGTTTATTTCACATTGCTCCTGTTGGCAGAACAAGAAGCAGTGCATGGACATCTATTCTTTCATTTTCTGAATGCACATTATCCAAAATTAGGATCATAGACAGATGGTCCTATTCTGGCATAATTTAAGAATCAACAGTGCATAGGCCAATGGAATTATGCAGGGCACACTCATATACATACACGCACTGCACACACACTCACACATACTGGGCCAGACCTGTAAATGGATTTCCTAGTGGCCTGGTATGCGTTGTGTTAAAAAATGGCATGTAGCCAACCTAAATTCCTCTATGACCACAGCAAATAAATCTTAAAGGATATACTGAGTCCCGTACAATATGGCAGACAATAGAAAGACTTTATTGGATGACTGGATATTTAAATTGCCATAATGGTTAGGAATGTAGTGAATTTCATCAGCTATCATGTGCCTTATAGTGGTGCCATAGTAGGCAATTAGTGAGCTGCATTAGGATACCTTGGATATCATGCACTCCTGCCCACATCAGACTAGACAGCATTTTCTGGTGGGTTAATGGCCGAAAATGTGACTGAAGGTAGGGCCGCTTGACTGTGGTATTGAAGGAGAACAGAAATTATTGTATAGGTTGAAAAGTCTTATTTGAGTAAGCTTTGTGAAAGACAAGTGGGTGAACCACCAGATATGATATAAAATGACATTTTATGGCACAATTTTCATGGTTATGTTTTAGACATACATAGCACATCTTGAGTAAGTATTTTTTTAACAACTCCTTCTAAACAAATTTTCCATCTTTAAATAGTCCTATAAGGAAATATTCAGTCTTTTGGTCATCTAATTTTTGCTGATTTTAATTAATTTATGTGCAGCATACTATAAAAATGAATTTACCTATACTTAAAATTTGAAAGAAACATAATTCTGCTTTGTATTGCGTGCAATAAAATATTCATTAGAAAACAAAAAATGCAGGGATTTCAATTGCCAGAGAATAGCCTAAGTGGTACGTTGTGATCAGGACCACCTGTACTGACGCTCCAAAGGGGAACACATTCATCTATGAAGGTCTGTCAAGGTGCATTCTCTTTGTCACTCATCAATAAGTCGAAGGCTTACTCATTTAGTCTGCCACACCTGCTTTTCTATGGCTTTCCCTTTTTACAACATGCATGCTAGAGTTCAGACCTAGGTCATTATTATTGACACAAGCGCCTTTTTACGCGTGGCTTGCACTCAACTCAGTAAAAGCTACACAACCTTGGAGAAAAACAGTAAAATGGAACAGCTTTGCCAGTACAATTAGTTGTTTTTCTAACTCACATTGTTGCTAGGGTAGCATTTAAATTTTGGTTTACTCAAAAAAAAAATTCCAAGAGAGACAAAGAGAATCCAAATGATGAATGTATATATTGCTTATGATTAATGGTACATTTTAATGCTCTTTAAAGCACGGATTACTATCAAGGAATGTGAAGTTATTATTTCCAACTATATCATTCATCTCAATATATTAATTGATCATGAAAGTACATTAATCTCTAAGTCTGTTTTGATTTTTAGAATGCAGAGGTAAACAACTTCTGAGAGAAATGTGGTAGAATAAAATAGCTTGGTTCTTGTGGATCTGAAATAGTATCCAGATGATACTGGTCACTTCAAATTGCACATACAAATATTTTCACTTGCCTTAACTAATCTAGTGTCATTCGGTGTGACGTTCCGGGTCATCTCCATGCTCCTTGATTGCTTCCAGGAGTCATTTGTTTCAGGAACCATTGATAATGTACCCGAGGATGAGCTGGGCAAATGAGGGTTGGTGCAAATGATTCAGCAGTGCTTCACTTAGTCCATAAATAAATAATCCAATAAAATGAGGTTCAAATCCCAGACAGATTCTTCTTTTAAAATAGTCACGAGCCCCAGTGCTTCTTTCAAAAATCTAGCGTCTCCTTATCTTATCACATCAGGGCCTTGCAGTGTGGGAAGATGCCCGCCAACAGGTACAGTCATCCATTAATCCCATTAAAACCAGTCCCCTGGCATCTGTAAGACTCCCCTCTGAACCCTACTCAAGTCTCCCTCAGCCAACCCCTTGGCATCTACCTGGGAGACACTGCAAGACAGGGCCATTCCTACTCCCCTGTGTAGCTCAAAGGTTCTCGAGCACAGGCCTTCCACTCACTTCCATTGGGGCATAGTCCCCGACCACCTGCCTCCATTCCCTACGGCATGGGCTTTTCACCATCCTATCTCTTTCTCACACCCTTAACCTCCATTCTTTCTTCCTTGTTTCTTTTCTTGTTTTCTTTTTGGAAGTCTTGATTCTGCCATTCAGGCTCCCTTTATAGCGCCGATAGGGTGTAGAAGCTATCCTCCACCTACTCCGAGGTGTGAATGATACACTTGACTGACTTTGTTGCATTTGTACACGAATGTGCAATCGGCCCAGCAGGCCAACCATCCTCGGAGTGGCATGTGCACGCTCACATGTGCACCTGCATTCACTTGGAGCCTGCACACTCTAGGACTGTCAATTATTTATTTAAATTATGGAACACCATGTATCTCACATGGAGGTGGAGCCTAGCTTAACTGCAGAGGCATAGAGCTGGGAACAACTCTGACTATGGCAGCAGCTCAGAGCAGAAACACATACACATGCCCACACTCTGCCCAATTTAAAATCTCCAGTTAACCTAACATGTATGTACTTGAGGATCTGCAAAGAAAATGAGTTGCTGATGGAAAATTCACATACACAAACGCACAAGGAGAACATGAAAACTCCACACAGACAATGACCAGGCACGAAACTCAAACCTGTCATACTGGCTCTGTAAGGTAGCAGTGCTTCACAATGTGCCACCAAGCCACCTTTTTCAAATAGAACAATGAAAATTTTCATTTCCTTTAAATTTTAAAGCTTTATAATAGTGCACTGTATACCAATAACCTGCCACTGTAGCATTTACTATATCTAATAAACATTTTACCCATATTTTTAATTAATAATGCAAATCTCTTCCCAGAAGACATGTATAATAAAGGATTTAGGATTACCTCACCATCCTGTTTGTTTAATGAATGTGTTAACTGTACAGACTGTTATTTTTCATTTTTTCCATGAAGCATTCATAATGCTTGTGCTTTACAAATTTGTTAGGGATGATTTATTATACATTTATTTTTCCATCATATGTTTTAAAATGCTGTTAAAGGGGATGTTTTTCTTTGTTGTTTTAGTAGCTGTACTCTAACCACCGTGTTAATTCCACCAACTCAGTGCTATACCAGTAGTGTCACCAGTCCACTTCTCTCTGGTGATTTATGTGAAAACAGCCGCATCATTTCATGCCACAATTTTTTCAAAGCCCCCATATGAAAAAGTACTTTTCACTATTAAAACACAGAAAGCTGTGACTGTTCCAATTTAATTTGGATTTGAGAGATCAGTATTTTAAGGTAACATTTACCAATTGTGGTTCAGGGGCCTCACTGTGTTCATTATATTTGGTTACTACTGACTTTTAATAAATGAATCAATATACTGGGTTTTATTAAATATTTATTTTTTTAACAGTTGTACAAAAAGACTCACGAAATCAAAAGAAAAGGTTGGAGTTTGAGGTGGAAGACCCTGCTATTTACTGTCAGGTAAAGAAGTGATAGATTGGGAATGTTTTCAAAAAACACAAATGTTGACATTTGCTGTTACTTCGTGGTCCAGCTGAGACTGACACCATGTTGGTTTATTTGGGGAACTTTATCCTGAATGAAGCAGCAGGGGCGGGGCTTAACTGGGGTCAAGGGTCTTCCTCTGGGTCATCCTCTTCCTGACTGAGAAGACAACAGGCAGGCATGCGAGTAAAATACGTCTCTTGTGTCTAGTTAAAAAGATTTCCCTTGAAGATTATGACAAGATTGCATATCTAACAATAACACATTTTTTGGTTATTGCAGGGAGATATATTTTTTATTGCATTTTTTTATTTTCATGACTTTTATAAATATAAATATTTAAAAAGGGAAGCATTGCAGATGACATTATTAAATCCAAGCTACAGGAAATCAAACTGAATTCCGGCCTGGGTCATTATCTGTGTGGCGTCTGTACATTCTGCAAATTTGGATTTTTCTGCTCTAGTTTCCTTCCATACAAATATGGAACTGTAGCCGTCAAAGACCCTCTGAAGAAATGAAAGACAATTGCCCTGTTCCGATGGCTTCTCTTTGGCTGCATTTGTATGTGTGTGTGTATTAGGAGAGAGAGCTGCATTCTAAAGCAAGTTAAATATATCCTTTCTTTGTACCATATTTCTCTTGGCTTAATTATGTAAAAGCACTGACAAGTGATATCTGCAAGAGACAAGTCACCCAGGTCTGAGCTTGTGAGGTACAGTTGAACGTTACTGGGCTGATAATATACCTGCTGGCCTAATTCTTCAGTTGGAAAGAACAGCAGCTACATCAGAGAGTAGATTGAATCACTTTTCAGGCTTGCATCAAGTTCTTTAATAGATGTGCATGTATATGTGTGCAGTATCTAAACAGAACTAAATAAGTACAAAAGTACAGATGGAGTACATATACAAGCATAAATGATCAAAAGTCAAAACTGAAACATTATAGATTACTCAGGAAGAGCAATTGCAATCGCTTAACATCAGTTCCTTAAACCTTTAAATATCCTTTAAAGTAACCAATAGATGGCACTATTATCCTGAATAAAGGCATAGCGGAAGGCCCAGCACAGTGTTCGTATACAAATGAAATGCTTTACGTTTAATACATTTTTGTACACTTAAAACATGTTGATATTAGCGTGTAGAAGCAAAGTATACTACAGTGTATTGATCAGTAAAGATTAATAGTGAATACATTTAATAACATGTTCGTTCACGAACAGCAAACATGGCCATACTAATACATTTGTAAACATTAATATAAACTGATGTATTCACTCTGATATTAAACTACATTAAACACTAAAAGAAAGAGAACAACTTACTCTGGCAGAAAAACACAACACACAGTTAGAAAATGTAGCACAAGTCTTAAGTTGAAAACACAAACAAGAAGGCTGAGTCTGTGAGTACGTTACAAAGGATGAGCAAGAACACAGTGCATGCGCAATAGTCCTGTGGGGCTTCTCTTGTCCAGCCTGAGCACGAAGCAGGCATTACTTCACCAGTAGCAAGAGTGCCTATATAAATATCAAGCCTGCAAAGTCACATGCTTTTTTTCCAACTAGTGCTTCAAAAGGCGAGCAGTCCTTTTAAGGACAGCAAGCCACCTCAAAGAGCCATGTAAAGAGCAAAGAATCCACCGATTGCGGTGCTTGGTGCTGATGCTACGTGGGCGTCAGAAGTGGGAAGAGAACACCTACAATCTGACACAGCAAAGCACTAAATACCTAGGAGGCCTAAAACAGACCTTCATGGCTCTTTGGAGGAGTTGCTGGAGAGTCTCGAGGATCAAATCCGTAATGTGGAGTGCTGTTTACAGCAAGCAGGACAGGGGGAAGACAGATGAGAAACTGCCAACTCTGCAGCTCCACCACAGCTTCACAGTCTACTAAGGTCCATTAGCCTGGGTGCGTGGACACCAATGAAGTTTTGGGCTCATGGAGCTGGTGAAAATTGTGGCATATTGAATTGCCACTAACACCAAGTAAGCTGTGTTCTGTGTGTAGGGCTGGTGGTACAAATGCACAGGCAAAGGACAAGGCAGATTGTAGAGGTGCTGTGAAGTGGCAGTGGGGGGAGAGTCCCAAAGCTGAGATCCAGACCTGGAACACGGTTCACAGCTCCAGTTCAGTGAAGGAAAACAGCCAAGAGACAGGTGCGTTAACACCTCTACACAAGAAGGTTTGCCTGCTTGCTTACAACTGACCAATGGTGAATGTCTCTGCTGCACAGCATAATACAGCAGCACTCAACATCCCAGCTGTGCCATTTGACAATACAGCACCCACGATCCCTGCTGATGTGCCCTTGTCACCAGCTGCATGACTGAAGTGAGTGAGAAGACCATACTGCCAATTCAACGAGTTTGTGCGCCATTGCAAGGTGTTGGAATTGGTTATTGGGGACAGTGACTTGAGTGGGAGGGCTATATAATGGCACTGACAAGTTACGTCAGTCAGGGATGATTCACCCATGTATGAGCTGGCATTACCAAGGACAGGAGCACCTATATAAGTGGCATGCCTGCATAGTTGCATCCTTTTTCTAACTAGTGCAGCAAAAGGCAAGCAGTCCTTTTGGATAATGAGCCACCTCAAAGACCCACGTAGAGCAGAGAATCCATGACAACACTACAATATTTCTGCTATGGTGACTGAAGGAATATTCATACAGGTTCATAGTATGAGCTTCATGTCTAAAAGGACACAGTCTCAGGAAGCATATGCCCCCTGTTGGACGATGTTTGGAAAATGAATAAACTGTGTCTGTACTGTAAGGTTGTAAAATGGTAAGTGCACTAAACAAAAGCAAATATCAAAACACCTATATGACCACTAGCAATATGTAACTAATTTAAATGAAGCATAAAATGTGACACCATGAAAGGACATCAGTTAAAAATCACCTCAAGTTTACACAGCATGTGAAGCAAACCTGAAAACAAGGCCTTATTTTCTAGTTGAAATGTTGGATGGTTTTTTATTGGGATTGTTAAGTTATTGTCACCAATTTCCTGCTGTGATTCTTCAGGAATTTAGAAAGCTTTCTCCCCTAAAAACAAAAAGCTGCGTTCCACTACTCTTCCATGCACCAGTACACTGCCCAAAGCTATTGAACAGCTAGATGACAATTTTGCTTGAAGGGTTATAAGGATTAGATTGCAGTCACTGCCAAAGAGTTAATGAAACTTGCCAAGGAAAGCAAGCAGATAAAACGAGCCCTGAGACATTGATTTTGAAAAGTCTGGTTTGGATTATTTTTTTCATTCTATTCTGAAAAGTGTTACTATATTATGTAAATAAAAAAGTAATTAAAGAAACAAATTTCTTAATTTCTCCAAATGATAAAAAATCCAAGAGTAATAAATAGCCAAAGTTTTAATTTTGTTAATTAAATTGCACACAAGTTTTGTATAGCCTAATATTACCTCTGCTACAGCTTGAGTCACTGGAATAATTGTATCCATCCATCAGTTTTCAAATCTGCTAACTTCAATTTAGTGTTCAAGGAAGCCAGAGCCTATACCAACCAACAAGGCAGGAAACAACCCTGGATGAAGCACCAGTACATCAAAGGGTACACTCATGCATACACCAACACAAATCATATTTAAACTTGACAATTAACTACATCTATTAATGTCTGAATTGTGAGATGAAATTTGGAGTACTGAGAGAAACCTCAACTGACACAGACAAACATGCAGACTATTAAGACATTAGCTGTGCAAGGAATTAAACTCATGTATCTGGTTGTGAAGCAACTCTATTTCACATTCAGCATATGTAAATATAATATTAAACTCCCCTCACATGTCTTAATAGAGCCTTTACAATAATGTCCATCCATCCATCCATTTCCTAACCCGCTGAATCCGAATACAGGGTCACGGGGGTCTGCTGGAGCCAATCCCAGCCAACACAGGGCACAAGGCAGGAACCAATCCTGGGCAGGGTGCCAACCCACCGCAGGACACACACAAACACACCCACACACCAAGCACACACTAGGGCCAATTTAGAATTGCCAATCCACCTAACCTGCATGTCTTTGGATTGTGGGAGGAAACCGGAGCACCCGGAGGAAACCCACGCAGACACAGGGAGAACATGCAAACTCCGCAGGGAGGACCCGGGAAGCGAACCCAGGTCTCCTAACTGCGAGGCAGCAGCGCTACCACTGCGCCACCGTGCCGCCCTTACAATAATGTATTTTTATTAAAATTAATTAGTAAAGATGCTGTTTTGATCAACAACAGTTTGACATTTCTCAGCATAGTGAACATTTCTCACACAATTATATAGAATGGACAACTTTGACAAAAATAGTCAAATGAAACTATAAAGTTGAAGCCATTTCATGCCTTACATGTGTTTATGCTGTTCTAAATTTGTGATTATTTCCTTAGAAATGGTTACAGCTAAGTAAATTTGCCACCAGTAAGCAGCAGATATACCACTAGTATTCTCCTTTTGCAAATACTAAATACAAGTTAGAAAATGTTTGCATGACGTTAATGTAGAAAAGTGAAAAGTGCTGCATATGTCTTTGACAATATCATACAGGATCCAACCTCTGTAAAGGATTTATAGGTATATGTTGACACAACATTTTCATCAACTAAGCAATGTACAGAAGCAATTAAAAAAGAAAATAAAAGGTTAGGTTGAATATAAACCAAGGGACGATATGCTCAAACTATATAATTCATCAGTAAGACCGCATCTGGAGTACTGTGTGTAGTTCTAGTCACCAGAGTACAAGAAAGACATAGCAGCACTTGAAGCTGAGCAGAGAGCAGCTAACTGCATGACAGGATTTAAGGACGTGTCCTACTCTGACAGACTCAGAAAATTATACCTATTTAGTCTCGAGCAGAGGAGACTGTGTTGGGACCTAATCCAGGTATTAATCCTCAGAGTCATTGATAAAGAAGAGCCAAAGATCTAGCTGAATTCTTTCAGCTTAAGGGTGAATCTTATGCTCGAGGACACCAGTGGAAAGGGAAGGGAAATGCATTTAGGACTGAAGCCAGGAAGCACTTCTTTACATAAAGAGTTGCAGGAATCTGCAACAAACTTCAGAGATATGTAGTTGAAACAGAAACCTTGACAACCTTTAAAAAGTGTCTGGATGAGATATTGGGACAGCTTAGCTATGACCTAAACAAAAGAGGTTGATGGACTGAATGGACTCCTCTCGTTTGTCAGATTTCTTATATTTTTAGTAGCTTTCAGGTGCTTTCATGGAATTGGTTAATTGATCTGACCGTTTGAGCATATTTTTTGTTGCTGCATCAAAAAGTCAGTTATTACATTTTCTATTAAACATTTCTGTAACAATGAGTCATATTCGAACATAACAGTGATAGTTGAATGGAATTGAATTTGTAAATGCAGTTCAAGCTGTGGTGGCTCAAAAGCTATTAATGAAAGCAGATTACAATTCAAGTAATGAGAAAATGGTATTGATTTATGCCCTTTAACTTTTTTAAAAGATGTACCCAAAGAATTAAAATTATTTGTAGTCTCTGAGCAAAATCATTGGAATGCTTCAGACCACGATATGAGACTAGGAGTTTTGCTGATAAATTATGTCATAGAAATGCAGAATCATGATAATTAGATTAGATTGGATTAAATAAGATAAACATTATTAATACCATGGGGAAATATAGATATATATAGCAGCAGAAACACAAAGACAACGATATGTAATAAATAAATAAGTAAATAAATAAATGTGTGTTGTGCAGATATTTCAAAATATTATTTCAAAATGAACTTAACGAGTGGCCTGTGGAGGAAGCGTTGAATTGCCTGATAACAGTGGGCAGAAAACACCCCAAGAGGCGCTTCTTACCTCACCGTGGTGGAATGAGCCTGTGACTAAAAGTGCTCTCAAAGGGAATAGATGGGAATTTTCATGATAGCATCCAATTATGACAGTATCCTCTTTTCCAAAGCAACTTCCAATGTGTCCAGAGTTAGACATGTGATGAGGAAGGCTTTCTTGTTAAGTTGGTTCCAGCATTTTGTGTCTTTTGAACCCAAGATGCTTTCCCAGGAGACCACTGTAAAGAACAATACAGTGACTACAATGGACTGGTAGAAATTTCCAGCAGCTTGCTGCACACATCAAAAGACCTTAGCAAGTACAGTCTGCTTGTACAGTGCCACTGTCAGACCAGTCCAGTTTGTTGTTTATGCAATCGCGCAAGTACTAGTTGCTCTGTATCCCATCCAACCCATCCTCACAGATGATGACTGCTCTCAGAGGCTTTGTGGCAACTTTGGAAGTCCTTCACAACCTTCCTGTGCCCTGACTCATCTCAATTATTAATACAGCCTATGGACAAGTCATCTGAAAATGTCTGTAACTGGCAAGTGCTGGTATTGTGCTGGAAGTCTGTTGTGTACTGTAGGGGGAGAACAGGAAGGGAGACAGGACACTTCCCTGAGATGCTTCAGTTCATTTCTGTTACACAGTCCCTCAGCCTCACAAACTGCTGTCTGTTGGTCAGGTAGTTCATGATCCAGGAGATTGTAGGGTTTTTTTCCCCAGTCAATGAAGCAGAATGTTGTTAAAATAACTGGAAAAGTCAAATAACATCATCCTGACTATGGTGCCGGCTTTGTCCAAGTAGGAAAAAGCTTTGTTGAGCAAGTAGATGAGTTCATCCTCCACGCCTATATGTGTCTGATAGGCACATTGCAGTAGATACAGATGTTCTGAAACCAGGGGTCTTAGCTGTTTTATGACCAGCCTCTCAAAGGTCTTTATGATGTATGAAGTAAGAGCAACTTGTTTGAAGTCTTTGGGATCACTGCAATGCCCTCTCTGTGGCACTGGCACAACACATGTTGTTTTCCACAGCTGGAGATACTTTTGCATACTCAAGGAAAGGAAGAACAGGTGCTGAAGGACCCTGCAGAGCTGGCCCTGCAGGGTGCAGATGGCATTTGGGACTCTGGAACCTCTTCAATTTGCTCTCAGAGGCTAGCAGTGTTGGGGAAGGTCTGTACTGACAAGAATGAGTCAAACTTGAAGAACTGGTTCAACTCATTAGCTCTGCTCATGTTCTCTACCTCTCCATGTTTTGCAGCCAGCTTGTAGCCAGTGATAGTCTTCATCTCGTTCCACACTTTGTTTATGTTGTTTTGTTGTAACTTGTGCTCATGATTGCCTGAGTAGCACTCTTTCCCCTAATGGAGCTGCTCCTTCAGTCCTGAATGCACCTTCTTGTTTTAATCCTTATCTCCTGACCTGAAGACTCATTTCTTCCTATTCAATAAGGCTTTCAAGTCTTTTGTGATCCACTTGGTTTGTTGCTGGTGAAACGGCACACTGTGTTTTTGAGGACTGTACTATCAACAGAAAACCTGATGTTTTATACAGTGCCAGAGTCCCTCAGTGTTCTGGCTATGTGGCTCACAAAGCATGTCCCAGTCAGTGTTTTCAAAGGATTCCTTCAAAGCCTTCTCAGCCACTGTAGTCCATTCCTCCACAGTCCATGTGGTGGTTGACAGCTGCTGGACATTTGGTTTATATGCAGGTATGAGCTGTACCAAATTATGGTCCAATCGGCCTCAAGGTGGCAAAACAACAGAGTTACATGCCTCTTTAACACTGGCATATAACAAGTCCAGACTCCTGTTTTCTCTTGTTGTACATTCCACAAACTGATAAAAATTGGTGAAGGTGGAGGAAAATTAAACTCCAGAAATTGTGATGTGTTCATAATTATATAACAATTTATTTTTGTATAGAGCTCTTAATAAACACTAGCAATTATCCTGGGTGGGGGTTGATTTGTTTCAAACCTAGTTTTGTAAAACCTGAATTGCTTGTATGGAATGTTATTTGATTTAATAAACTCAATAAAATGTTATAAAAAAACACTAACAATTATAAAACATCAGTAGATTGGTTATTTATCTCTTTGCAGTGTGGCATATTTACGTGATGATAAATTTACATGTTAATATGAGGGATTCTCAGGTCTTATTCTAAATATGAAATTTGTCTCAGGTATGCCACCTTAGACACTGCAAAGTGAAGTTTTGTTAGTGAGTCACACTGCAGAGATGCATAAAATCTTTACTAATCCTTTGTAAGTGTTATGAAGATCCATAGAAGCATTTTTTAAAGTCTTTTTACATAATAGTACATGAGTAATTGATGCAATTTTACAGTGCCTAAAGTGTTACAAAAAGAGTTTTCTGAAATCCAATAAAACTGTTAACAATATAACCATGATTACTCAAATTTAAAAGCATCATATGCATAAATGTGCTGTAATAAAAATCTAACAGAGAAAAATCCAACAGAGGGGTATGTATTAAAAAATAAATGCTTATAGTATTATCAAAACAATGCTTGTCATTTTTCAGAAGTCCCATCCTTTGTAACACAGTATTAGCAAAAATGATCAAAGAAAGCCATTCAGATGGGTACAGAAGTTGCTATATAGCACACAGTTGAATGGAATCCACTTTAGTAAGCACATCAATGACACCATGAACATTCTTCTGCACTGGTAAAATATGGAAAAATGTTTTTTTAGCCCAGACATGCCAAACTGACAAACTCTTAACATCATCCTGTAAGTGGACTCCAAGATGTCACGTGGAGATTGAAAACCATGGAAAAAATGGCACAGTATTGCCACCAGATTCTTAATGGTGGCCAAAAGTCTGCTTAAGCTCCAATTAGTTCTACTTTTGAGGCCTATCTTGAACTTGTCTAAAAGTGCCTCCAACTTTTCCTGTAACTCTATGTCAGTTCGAGACCAGATATTTAAATGAAAGGTATCTCCAGTTTAAACCTATAGGAAAATCAGAGTGGCTTTTACTTCCTTCCAGTCATCTAATAGCACTTTTCCAATTATCGTGAATTAAGGAAACCTTCTGATACTTCAATAAAAATTCTTCAAACTGTTGCATGTTATTTTATTACAAAGAAAACCATTAAAGTTAACAGCATGATCAATTATCTTATTAGACTGTCACGGAATGACCAGAACAGATATTCGATTCCCCAGTCACTATAGCAGAGACTCAATGGTATGAGCTTAGAGCACATCAGATAAAAGGCAGCCCTGATGTAACCCCACTACATATAAAAAGAGCACACACAGATCCCATTCATCATTAAAACGTTTGAAATTTCAAAATAAAAAAACTGAACAGATGAAACAAATTTAAATTCACATCTAAACATGATTAGTAGCTTCTCCCAGACTTAATGGTAAAACAAAACAATCAAACACAAACAAATTGGACATTTCTAGTACATCTTTATTTAAAAAAAAATCTGAATACACCTGTATTACGTCTAATGTGAATATTCTAGATTGTTCACATGGTAGAAATCAACATCTTAATTAAAGAAAGAAACTTATCCTCTAACAAGACAAGTCTGATAAAAAAAACCTTTTGAGTCAGTAAACAGGCTGGAGAAAAGCTGTTCTTTGTGTCATTTATTCTCTTGGCAGCACAATGCTGAAGAGGTAGCATCCTTCACAACAGTCTGTTACAGAATGATCAAAGAATAAAAACAGAAGCTCATACTTATTGATGACTAAATTTACATAACAGTGCTGATTAATGCTCACATATACATACATGATTGGTTAAAAGACATGAGGTGTTTAGCACAGAGCGCAACCAGCCTAAACAAGTGTCTTTCTCCATAATGTCCTTGTTCCTCAATATCTCTTATTTTACATATTACCCTTGAAATCTCCGTCTATGTAACAACTGTCCAGTTTTATTGCTTACAGGACATCTGCTGATCTCTTAATCATACATTTGGTGCATTACATCAATCTGCTCCTGATACATTCTTTACTTTGTTGTCCACTTTGCCTTTATCTGGTTTCCTGATATGCCTGAACAGGTTTCTGACATTTATTAACCCTTTTATACTTCCAAGATGGGTGCTATATTTTAATGTGGGAAGCATATCAAAACACTTTATCGTGAATTAGTACGTGACCCCTAAGTCTAATTTTTCTTCCACATTCAACACTCAAAACAACTCTCTTTTGGTAACTTTTAATTGGTACAATCAACAAAGAGATATCTATTTAATTCAGTTCAATAAGAAAAGGCTCTTTCATCTACAAAGGAATATGTTTTAAGCCTAAAAAATTAAAACAGTAGGCAATTATTAGTCGATGTAGTGAGCAGAACTTGGCAAATGGAGAACCAGGATTATGTGTACAACTTATGAAAAGGGCATGTGCAGCTTGCAAAATTTAATTTAATTTACAAATATACTGTAAAATAAATGTAAGGTTGTAAGAATGTTTTATTTGAAAACAAACATATTTAGTCATCGCTCACATAGATAAGCTGAGTAAAAAAGAACATTTCTAGGTTAACTGGGGGATTGCCAGGCTGGTATTTAAGGGGCCGCCTCCCTTCATCCAGAAGCAAGAGTCGGGTGGAAGAGGACGGAGCTGAAGAGAGGAGTGGAGGCGGCCAGAAGGAAGACATCGGTGACTGTGAGGCCTGGATTTTGGGGGATCGGTGCTGGAGGCATTGGGTAGTGCACTGAACTAATTGTAAATATACTGTAAATAAATTAGTATGTTGGGTGAATAAACGATGTCCATCTGTCTGTGTCCGGGTCCAGTTCCACAGCATCAAGAATGAAGGCAATTATTTTAGCAAAAAGTGTGCCTGTTGGAGGTTTTGCAAAAGCTTTTCATATTGCTTTTTAATTACCATATAAATTTTTCTGAATAACTGTTATGCCTTCCCTTTTTTTTTCTCTTCCACTGGTCCTGTGGTAGCGTTTGGTGTAAATGCAATTTTGATCAAAACAACCCACTTCATCTCTGCATATTGACATATATTAATACAGGGAGTGGGCTATATTGCACGAAAACAAATTAATTAAAAATGCCATTTGATAAAGGGCATGAAAAGACCTAGGAAAGACTGCATTAGTACTACAAAAATAAATGTCTTTTATTTGTTGTCCAACAGTCACCTTATAATGTAGTATTAAACTTTAGAAACGAATCATATGATGTAAGCCTCCAGGTATGCAGAAAAAGCACATTTCCACTTCATCAAATTTTAAGGGCCTGTTTCTCTATTAGCTGTGATTGTAAACTGAACTGGAAAAATATAATGAACCAGTTTTTCAAACATGTATGGTACATTGAACATCATGGACTTAAATCCAAAACTTAGTTGTTATTTCTGTGGAGTCTGTGTTGGTGTGCCCTTGTGTGTATCCTGTCATAGACTGATGTCCTGCCTTACATCCACTGCCTTCCATTACTATAAAAACGAATGAAGTGTATTTCAGAATGTACATTAAGTGTGTGTATGTAAGTACACTGATTATACACTTTTATTGATTGGACACTGTAGATATTGTTATCATTTGGGTGTGCTCATACACACTGGTACAGAAATGATGCCACAACCAAGCCATTTGTTAATTCAAATAAGAGGCATGCCTTTATTGCCCAACAAAACTTGACTCTTAAGTCTTGGCTTAAAAGAACAAAAAAGTCTTTTTTTTAGGAAAATTTTCTTTTAAATGTCTCTTGTAGGGCTCAGGATCCAAATATTAATATCTTCTAACAGGTCAGTTTCTGAGATGCAGCATTTCAGTGGTCCATGATGGTTCATGAGATTATATATATAATATCCATCCATTTTCTAACCCACTGAAACCGAATACAGGGTCACGGGGGTCTGCCGGAGCCAATCCCAGCCAACACAGGGCACACGGCAGGAACCAATCCTGGGCAGGGTGCCAACCCACCACAGGACACACACAAACACACCCACACACCAAGCACACACTAGGGCCAATTTAGAATCGCCGTCTCCTAACTGCGAGGCAGCAGCGCTACCACTGCGCCTCCGTGCCGCCCTTATATATAATATATACAGTATATATATATATAACCTTTTTATAGTAATACTACAGATTTACTATTTACTTAATTGGCATTAAATTTCATCTGCAACAAATCTGCCCAAGCCTGTATGCTGTCCAAGTCCCTCTTTAATGATTCCACGGATTCCAGATTATCTGCCACGTAGCTTGGTATCATCTGCAGACTTAATCAGCTTGTTGCTTACTTTCCTATCCAAATCATTTATATATATTGAAAATAGCAGTAGCCCTAGCACCGACCCACCATTCTTAATGTCAGCCAATTCTGATAAGGTTCCTCACACCATCACCCACCATGTGTCTGAGCCAATTTTGCACCCATCTACACACAACACTCTGAACTCCCACTTCTTTAAATTTGATGCCCAGCCTCTCATATGGCACCTTATCAAATGCTTTCTGAAGAAAGTAGGTGGGCAGGATTGGTGAGCTTATTGGACAGAATGGCCTGTTTTTATCTATTGCTATAAAAGGAACTGAAACTTTAAACTTCCCAAAGCAATAAGGCTAACTGCTTAAATTATAATTTTTAGTCAAGGGTATGTCAAATGTTGTTGTACTGTATGCATTTTCACATGAAAAAGTTTTATTGTATGCAAGGGCCTCAAACCTTCTTGCAGTTGTGAGATAACATTATTTTTACAGATAAGATGTTGGGTAGCTTTCAATATATCTCTTTCAATGCAGGTTTTTTTTAAAGTTTGACTTTGAACCATACCAAGTAACTGGTCATCCTGACAAAGGCACCATTAATCTGCAGCCTTCCAGGAGATCTCCCGTCCAAGTCAACCCACCACCTCAGCCTCTTGTCAGACTCGAGCCCAAACACACGAATCTTTTTCTACAGATGTCTTCATTCCCCTTACTACCTTTTCTAAAAGCAGGATCAAGAGATGGCTACCAGTGAGAAAAAAGGGAAGAGACAGCCTGACATTCCTACAAGTACATCTGTAACAAGAGGAATGAAATAACAGAAGAAATGGCAAAATGTTAAAAATAAAATTCGTTGAAAAAAACAACAGATGGAAGAAGTCATTTAAGAAAACGTCCAAGCCAAAGAAGGCAGGGAATTCAAAGACATCAGAAGAGAAAGTCTGCTTTGTGTGCATAGATCTGTTTGAAAATTCAACACTCAAGGACATGTTGGTCAAGAGTGTGCATTGCATGGTCTGGGGGTCACAAAACCTGTACCCATGTACACCTATATAAATCTGTCAGTGCTGTGACTCTGATTGCATTTACTTATTTGGCTGATTCCCTTTATCCAAGGCAACCTACAACATTTGATATACAATTAGTTGCATGTCTTTTGTTTTTCAGTTTAAGTATAGGCACATGAAGTGACTTGTTCATGGTCACGCAGTGTCAGTAGTGGGATTTGAACTCACAACCTTCAGATTTGAAGTCTAAAGCCTTTACTGCCTTAACTGATTAAACAGTTTTTTGATAGAACAACATATTTTAAGTCAGTTCAGTTTAAATTGACTTAGGATTTAAGTTTAATTCACAAAGATTTAATTTGATTTCATACAAAAGACAAGGGATATTGAAATTGTTCAGTTCAAAAGGATCAGCACCGTCAAAGATACACACACATTGACTGACAGTTTATTTCATTTTTGCTTTATTAAAGCTTGCCTAGTGTGATTTGTATTGTGTTGGCTCAATTATTGCTCTCTTCTTTAAATAGTTACAATTTGCCACAGCTAGGGTTGCAGCATACCCCACTATTGGGGCAGATTATAACAATGGAATTCCATCTATCTGACATCAGCTGATTATGTCTGGGATATTATAGTAGAGGCTGAAATAATTTTTACTTGTGATAGACAAACAGGAGTAGTTTAATGCGAAAATGTGAGAGAAATAACACCACAGAGTTATAGACATTCAGAAAAAGAATTTGTTACAATCATCCCTAGTCTCCTGTACAAATGTTGCACAGTGGTGGAGTTAGAAAGCATCTACTGTCTTGATGTTCCTATTTATAGGATAAGGATATTGCTCATGGTAGTAGTAGTATACCCATTTGTGAATTGCAGGATAATGCTCCATGCTGCAAGGCTCATAAAGAACCTGAATGACTCCAGATGCAGTATAAAATGACATATAAAATAACTAGAGATGACTTTGTAAAATAAATCAAATGACCACAAGGGGGCATCCCAACAAAAAGGCACAGATACAAGTTCCTTTTAATACAAAAGTGTTAATCCTTTAACTACCCTCACAATACAGGCTTGAAAAGGTACACAGCATGCACGCTACACTTCTCAAGGTTCTTTTCTTCTCCTCCGCTCCTCCAGGAAAGCTTTGTCTGCTTCCTCCCGATTCTGGCTCACCTTGATGAAGGAGACTGCTCCTTTCATGTAAAACCCAGGAGCACTTCAGGTTTCTCAATACTGTGGCTTGGGAGTACGTCCGGGTACATCTGGAAATCCCCTCAGTGCCCCCTGGCGGCACCCATAGGATTCAACAGTGCTGGGCAAAAGGACTATAATTGCTAATAAATCCTGAGGGTCTCTGTAGCAGTACCGGTCCAGGAGGGCTGCCACCTAGTGTGTTGGGGGAGACAATGTCCTGAATAAATTGTCTTCCCCTGTATTTTCACACTATTGGCATCCCTGCAAGGCAAGTATCCCAGTTTTGCAGTGGTTGGGATGCCAGTCCCTGCATGCCTTCTCTCACAATCATAACTTCACATGTAGTTACTTTTTGTAACTTCTATTGTTAGTGAAGGAGAACAATGCAGTGACAGAGGTCAATACTGTTGCCACACCATACAGCTCCAGGACCCTGGGTTTGAATCCTGACCAATGTCTAGTCTACATATTCTCTCTCCTTCATGCATTTTGTTTTCTGTTCCAGATAGTATGGTTTTGTTTCCACACTCCAGGGACATGCATATAATCAATTTGTGTTTCTAATGTGTCCGTATGATGAGTGATCGTGGCTATTTGATAGAGTGTAACCCATGCTTGACTGGCACCTATTAGGGGTGTTTTATGCCTTTTTATATAAAGACTAGCTGTGCGGTAAAAAGTACAGGGGCCTAGAAACTATTGAAATCGTCAGAAAAAAAAATTGAAATGTAGAGATGTCAGGTAATTGAAAGGAACCACTCTGGGCATCTCTCTCCTAGGAGGTTTCGTTTTGCCGACATGTTGGCATCGTTTGTATATTAGCAGCTAAGCAACTGTTTTTCTTTGGAGGTTTTGTTTTGCTAACGTGCTGGCCTCGCTTGTGCATTAGTGGCAGGAGAAAAAATAAAAGGGATACCATTTTGCCGATGTCCTCGCCACACTTATGTAATAGCGGATAAGCGAGTGACTCTCTCTTCAGATGTTCTGCTTTGCTGACATGCTCACCTCGCTTGTGTATCCTCGGAGTTGGAGTCCTTACCCCGACTCCACCTCTCACTTCCCGGGACCGGACAGACACACACACTTCCACTTGTAAACGTTTATATATAAGATGCCAGAACAAACTCATACTCCCTGTAATACTGAAATTGGATTAAGCAGAGTTAGCAAATGGATTGATAACTAAAGTGGGAGGAAAACGATCATATTAAGCTGACGCTACCCCATACCTGCAAACGTTTTGTTAACTTTATTTGTCCTTCTCTTTGTGGAATTCAATATATGTGATTTGCAGATTTCTTTATTTTACTGTACTTTGCTTTACTGTGCTTCATAAAATTGATGCAAATAAAAGTCATACAAGGTTGTTGCATAGAAGCTAATACCAATCTCTTATTCCTTTACTTTCTATAAACCCTGTAAACCAGTTTATAGCAAGCAATTCAAGATTCTCAACCCCAAAGTGCTTGTCAATATTTTTTCATATGAACTATTTTACGTAATTGGATGACAGGTAGCACATGCACAGTAAAAGTTAAAGGATAAGTCTGACATTTCTCACGTTGAAGTTATTTCTTCACAGTAATGGTCCATATTAGTTTGAGGCATTCTTGTGATAAGGAAAGGAAACTAGAAAAAATATTTCATCACATATTTTTGACCCTGTTTCCTCGAGGTTTCTTGCTCATTTTTCTGCTTGCATTACATTCTGTGTTGTCATTTTACAAAGTCCCTGAAATAAAATGACTAGCCCTCAATAATCACAAAATGTACTGCAACAAGAATATAATTATCATCTTTAAATAGTGACACATGATTTTTGTTTCCCATATCTATATCCATGTATGCATAAAATACATTACAGAGTTTTTGAAATGAGGCGCCAGCTATAGAAAACTTTTCAGTGAGCCATGAGTGAATGTGAGTGTGATCAATCACTTCACAGATGGTAATAAACAATGGAGTATGACATTTTCCAATTTTTAAAGCAAGCTTTTAATGTAAGACCCTTTTGAATTTGAGTTTGAATTAAATCAGCCTTTAGTAATGCTTCAAACAAAGCTTACTGCTACAGTTAACCTGCCACATTGTTCGTTTCATTTTATTTTGCTGTGTCTGTGTCTCCTTGAGTTGGAGAATTGTTATTATTATTATTTTCTTTTATGGAAAATTAAGCACTTCAAGCAAGGAATTTACAACAAGCGTGTTGTTATTTCAAATAGCTTGAATATTTCCTGGAAATTGAAAATGAAAAAAGAAAAAAACTTTGAAGTAGTCGATAATGCTTCTCAACAATTACGGTATTTCAAATCTCCACTCCACTGTGTATGGAAGACCAGACTCCTCAAATGCATCACAGTTTTAAATATTTTGTTTAACTGAAGGATGCTTGCAGTCCTCCGCTGCTGAATTTTTTCAATTCCTGAAACAAATCCCTAACCCCAAGCAAAAAGTGTTGTCAGTAGTAGGATGTTTTAATTATTTTCCTGGGTCCTCCCTGTGTGGTTCTCCCCGTGTCTGCATGGGTTTCCTCCGGGTACTCCGGTTTCCTCCCACAGTCTAAAGACATGCAGGTTAGGTGCATTGGCGATCCTAAATTGTCCCTAAGTATGTGCTTGGTGTGTGTGTGTTGGTATGTGTGTGCCCTGCGGTGGGCTGGTGCCCTGCCTGGGGTTTGTTTCCTCCCTTGAGCCCTGTGTTGGCTGGGATTGGCTCCAAGAGATCCCCCGTGACCCTGTAGTTGGGCTATAGTGGGTTGGATAATGGATGGATGGATGGATGTTTTAGGGTACAATTTTTCGCCATTCAATGTTTATGTTAAATTGGTGTCCACATCTGGAATGTTGTATTGTGGCAATTTGTTTTTTTATTAGCACTATTGATCCATCATATTAATATATTTTTTATTTTTGCTTTCAATTATATTTAAGACAGTACTTCATTAATTTTGGAAAGCAGCTATAAACATAGAATTTTGTCAAGTAAGAACATGTAATGACATTATTTAGAATTTGCAGATCAAGCAGGCAATAATATATGCTGACATCAGATGAAAAAAATGACAGCATTGGCAACTGGAAACCCACATATCAGTTAAAATGCAAACTTTAGTCTACATGGAAATTTTCTCAAGCTTCATACTACATCTAGGATCGACATGTTGACTTAAAACTGTTATATGTTTTTAACATATTTTGACGTGTAGACTTAACTAAATTTGTGAGTAGGTGAAGACTAGATTATTGCTAGAATCTACAGTGCATTTACTTTTTCACTGTAACTTGACACTAAAAAAATACATATATATTTTTAAGTAAGACTCTTCTTATAAGACTCCGTTGAAATTACTGATGCCTTTTTTTTAAAAAAAAATAAAGCTCACAGAGCAGGTAAGACTGATGCTTCCATGCCTCGCACCATACCCTTGGATTCCTGCACAAATAACAGGCTCATGCATGCATAAAGTGTCTCTTTTGTTTCTCTGCATTACCCATGAAGGTTTTCTTGAGTAGCTGCTAAGCTGAACCAGTGACAGGTTTCATCATCAGGCCAAGCTGGTGGACAACAAAATTGGAAATGAAAGTAGAAATTCATGTTCCATTTGGTGACATCTTATGACCTGTCTTTATCACATAGGGTTGTAGCTATTCAAGGAAATATATTGGTTGCAAGCTTCTGTAAAACAGTAGATTCAGCACACA
The DNA here is from genome assembly GCF_016835505.1 of Polypterus senegalus. Classification (NCBI taxonomy): domain Eukaryota; kingdom Metazoa; phylum Chordata; class Cladistia; order Polypteriformes; family Polypteridae; genus Polypterus; species Polypterus senegalus. The sequence goes on along the minus strand of NC_053156.1, from coordinate 153,116,170 downwards.
CAACTGAGCATGACCCTTGGGGGGGACAATCAATCCTCCTAAAATGGTAGTAAACGCAGTTTATTAAATACTAAACACTTCAACCGGAATGTGATCAAACCATCTAATGAAATTATGCAAGCAGTTGTATGGAAAAGCAGAATTTACCATTAGAGTGCCACATTCACCTAATATCCATAATGGCCACTTGCCATAATAATGCCTGCCTTTCACTTCTGTTATTCCCTAACATTTGTCATAACTGAATAGCTTTGCAAGTATCATTTCATAAAAATGATAAAAGCTTGGTATGCTTAAGCAAAGAAGGAATTAACTATAATTTAAAAAAAAAATTGTGTTATACGGCAATTGCAAATTGTGGTGTGTGTGCGTGTGTGTGTGTGTGTGTGTGTGTGTGTGTGTGTGTGTGACAGAAGTCCCTGAGATGGACTAGCCTGTCCATGCCTGTTTTCATCCTTTTGCCCAATGCTGGTTAGATAGCCTTTGGCCCCAGAGAACCTGAAATGGATTGAAAAAGTTATGGAATCTACAGTACCTACTGAACTCAGTCTATTGAGAGCTACAGTACCTACACAGTCCTCAGACACACTTGAATGCTTCACCATAGAGTTTAAGTGTTACTAATTTTGAATGAGTTTTTATTTTTTCAATAGTGATTGATTACATCTTTTGGAGTCAAGAGTGATCTGTGTAATCTATAGTCTTCGGTTATGTTAAACCATGTTTTGCACATACATAGGAAAAGTGCATGTTTTCAGAAAGGTTTGAAAATGTATTAAAAATCAAACATGAAATTTCTCATTCATATAAGTATTCAGCAATTACAGCTTTGAGTCTTCCTGGGTAAGTTCCTACAAAATTTGCACTCCTGGATGTGGGTAGTTTAGTTGATTGGAAGTAAATTGCTATAAACTGCCATCTTCAGGCATTTCCACATATGTTCTATGGGATTTCATTCTAGGCTTTGGCCTGTCCACTCAAGGACAGCCAGAGACTTGTAATGAATCCAGTCTAGCATTGTCTTGGACATATATTTAGGATCATTGTCATTCTGAAGCATGTACCATTGCTCCAGTTTGAAGTTGCATGCATTCTGGAGCAGGTTTTCTTCAAGGACCTCCCTGTATTTGGTTGCATTCATCCTTCCCCCAATGCTGACCAGTCTCTCTGTACCTGCCGCTGAGCAGCACCCCCATAGCATGATGCTACCACCACTATGCTTCACCATAGGGATGGTATTAGACAGGTGAAGAGCAGTGTCTTGTCTTCACCAGACATAGAGCTTGGAGATGTGCCCAAAGATTTCAATTTCTGCCTCATCAGACTAGAGAATGTTTTTTTCTTGTCCTCTCAGAGTCCTTTTAATGCCTTTTTTGGCAAACTCCAAGCAGGCTGTCCTAGAATTTTTACTCAAGAGTGGCTTCCACCTGATTGATGGAGTGCTGATAAGATAGTCCTTGTTCCGTCTGTTTTTTTTTTTCCATCACAGCAAATGACTTCTGAAGCTCAATTAGAGTGACCATTGGTGTATTGGATTGGATTCTTGGTTATCTCCCTGGCCAAGGCCCTTCTTGCCTTGTTACTCAGTTTGGCCAGATAGCCAAATCTAGGAAGAGTCCTGGTAGTTTCAAACATTTATTATTTTAAAATTATTAAGTCCACTTTGATCCTGGAAACACTCAAAGCTTCATATATGGTTTTATTCCCTTGCCCTAATTTAAGCCTTCTCACAATTCGATCCCAGATGTCTACAGTGAGCTCCTTGGACTTCATGGCTTGGTTTTTGTCCAGACATGCAGTGTGAATTGTGGAACCTGTAGATTAAAGATTGAGGATATGTCCCCGTATACTGTCAGTGATCCAATTATTCAGTTGGCACTGACATAAACAGTCAATTTTAAATAAAACATTTGACAATCAAGCATGGATAAATGGATCAATTTTTTCGATCTGGACAGGAAGTAGGCTGAAGAAATGAGATGACATGGACAGATGGCGATGGAGGTGACTTCATCAGTGTAGATCAGGGATGAGGACATCGGAGGACGGTGACTGGAAGTGAAATCATCAGGGAAGGACGGATGGAATGACAGAAACTCTTCAGGTGTCGGGACAGTGTTTTTCGCATAGAATTCAAGGTGCAGAATGCTTTTGTTCTTCATTTTCTCTGGTGAGGAAAAGAGAAAAGCATTAATATGCTGTCTTAAACCCTCATCCGGTGTATTTTCACACTCCATTGGAACCTTTGGCTGCCCCCTAATCGTGTATGTGTGACAAAATATATACAGTATATACCAGTAATGGCGCACTGCACAATAATATACAGTGAATACACTTGACTTGAGCATTCATAGTTTTCATACTCTTTCTCTTTCCTCAGAGATTGATGCGCTTGCTGCTTCCTGAGCAGCTCTTCTTTTCTGCACCTTAGCGGCCCGCTTCTTCTTTTCTTTCGTCGGCATCTTTTTGTGTTAAAACTGATTAAGTCAGTGTTTGTGTTACAATTACTTAGTACGTTTTCTTGAATTTTTCCTTTCAGCTGGCACTTAAGTCTTCAATCTGCCTCAAGAATGATTGAATATATGAAGAGGTAGGGTGGGCTATAAAATGGGCCAGCCTCCACCACTGAAGGGCCAGAATCGGGAGGAAGAGAACGAGGTTGCCTGAAGAGGAGTGGTGGTACAAGATGGAGAGTTGTTGTGCTGGTAAAGCTCTTTTGGAACTGTGTTGGGCCTGTGGGACACGGGGAAGACGTGCCCCATGGCTGAAGAACTAATAAAAAGCCTGTGTGACTTTTACACGTGCCTCTGCGTAGTCTGTGCCAGGTCGGGCGCTATATAGCATCGTTCACATCTGGCGTAGCTGGCAGGATAGAGCGGTGCAGGTGAGTGAGACCTGTCCCGTAGAGAAAAGGGGGCAGAACGCATTGGCAGCAGTAATGGCTAGTACTGCCTGCTAGGCAGCCCCGCCCTCTACACGAGAGGCTGCTGCGATGACCGACAGCTGGGCAGTCGAGCATGCAGGGAGGCAACAGGCGGAAGCCGGCTGCCAAACAACCCTGCCCCAACCGCCAGCGCCGGTCTTGCGGCAGTCCAAAGGGATGCAGACGGTGAGGGGTCCCTCCTTTTCCCATAGGGGTACTCAAGCCGCCAGTGCATCCCAGAGAAAGAGGAGGGTCCGGACAAAATGCAGTGTAAGCCTGTCGGCTTGAGACAACAGGAAGGCTGCACTGCGGAGGGGCAGAAACGTCACAGACCCTCCTCTATGGGGGTGAAGGGGCAAGGGTTTCCTGCCTGCTTCCGCTCTCACAAGGGTCGAACTGGAGGGGGTCGGTTGTGCTTTAACTGCGGCTGCGGTGACCATGTCTGGAGGTGTTGTCCAGAGAGGACGTCAGAGTGGCAGGGACGTCGGGGCAGCACCCCCAGACCTGTTTGTTATATTTCCACAGGGCACAGCCGTGGAACCAAAAATGCCGACTCCCTGTCCTGGAGAGGACCGGCCCTCGCGGGGCAGGCCGATGAACCCCACAAGCCTCATCTGAGGGAAGGGAGGGGCACTCTGATTGACAGCCGGGTCCCATGCCCGGCCGGGACGCCCCTGCTGCATATGTTCCGGGGGAGCCACCATGGGCAGCTCAATACCTCCCCCGGGACGCTTGGTGGCAGCCTCCCTGGCCAATGTTCGTTTCCCAGTCTCCCGCATGGCTCTATGGGACATGGAGTCCTCCACAACCTGGGAGGGAGCTGGGGTGGCGCTAGGAGGTGCTGCAGAGACTCGAGAACCCGGCTGGACGAGTCATCAGCCCCACCCGGAGGTGCAATTGGGACCAGGTGGTCAAGCACCTGGATCACTTCCGGGTGGGCTATAAAATGGGCCAGCCTCCACCACTGAAGGGCCAGAATCGGGAGGAAGAGAACGAAGTTGCCTGAAGAGGAGTGGTGGTACAAGGTGGAGAGCTGTTGTGCTGGTAAAGTGCTTTTAGGACTGTGTTGGGCCTGTGGGACACGGGGAAGACGTGCCCCAGGGCTGAAGAACTAATAAAAAGCCTGTGTGACTTTTACACATGCCTCTGCTTAGTCTGTGCCGGGTCGGGCGCTATATAGCGTCATTCACTATATATATATATATATGTGTGTGTGTGTATGTCCAATGAATTCAGTTTGCCACAGATGGACTTCAATCAAGTTCTAGATACATCTCAAGAATAATGAAAGCAAACAGGATGCACCTGGCCATAATCTAGAGTGCCATAGCAAAGGGGCTGAATTCCTATATGAGAATGAAAGATTTCAGTTTTTGATTTTTAGTACATTTGCCATTATGAGTTACTGAATATAGATTGATGTGCAAAAATTACAAATGTATTAACTTAAAAATAAATCTGCAAAATAGTAAAGTGTGCAAAATGTGAAGGGGTCTGAATACATTCTGAACCCACTCTATATCACAGCAAGTAGGTGTAATTTCTTCTGTCAATATGCCAACCTCTGACATATTAATATATGCACTAATATCTCTCCATGGCTGGTAACTCATATGTTCGCATATGTTCTCAACCCAGTAACAGAACTGAAATTTAGGCAGCACCATGTCCCCTTTTGCTTTATACCTCTGTAGAACGTCAAACAACAAGTCCAAGACTTGCTACTATGATATGCACTTTTGGCTACAATATCTTGCAGTTGATCCAGTACTCAGAGCAATGTTCAATCAGACATGATGTTACTGACCTCCCTTGAAATACAGGCAAAACTCTTTCAGAAGTGACAGCTGGAATACTCTTTACACAGAGGTATACTCTTCAAATAGAGATATCTGCTTACTATTCACAGTACACACCAAACAAACCTTTTGTGTCTTCCAGGTATGTTCAGCTGATTCTCTGTCATCGCCTTTTCCCCCAAAGTGATGGAGAGCTCGACAGCTTAGTATCTCTCCTCACTCAAGTGTTGAAAACATAGAGTCTTCCAGCCAGGCTACATAATCAGTAGGAAGCAGCTTTCCAAGCACTGAATCCACTCTCTTTAAAAAGGCTGAATATTGTAAAAGGCAGAGGTGGGTAGTAATGAGTTAAGTTTACTCCGTTACATTTACTTGAGTAAAAAAAATTGTACTTCTAAGAGTAGTTTTACTGCACCATACTTTTTACTTTAACTTGAGTACATTTGTGAAGAAGAAATGCTACACTTACTCCGCTACATTGGGTAACACTCGACTCATTACTTTTTTCCTTTTACATATTACACTATATTTTTGCTAGAGAGAAGTCGCCAGTGGATCTACTGCATGACTGTTTCACCAATCAGACATAGCAACAATAATCACATGACTACGTTTCACCAATCAGACATAGCAACAATAATTATATGACTCTGTTTCACCAGTCAGAAGTAGCCATGCAGTCACATGACCACGCACAAACTTCCTGCGTCTGCAGCCTGTGAGAGACTTTTTAATCATCCGGGCTCTTGCTCACTGCTAAACGGTCACAGCTTCACTGCAAGAACCTTGAGAAACCATTCCTGCTGATGCTTAACCATCACTTCACTGAGTGAAGAACAAGAACGTTTTAACCAAACATGCACAGACAGTCATGGTAAAGTGAGACTTCTTTTACGTGCACAAGCTGCCTTGTTCTAATGTTATTTTCTACCGGCTGTGCTATTTGGAGGGCAAGTGTGTGACGATGCTGGTCCCCTACAGACTCCCTCTACCCACATGGGAGTCTGCTAAACCCACACCGTCGATAGTTAGGACTGAGATGAGCTGACATATGAGGATAATTCACTGATGAGGCTAGAGGATGGAGGAAAAAGTGCTCAAGTGCATTTATTAAAACCGGTCAAAACAAAAGTGTCAGTGGTACCGTGTTCTAAAAAACAGTACATATATACGTAAATCATATATAAAGTTCTGTGATACATACATCCTCCTGGCCTGAGCACATTACTTTATGCATGTTCTATCAAAGTCTCTCTTTTGGTGCTGCTTTATGTTTTTTCTTGATGTGGACTTCCCTTTATCTGAATGAAGCTAGTGGTTCACACATGGGAGAACCAATCCTAGATGACATCTCGTCTACATTTATGCTGGGGATTTGAAATTGTCAATTAGTGAGTTTTATAAAACCGTTATTACACTGTAAACTGTTACTTATTTCACTCCAAATTAAACTCATAAATGTGGGTTATATTTTTGTAAGACAGTTTAGTTCACTTAATCCCTTTTTAAAAAAGTAATATGTACAATACAAAGCAGGTCTGAGAAATAACATTTACCCTATTGATTCAGAATTACAATCTCTCCATCCAAAGGACATGGTTGAACATTGAATGGTTTGAAAAGCATAACAGTGATGCAAAACATATGCCAGATCTAAGACGAACTGAGACATTAATGGAAGACATTGTAGCATTTCCTGAAGCAGTGTTTTCTACCACCATAAGAGAATTCCAAATGATGGAATTTGCCACAGAAGAATGGTGCTACATCTCTCCAGTACACTCCCACAAGATTGTAGGTTGTACGTCGAGATGCAGTGGAGCTGTTTTAGAAGCTTCTGGTGACCTAACATCCTATTAAGAGAATTTATGCAAGTTTTCTTTGTTTAGTCACTACCATTTTTCTTATAAATTTTATATTGAAACTAAAGTTTTAAAAGCACATTTTAGGAGAATAGCAGAATATAAATTAGTTCAATGGATCCCAAACTCACAGGTGATCACCTGTGGCTGCATACTTTTGTTCCAACCAACTTTTGTTTTTAATTCGACTATTAACCTAATTAAGTGATCTGTTATTTCCCAGTTTCTCAGTTTTGTGGTCAATGAAAAACTTGCATAAGTAAGTAAGTATGTTAATACCTATTAATAAAAATTAAGCACTGAAGAAGTTAGTTAGCCAATAAAAGGTATCATTTTGCTTGACTTTTCACTACATTCATAATGGCTAACACAGTACAACACCCTAGTACTACACTTATATGGTGGATAACATAATTTTTTTTTTCTATTTATTTATGTTCATTCTAATTTCCATTCTGCCCTTCCATTATTGACTAATTAGGGGTTTGACGCTGAAGCAGTTGCAGTCTTTCATCATTCTTCCCGGGTGTCTTTTTTTGTTTTTTTTAACTCTTACTGTTAGGATACAATGAAGGGAGCAGACTACACAGAATTAAGGAAAAAATAACAGGGAAGCAACCAAAAAAGTGTATAACATTTAAAGCTATTGCAAAAAATAGAAATATTTCTACTTGTCTTATATTGTAAAAATCATAATGCCATGCTTTAATAAATGTAGAATAAGAGAAGAGAAAAAAAGACCAGCTGACTAAATGAGATCATCCATCCATCCATTATCCAACCCGCTATATCCTAACTACAGGATCACGGGGGTCTGCTAGAGCCAATCCCAGCCAACACAGGGCACAAGACAGGAAACAAACCCTGGGCAGGGTGCCAGCGCACTGCAATGAGATCAATTGTTATCAATTATTATCACTTATTGTGAATCTGGATGGAACCGAGGGCCGAGTTTGGGAACCACTGATTTTATACAAATAGTTATTCATCCATTGATCCCATGACCTGAGTTAGAATAAGTCACAGTCCCTGCTGCATGTCATAACAGGAGGCTGGCAACAGGAAGGTCCATCCATTTTCCAACCCACTGAATCCAAACATAGGGTGACAGGGGTCTGCTGGAGCCAATCCCAGGGCACGAACCAATCCTGGGCAGGGTGCCAACCCACCGCAGGACACACGAGGGCCAATTTAGAATCACCAATCCACCTCACCTGCATGTCTTTGGACTGTGGGAGGAAACCCACGCAGACACAGGGAGAACATGCAAACTCCACGCAGGGAGGACCTGGGAAGCGAACCTGGGTCTCCTAACTGCGAGGCATACAAGGGAGGTCATAAGGGAGGTCATTCAGCTATAAAAACGTCTGCCCCAATACCTGCAAAATTTAAGGAACAACTGGCCAACACAAAATGGCCATTAAACTGGCAGAGACAGACCAACTTTATTTTAGTGGTTTATTATTTTTATTACTAGCATAACATTGTTTACACTAATAATTAGGAAAATGTATATATTCTATTACTAGGATAACACATTTATATAATAATGTTAAGATAATGTGTTATTTTATACAATTATAATTTTTTTTTAGTCATTTTAAGAACATTTTATTTTTTTAATTAAAGCATTGTGATAGAATTTAAAGGCAAATGCTTTCTGCTAGCAAAGCCAGAAATGCAAAATACAGTGTCCAGCTTTAAATGAATTCTTTTCGAAGTTCAACTTTATTTCCTAAAGATATTGCTCCTCTACAAATTCAACATTAAAAATATTCTTGTCAGAATTTATTTTTTAAAAGGCAATGAGGTCTCTCTGAAAAATATGCAAAAAAGGTACTTATTTGAATTATACAAAGTACTGAATGGTGCGGGTAAAGTGTTAAACTGCGGTGTGACTTTAAATACATCATTATGAGGGTGTAACATAATTAGATTCAGGACCAGACTGAAAAAACTTGTCCTTTATACAAAGCTGCCTTGATTAGTCTGTGTCAATTTTGCTTTTTCAGTTTTATTTTATTTATTTGAAAGGAATAGTGCAAACAAAGAACAAAGTGGCTGCTCTACTAGACCTGATAATGTGACAGTACTGACTTGTCACTGAGTGACTTAACACTCATTTCTGCTTCAAACTGTTTTGCATGGCTTTTGTTCTTTTTAAACAACAGTCATCTTTTAGGAAACTGAAAGCAAAACATCGGCATGCTATTACTTTAGCCTTAATTGCGCTTGTTTACTCTGAGAGGAAAAACTATTCATTACAAATTGAATGCAAGCACATAATGCAAATTCACCAGCTTGCACTAAACTCAGACTGGCCCATTTCTCACACATTTGTCAAAGCTGTTTTGAAACAGCAGCAAGCTGTGTGTTTTTCACATAAACAGCAGATAAAACTTGTGGGACTGTTTTTTTTTTTTTTTCCTTGAAGCAGCCAAACAAAAACCCGACCTCTGAACATCCCAGGTGTTTGGCTGCTTTCCTGAACAGTACAAAAAAGAAAAATATTGGAAGCCTTCCATCCCTTTAAAGTAAAAGACACATTTTCACTGTTGTCTTTCTTGTACTTTTGAACATCTGTTGCTTGAATTGCTACTTTCGAACTTTTCATTGTCACTGTGTATTCTTCATTTTACACATATTGAGGAGCACATTCTAATGGAAGCCTTTTTTGTTGAGCTGTACAGTAAGTTTTGAAGAACAGCTGTTCTCTTTACAGACTGCTTAACAGTCAATTCATTCTGCAGCAAAGGTATTTGAAAGCCACATCTAAATCGAACTGCAGCTGGCCAGGTGGCATCTGCAGAGCTCGGTGAGTATTCAATTCACACCAAGATTTTCAAAGATTACCGGATTCTTTAGAACTAAAACGTATCCCCTTGAACACCCACATGAAGTATATCTAAGAAGCAGATTATGGAACTGAAAGAAGTGGATGTTCAGTGATTAACCTGTCTAATTTGCAGCTAGGTAGTCATCCATCATCGGAGTGTTAAAGTGAAATCTTATGGAGGTAAATACTTAATATTGGAATATTTTCTTTAAGATATAACTCCTTATTAACATGAAGCTCCTGTAAGAATAGAATTATGTTATAGCTTGTCAATGTAACCAAAAACTAATTTTATCATTAGTCAGGAAAATAATTTTTATAAAAAATATTTTTTACATAAAATTACTGCAAAATTGCAGGCATGCAGATAGCTTTTCACTATACATTGTAATAAAAAAAAAAAACACAAAGACAGAGAAGGTTTGGGGTTCCACCCCGTATATTGTAGCACAGCAGAGTAATCTTAAAGAACTGTACCTAAAATAGGACTGACTGGGAAAGACAAATGGCTGGTTTTTATAGGCAGTGGGGAGGAAGGGGAGGGTCCAACAGGGAACAGGTGGAAGTGAGGTCAGTAGGAGGGCGTGGTCTGGAAAGGGATGTGGCACATGGTTGGGGTTTAGTTGTTTATTCCTTCTGGTGATCTGTAGAGGAGGGAGAAAAGACATTAGTGCACTTCGTCAACCCCTAATCCTCAGTTAAGCCCACTGACTGCCTCCCACGCACACATGTGTGACAACATATATAATCATTTTACCCATTTCAATTTTTTCAATTACAGGGTCACATGAAATCTCACTCATGAAACACAAGACAGGAAGGAACCCACTACACTCACTCAGAAGAAAGAACCAATTTAGAATTGCAAATTAATATAAATGTAAATGAATTTGATATGTGGAATTAAATTACATTACCCATAAGCATCTCATGTTATGGGAAAGCCAGGTAAACTCCAGAGAAGCAGCGATTGAATATTATTTTAAATCTTGGTACACTTTTGAAAATGGTGGTTCTTCAGAGGGATGCCATAGAGGAACCATTTTTAGATCCCAAAAGACCCATCCACCTGAAGGTTCCAGAGAGACCTTTTATTTATTTTGATGTATAACAGGCTCCACACGGTAAATAACCATACATACAGTAGATGGTAACAGATTTGTAAAATATTGGTGGCTTATGATATCAAAAAGACTCCTGATGCATACATATATATGTAACACTGCCTAAGTTCAGGTTTTCTAAATCTGTTAGTATCCTGCTAGGTAGCTTACCATACATTAAATATTTTGCTTTATTTTTACATATTAAGAGTTTTTTCAAAGCACAAAGAACCAACTTAATATGCAAAGAACTCTTCCCAAAATGAAATGGTACTTTGTCAAGCAATAGTTCTATGAGGAACCACGCAACCCAGTAAAGAACCATAAAATGCCATTAAAGAACCAATATTTTTATGAGTGTAAGATAGCTACTCCCTCTTAGAACTGAACAGGGTTATGAGGTTATTGTGGCTTAAAGTGATTTATACACATACTTCTAGTTTTCTCTGCTATGAAGCTGATATTAGAATAGACATCCATATCTCACTGTTCACACTTACAACTTGATAGAACTATAAGAAGACCCTACATAGCCACGCAGGTCACTTTTGACAATGCATGTCAAAAACACAATGACAGCAAAAAAGGAAGCAGACTACCTCACAGGATTAAAAACCAATATCCACAAAATCTAAACATTGAAATCAAAACTTATTAACAATTAAATTGACAACTTTATTAGTCTTTTAATATGTACCACATAGAATTTACCGAGTTTAAAAGCAAGCTGTCTTATATGGAGGTGCAGGGATAGATGTCCTCTCTCTCCGGGAGCTTTATTTTTCATTGTCATGATCTTTTCCATGTTGCATACATCACTAAAGCAAGTCTACGTAACAAGCATATTGACATAGGTGTGAACATCACAATCACAGGACATCGAACTGGTCAGCTCTTTTTTCTGTTATAAACAGATGAGAAATGTAGGGCAGTCGTGTACACCGAGGAAGCAGCTGTATGCAATAAAGTTCACAGAGCAACATCTGCACAAGTTACCACAAAGAGAAATTAGCCAAATCTAAAATACAGGACAAATACAGATTTTTTTTATAGAAGTCAGGAGACCTAAACTCAAGTTGATCTATGGAACTTTCAGAAAATAAAAGACTTATGGTCGTCCTAAATCTTGCTGAGTAAAGCCATCAGTCATGAATCAAAGCGCTGCTATGTAACCCTTGAGAAAGTCTATTCATTCACCTTATGTACAGACTTTGGCTTTTTGTGACCTTGGGGTGAGGCAAAGACCGTCCCAGCGGCACTGGATACTTTATTATCATTGTAGTAGGTAACTGTGATAAAATCTTTCATAGGATGTGGAGTGAAATGATTAAGAAGAAGACGACACCAGGTAGGTACATGGTTGCATGTACATTAAGAGAACCTTTTTCAAATTCAATGACATGTTAGCAAACACTGCTGGTTTACTCGCTATTTATTTTAAAGACACAACTTATTTTAAGAAAGTGCTATAAATTGTGCCAGGAAAAACCCAATTCAGTATTGCATTGGGTTCGTAGAAGAGGAAAGGTGTCAGACCTGAATTTATACTTCAATGAATGTTTTGTGATCTCTAGATGCAAGCCTTATTAACATTCTGGGATATCTAAAGCTAATGCATTGGACAAAGGTCTTTACCTATATATGAGGCTTTTTTTAGTTGGTGTCTCAACTTTACCTTACCTGAGTTATGTGTCACTTCTATAATGTATTCTGACTGTGCTGTAATTGGAATTATACGTATCTTGCTGGGCTTGAAAGTGGAAGTGTGCTTTAAGGGAAGACATTGATTTAAAATAAATTAAATTGAATATAAGCAGGTTAGGTGAATGGGTGTTGCTAAATTGTCCTCAGTGCTTGTTTGCATGTGAGAGTGTTCACCAGTGATGGGCTGGCACCCCATCCAGGGATTTTTTGTACCTTGTGCCCAATGCTTGCTGGGATAAGCTCCAGCTTCCCCCACCCCTATGAGCCTGCTCTGAAAAAGTGGGTTTGGAAAATGGATGGATGGATGGATGAATATAAGCAAAATGTAGGCATTAGTGACAGCAAGCTTCACAGGAATATTTAATAATCAGTGGCACATTTAGAATTCATCCAGCATCCACTTTCTAAGTATGTCTACAATGAAGGATTGCACTTGTTTATCATATCCAGGATGATGCTAATAATGTGCTTAAATCTAAAATCTGGAAGAAATAACTCATAACACCACCCTAAAGCTAAAGAAAGCTTAAACTAATTACACAATGTGAATAGACTAGTACTATAAAAACACCAACTTTAACATGCAGAAGCAGGAACAGAAGGAACATAATCAAGTAGCTCATAATTTTGCCACTTTTCTTGTTAAACATTACAACAGCATACGTTTCCACAATGACTTAGTTAGAGAGACAGACAAGCTGCGGGGATAGCTGACATGAGATCATTTGAAATAATGCAGTTTGATAAAGGTTTAAGTTTTGAAAAAGAATGTATTAATATGGGAAATGTTTGCACAGTTGAGTAGTAATTAGCACGACTTCCCCACGACTTCGGTGTCCTTGGTTTAAATCCCAGCCCTGTTACTGTCCATATGGAATTTTCACCTTCTCTCCTGTTGGCATAGATTTTCTTCAGTTAATTCAGTATTCATATACAAAGATGTGTGTATTAGGTGCATTGGAAAATTGAATGAATGAATGAATACCAAGCAGACTTGATATGTTTGTTTATTTATAAATAAATTATCTCCCTATGTAAATTCTTTTTGTTTTCTGACAGTAATCTCCTTTCTACTAGGCATCCTTAATATCTTTAAAACTCTCATACATTTGGTATTTAGTAATTTCAGTATATTTCTTACACTATCCATAAAAGATTGCACTTACAATATCTTGGTGGTGTGGTAATTAGCACAGCTCTGAGAGACAGGCTTCAAATTCTGACCACTGTCTGGGGGAAGTTTACCTGTAAGCTTTCTCTAGGCCCTCTAATTTTCCTCCCACATCTCAAAGAGAGACATGTAGATTGATGGGCATCTCTCAATTGGCCCAGTATTAGAGGGTGTAAGAATGAGCTTGTCCAAAAGATTAAGTGAGTGGTTGCCTGTTAGTTATTCTAACCTGATCTACTGTGTCTGTTGCCTGTTTTTTATTTACTTCCTAAACTTCATAAGAATTTGCATAATCCCCATTGCCATTCAATTGTTTCTTCTAGAAGTTCAATTATACATCCTCTGACAAAATATACTGATTATTGCTTCATTCCGATCGATCTGTTATCGAGATCATATGTAAGGAATTCATTTGATTTCATTGGTCATCTGCAACATTTGCTGGTTTTAGATAGTTATAATCTTACCACATTGGTTACTTAGTCCTTGTTTTCAACAATGACTATTATCATCAACATTAATGAGTAAACATTGGTGCCACATTTAGCCCTAGTAATACAAATCTTTATGTTACAGAGTTTAAGAAAACAATTTGTTTATTCGGTATATAATCTATTTCTATGTCACATTGTCATCTGGTTATGTTTCATAGATGTTTTTGCATTCTCGGATGCTGATAGTCATTCACTTCATTTCTTTCATAATTACATTTGTATTTGTGACTCTAATCTTACGATATGTATGAATGTTGATACACATGCTGTTTCCCTATTAGACATTTCATTTAAATCATGTAACAAGCATTTCCTATTCTGATTGTACAGGAAGCCTTTAGATCATAATACTTTACTACATGCTTGAAGTTTCCACCCATGCTCACTGATTAATAATTTATCTTTATCACATTTCTTTTGATTGAGACGTATCTACTCTGAACGTGTTGAGTTTATCAAAGCAATTAAGGAGGCACGGTTTCACTCCAGAGGTTACCCTAAGACATGTACCAATTACTTTTTTAAGAGAGCTTTGCATAGTAACAGATTTATCATTGGCTCCTAAAACTAAAACACCTACTACTTGTATTGTTTGTGCTCTGACATATTCTGCCTAAGGTAATCATATAAAAAGTATCATATGAAAACACTGGCATATATTATCACTTTGCCCTAATTGTTGCAGAGAGAAGCATTTTGGGGTTTATAAATTATCTATTCTAAATCCATTGGGTTTGAATGAGACCTTTGACCTTGCTTGTTTTCTGTAATAAGTCAGTCCCCTTTGCTTCTGCTTTTAGTGTTGAGGTATTCATCTTTCTCCCAATTTCAACACATTGGCAAGTTAGGGTGAGTTTTTACAAGTTGGTTATTCTTTTCATTGGTACTCTTGTTAAACTCATTGTAATTTTATTTTCTACTAGCAAAATACCCACGCTTTGCAGCGGCGAAGTACTGCCTTAAAATTTTTATTAAGAAGAAAATTAAACCTTTTTAAACTGAGGGAAAATATACCAATAATTATTTGTTAAGGATCTCTTTGTATACCACAATGTGAGTTCGGCCCTCCGGTTGTAATATGACCAAGCTGTGCGCTGAGCTTACTCTTGAGCATGCAACGTACAGTTGGCCATGTGAAAAGTAATCTTGTTTTATATCTCATAGCTTGGATTGCTGCTGTCATAATCGGTTTGAGTTTCATGGTTTGTTTCAATTACAACAGTATTTGTAGGACTTGTGTTGAAGAGATATTCGTCATCTGTCAAGCGTTATAAGTATACAACCGGTTTCATCGATAACTTCACATCCAGCTTTTGAGAGTTTAAACATTCATAAACATCAAAGTGTCCACTACTGAAATCATCACCTGTGAATCTAAGATGTTTAAGAGGCATTGGCGGTTGTTGAAAGGTGTAAAATATTTGGCCATTTCGGTACACTTGAAAGCGACAACCGAACAATTCAGCGGCAGCCATCAACTCACATGCAGATGCATAGGTGAAGGGCTTAAGCATTTCACTCTTATAGTGCTGCTGTGTAGTATAATTATCTCCTGTACCGTCATCAGTCCACACCTTGAACCTGTCCCAGTCATTCAATACATAAGACACAATGTTTTTCCAGATATCAAGAGTGAGCCTGATATGGCCGTGCAATATGTAACTAAGAGAATGGAAAAGGCAGGTGCCATCCCCGGGCATGGAAACCACTCGGTAAGTGACAGTTCTTTGATCGATGGTGATCACCTCGATAGACATGTTAATGGGTACGGTTGGAATGATAAAGGAAATGGGTACCTGAACAATATAAAGTAAGTCTAAAATACCTACACAATAACTATAATCGTAATAAATGAACAATAAGACAGTGGAGAAGCCGTGGATTAAATAAAAAGGCTGTAGTTATCAGCAGGGAGACATGAATCCCGTGGCGAAGCAAGGAAGGGAATGTAGAGACTGGAGCGACGGACGGCCTTATATAGGCAGGCAGCCAACAACGTGGGAGGCGTTGGGATGGGGGACCCAACGCCGCCTCACACGGTGACTGAGCTGCAGGCTATGGACGTATATATATGTGCGTAAGTAGGATTCAGTTAGCGTTGGGAACCCGCGTACCAAATTTGTTGAAGATGGGCCCATAAATAACAAAGACCGTTGAAAAGTTCAATATGGCGGCCGACAGTGGCATCATACCACCAAAATAAAAATGTACATTGGTTTCAGTTAGCGCAGGGAAGACGCCTACTAAAATTTCGTGAAGATGGGGCCATAAATAAAAAAGTTCAACATGTAGAATTTCGAAATGAAACCTGCTTAACTTTTGTAAATAATCTGTAAGGAATGAGCCTGCCAAATTTCAGCCTTCTACCTACACGGGAAGTTGGAGAATTAGTGACATTGGAAACTTCAATATATGGCCGACAGTGGCATTATACCACTGAAATAAGTACGCACATCGGTTTTGGTTAGCGCAGGGAAGCCACCTACCAAATTTCGTGAAGATGGGGCCATAAATAAGAAAGTTCAACATGGCGGACGTTGTCAGCCATTATGACCGTTACGCGTAGAATTTCGAAATGAAACCTGCTTAACTTTTGTAAGTAATATGTAAGGAATGAGCCTGCCAAATTTCAGCCTTCTACCTACACAGGAAGTTGGAGAATTAGTGACATTGGAAACTTCAATATGGCGGCCGACAGTGGCATTATACCACTGAAATAAGTACAAACATCGGTTTTGGTTAGCGCAGGGAAGCCACCTACCAAATTTCGTAAAGATTGGGTCAGCCTTCTACCTACACAGGAAGTTGGAAAATTAGTGACGTTGGAAAGTTCAATATGGCAGCCGACAGTGGCGTCTTACCATCGAAATAAGTACGTACATCGGTTTCGGTAAGCGCAGGGAGGCCGCCTACCAAATTTCATGAAGATGGGACCATAAATAAGAAAGTTCAACATGATGGATTTTGTCAACCATTATCGACCGTTATGACCGTTAGATGTAGAATTTCGAAATGAAACTTGCTTAACTTTTGTAAGTAAGCTGTAAGGAATAAGCCTGTCAAATTTCAGTCTTTTACCTACACAGGAAGTTGGAGAATTAGTGATGAGTGAGTGAGTGAGTGAATGAGTGAGTGAGTGAGGGCTTTGCCTTTTATTAGTATAGATATATCCATTTTTTCAAATAGTGTTATTAGCAAATCCTTTATCATAATTATTTTCATCATTATATTCTAGTAGGTGCTACGTTACGTAAGCAATTCTTGCTGTTGTCTTCAAATTTGGTTAGGGCAATTAAACCGTTTTTACTAAGTTTATGTTTTTCTTCCCCCAAAGCAACCAGGGTGGCGGCCCCCACGTGATCCAAGGTGGGAGCACACCCTCTTCTGGTCCCTCAAGGCGTCCCGGCCGGGTCATCGCCCCTGGCATCCCTGACAAGAGTGAGAAACCGTCTGAAGAGTACGTGACTGCAGTCAGCATACTCATGCCCAAAACAAACTTATTTTCTCCAAAGTCGTGTCATTTTCTAACCCACTAAATCCATACCAGGGTTATGGAGGCTGCTGGAGCTAAAACCAGCTAGCATAGGGGTTCACCGACAAAAGCGCGATAGACATATTCACCCCGACAAAACCGTGACAGACAAATGAGTGCCGACAAACCCGCTAACTGGTTTTCGACAAATGCGCTCCAACAAAATCGCCACGACAAAATCGCAAGAGAGGCCAAGAGAGTGGGATGCCCTTGCTGCAATTCTTCCTACATATGCAGGGCGTAATCTTAAGGACTATCTGCGTGCTGTGCTGATAGCATGCCGCGTCTCATAATATTAACTTCTAAAATAAACATTATTATATATGCTTTAAACTAGTAATTCATATTTCATAAAACTTTCACGATTTTGTCGGGGCGATTTTGTCGGCGTGATTTTGACAGCGCATTTTAATCAGCACTATTTTGTCCGTGCGCATATGTCTATCGCGCAAATGTCGGGTCACAAGCATGGGGCATAAGGCACGAACAAACCCTAAATAGGGTACCAGGACCAATTTAGTGATGCCAGTTCATCTATCCTGCACATCTTTGGACAGTAGGAGAAAAACCATGGAGACACAGGATGAACCTGCACATTCCGCACAGGGAGGATGTGAACCCTGGTTTCCACTGTGCTGCCCCAAGTCTTATGGTCCAAAATATTTTTACTTTATGTTTACAATCTTTATTGTAAATAAGAATAGTTTATTTGATGATTTATCTGGTTAAATAAATATTAAGTAAGTTAGAAAATGTAGGCATGGTATAACATTCAGGTGGGTTTCAGGGTTATTAAGGCACCGTAGCCCTCAATAGACTAAGTTCATTAGGTAGGTTCCAGATCTTTCTCAATTCATTTGAGAGTTGTGGAGTCCAGAGGCTAACCTACCAGTGCAGGACAAAAAGCTGAAAACAAGCCTCAATATGACAGTCTATTAGAGGGTCCATTCTCATTGATATTCATATACAATGACAATTTGCCATTTCCACTTAGCATAACCTAAACAAATAAAAATAAAACACTTTTTAAAGTAATTAATTAATTAATTCTTTGCTTGAGCATGTCTGGCTATATACTGAAAAACGTATTGAATTATGACAAATGTAAGGGAATAACACAAGTGAAAGGCACAGTAAGGGACCATGGTGAATGTGGCATTCTGATGGTAAACTACAGGGCAACCAGATTTTCAAAGTTCCAAACCGGGAAATGAGCACTTATGATTCTTCACAGTGCTTGAAGTGGAAATAAATAAATGTTGCTACTCTTGAGTTATTGTGTGCTTCTTGCTTCGCCTTGTGATGTTGTTCAAATATAGCAGAAGTTTTTAAGTCAAGTGGGATTGCCCCTTAAAGTTTCATGTGCGCTGTTCTAAATATATTGTAATGATGTTTGTTTCAGCAAAGCAATGTTCGTGGCACTGAAAAACGTAATTAGATAGGCAGCCTGTTAAAACTGGGACATTGTGATATTTTTCAGTTATAGCCTAAAATCAGGACTGTCACTGTGAATGGGACATCAGATCATTCTAGTATATTATGAAATAGCGAATCAGTATAAACTACAGATAAAACTATGATGTTGGTTTAGTGTCAAGTTAATACTGAGCAAATATTTATTTAGTTTGTATGTAATGGCTTATGTGCCACAGGGTACTTCATTTTATACTTTTACAGTTAGGAAGATCAATTAATTTATTTGTTACGACTTAAAGCATTGGGAAGACTGAAATGTTGATGCACTGCATTCACTGTGTTATCCTTTAAATAGATTTTGACTAAAAACAGTTAAGTTGCTGCATCACACCTCCCGTATTCGCCAGATCCTGTGACATTTTTTTTGTTCTAGATATTAAAATTGAGACTGAAGGGAGACGATTTGCTACCATGTTAGAAATCCAGGAAAAAATCACAAGGGACACTGGAGATGGCAACAAAAGATGAGTACAGGAAATATTTCCAGGAATGGAGTATGAGCTATGACCAATATATAGCGTTTGAAAGTGAGTATTTTCACAGTGACTTAAAGGGAATTTCTGTAAGTTGTATAACAAGGTTTTTTGTTTTTTTTTTAATATTTATGGATATTTTATTGAATAAAATATTACCAACTGCAAGAGCAAAAAAAAAAAAGTGATGAAATGAAAATACATCTTGCAGAGTAGATTTATTTAGCTGCTGTGCTGCTCTTGCCTTTAGAGCTGCAGTGAAGATCTCAGCTCATTCAAATATCCATACCAGTTATAAATTAAGTCAAACCAATTAAGATTTCTGAATTGCTTTCCAGGGCATGCTATGCTGCAGCATTATCTGGTGCAGTGTTTACGCTATGGCTTGATCTGCATCAAACAGTGTCACTAGTGCAGGATTTGATTCAATTCAGCAGTTGTTAAGTAATACGCCTACAGCATCAGCAACACCATAGTATTGTGAGGTAGCACAGACCTGCTAAGGCCACTTCTACTGTAACCACTTGTGACAAAGTAAATCTTCCAGGCAGGGATGCTGATTTGAGTCAAATGTAAGGCAATATTTGATTAGATCCTGGCATTCTTCAGAAATTCCAAAAAGAAAAGCGAGAGTGGTTCTTAAGATGTCATCTATACTACTAAATGGCAGGAACCCACTGACCATTTCAAGTAGGTTGACACCCAAAGTCCAGACAGTGCTTGGAAGTGCTTGGAATGTGTTATAAAGAAATCTCTCTGGGGTAAAATAAGGTATTGTGCCAACATGGCCACTGTACTCTGTGTCCTTCAAAAAATAGCCACACCCAAAGTCAATCAGCTTTAAATGGAATGTCCCAGTGACCACCAATATATTTTCCTTCTTCACATCGTTACGGAATACACCTTTGAAGTGGCAGTACTGAACTGCCTCAGTTATTTGCTTAAAAAACACTTTGCCACTGGTTCTCATAGTTTTCCACCTTGGGAATGCATAAAATCAGACAGGTCCTGGCAAAAAAATGGTCTCTCAATAACCATAATATATACTGAGGCTGTCTCAGTCCAGTCCAGAAGTCGAATGATGTTTGGACATGTTGGAGGTCTGTTTACCATCATCATTAAAGCCACTTCCATGGGTACAGGTGTTGTTTTATTAGGCACGAAAACATTCATTTTTTTCCTTGTCTACACATTTAATCATTACAGGTAGATCATCTGCCATTCGATATCCTTCCATCACCTTTCCAAAAGCTCCTCTACGCAGGAACCCCTCAATTTAATAATCATGAAGGTTTATACTTGCAAGTTTTTCCATGCACTCTTCAGATTCCTCAAGATTTATGGAGAAACCTGGACCTTTGTTCTTTTTGGAGTAGGTCAGCAAGTTTCTTGCAAGCCAACATAGTTCTGAAATTGAAAGTTCATATTTGTCCCTTGAACTTTTCGTGATTCCTTTACTCAGGTACGTTATGATTTGTTTAGGTTGCCTCATTGCTCTTATGACCCCCTTACACCTGTATGATGAAAATGCATAGCAAGGTTTTTTTTAACAATTCTAATTTTTGGGTGTAATTTTCTGACAATTTTTGGGTCCCCTTCATATATTTTTATATTGTTGCAGAAGAAAATATAACCTATAGCAAAATTCATTCTCAAAAATGCAGGAAACAGCCTTAGACTAGACGCCAGTCCATCACAGGGCACACTCACACTAAGGACAATATAGAGTCATCAACTAACCTAACTTAAGCTCCTGTTGGGGATGTAAGAGGAAAACAAGAGACGCAGAGGAAACACAGGGACAGAATGCAAATTAAATATGGAAAACAATCGGACACAGGATTCAAACCATGTATGCTGTATCTGTGAAGCAGCGACATTAAACAGGGTGCTGCCATTCCAACCCAGGAACAATGCAATAAACCAACGTATGAGGAAAATGAAACATAATTATAAAAAGCCAAGCAGATAAAGTCGAACATTTCAACAAAAAAGTTGAAAATACAGAACACAAATTCAAATAGCACCAAAACCACTATGTTTGAAATTTATGTCAGGTTAGAGAATTAAAATTCCAGTTTTGGATGTAACCTCAGGTTAGCTCATGATATCATCTTTGGTAACAATTTGTATTGGTGATGGATTTACTTTGTGTTGGTACTGAGAACTTGTTGATATTCTAGCATACTTTATGTAATCTTTAAATTAAAATGAACAAAGGACTTAGCATTGCAACATTTTTGGGAAACCCATCCAAAATGGCAGTGGATGTTCACTTTAAATATCTTATGTTACTTTATCCCACACATGCTTATTCCAAAAGACATTTAGTGACAAGTAGAGCCATTTCCTTTCATTTTCCAGTGTTTTCTGAGCTCTGTCTCGATGACAACACCATTAATGCAATAAAGAAATATATCTAATTGGTAAGAATATTTACATATGTTACAGCATTCAAACTTTACTGAGCTCATTTGAAGACTACCTACCTGCCTAGTTATCATATGTATTCATAAATGTATGGGGATTTTGTTATTCTAATCCTTCCACTGATATGAATTAGAGGGACCTAGAATACATGAGACAAGGCAACTTATTTTATTTAATCTCCATAGTCTTTGTGCTCTTTGCCCATTGTGAAATTTCAGAGAGATTTTGCTCTCATTAGGTAATCTGGTGCCATACTCCATGCATGGCTAGGTAGGACAAGTCGCACATTCTGATATATGTCATTTGGTACGTGATACTGTTTTCCTCTTATTTATATGTACAAATATTATATTTGC
The DNA here is from genome assembly GCF_016835505.1 of Polypterus senegalus. Taxonomy (NCBI): domain Eukaryota; kingdom Metazoa; phylum Chordata; class Cladistia; order Polypteriformes; family Polypteridae; genus Polypterus; species Polypterus senegalus. Next base: position 153,094,011 of record NC_053156.1, on the reverse strand, counting down.
AAATCAACAAATGAAGACATTAGATGAATAATTAACAGCTAAAGAATGTTAATGATACATTGTTAAAAGATTTTTTCTTGGAAATGAAGAATGGTAAACATTTGCTACAAAATGATCATCAACCACATAGGCATGAAAAATCATGCCTTAGTATCTTTTCAGTTTCTCCTAGACCACAATGAGATCAGAAAGAAACAAAATGGAGGAGACATTTTCTTTTGTCTCATCCTTCTCAGATTTTTCTCTTGAGAAAAAAAAATATGCCGCTATTCTCACAAGTGTTTCCTCTTGAGTTTCAGCAGAGATCTCAGCAAAGTCACACAATGGGCTCAGATTTTCCAAGTAGTGTCATGAAAGTATCTGCACTATGTGCTCAGTAATATACAGTGAAGTGTATGGACAGTTTTTTGTGGTAATAAAACTCTTTACTACGATTACAAAACTGTGGTCCTTGCTTCTGAATAATGCTATTAATTGTTTTAATTTATATTGCTGTGCTCTAATTAGATCCTACTCAAGCCAGATGAATGACTTTGCTAAGTTAAGACTTTGGACTTCAAACCTTGAGGCTGGGAGTTCAAATCCTGCTACTGACAATGGGTGACCAAAAGTATGTCACTTCATCTGCCTGTGCTCCAATTGGAAAAAGAAATGTAGCTGATCATATCGCAGATATTTTAAGTCTCCTTGGATGAAGGCATCAGTTCAATCTTTCTATTATAATAAAAAAATCTTGGGAGATGAGACTTTTTATCCTGCAATGAGACGTGATTTTTTTAAGAGAGACACTTTCACGTCTCGCAAGACGAGACTTTTTGCTAAGAGATTTAACTATGCCCGGGGCCAGAAATAAAAGACAAAGTAGAACTTTGTAAAGAATTCAAAAGCTTTGGCACGATACACATGCAGAGTAGGTTAGAGACAATGGAAAGACGAAAATTTGAAAGTCTCAAAAAAAATGATAGCAAAGATTGCATTAGCGCAAACAAACAGAAATTATTACTCGGTGAAATAAAGGAATAGCGAATAGAGATTGAATATTTTGTTCGAATTTAAACTTTAAGTCGGAGACTTTTAGATCGTCTAAATTGTGTTGCCATCAGGGAAAAGTAGAATGAAGAGGCGTATCCATGAGAATTAAAAGATTGGCTGTTTGGTGAAAGTGAAATCCTGTGAGAGAAAATTTCAAGCCCCGCGAGACAATACTTTATGCAAAAAAATTTTGAATGCTATTGTCATCAGGGAAAAGTAGTGTTTCTTCCCAATAATGAGGCCTATCTGCGAGAATTAAATGTTTTGTTGTTTGCGAGCAGCAGAGACGCGAAATTGCTGGTGCATAGTGCAGCCAAGGGGGTTGACGAGCGAAAGCAAGCAGGGGGCAAAGCCCCCTAGTAATGAGTAAAAAATATAAAGTCTTGGAAGAGATTCAAACAAGACTAGAATGAGATCTCACAAAATATAACATGTTTTTCAAATCAATGTTGACTCCTTTTACCTCAGTTATATCTCATGTCTTAAGCTATTTCTCCAAAAGCAACTGTGGTAGAAACATCCGTGACAAAGTTGATTCTTAAATGAAACATAAATGAGAATCTCATTAAGTCTCATGAGCCATCAAACATCAACCTCTGAGCAGTAAAATTTTCCTATGGGACAAATAGCAGCATTTTAAAAGAAAGCAAAAGATCAACTGGATTAATACGGCAGTCCTTCTTATCCTTTAGTAATTCAAATATTACAAATATAATATAAACTATTTGAGAAGGTTGGGTTAAATAAGTGAAAAAAGCAAAACGAGGTGATTCTTGTATGTTATGCTTGTATTGTAACTCATGGAAATGTACAACATGCAAAAATACACCCCGGGTCCTTGGATGCCAATACAAAAAAAAAAAAAAACTGTCTCAAACAGAAAATGAGATGAGATGAGACCATGGCATAAAATCATAAAATGATATTAAATGTGTGCCTATTTATATTACTTCATCATTGTAATTCTTTTTTTTTTATCTTTCATGACCTTAGAGCAATAAGAAATGATAATGCTTTTAAATTTTTAATAATGCAAAATCTCATTTCAGCCTGGCAAATTTAAAATTAGTATTACAAAACAAAAGAGAGGCCAGAGAATTCAACAGACGCCTTTACAGTTAAGCCCTGTTGCTATGTAGCGATTTGCTATGTCTAGCATGTTTTGAAAAGAACAAGTGGCACAGCTTTTAGAGAAATGAGAATGACACAGTTAAAAGATAAATGTGCCCTACACAATGCTTACTTTCAAAAGTGACGGCCAAAGTTCAAAATCTGCCATTGGTGTGAAGTCAGTAAGTTTTACTGGCTAAATATAAAGCACAATGACAAAACTTTAAAGGTCACATCCATCCCTATTTCCATCTATATGGCTGCCTTTTTCTTCTAACAGTATGCCAAGAAGACAGCTTTCAGACCTAAAAACTTGAATCAAAACAAAATGCTAGCCATTAAATATATAAATTAGACTTAATATACAAAGGCTGTGAGGATTAAAATGGCTATATACATACACTTCCATACAAAAATATAAAAAGAGACATCAGTTTCTGTAATTATGCAAGTACTCATAAATGCAGGTATCTACTTTTTTACTCTTGACTTTTTAAAATGACCCTGTAATTAGAATATTAGGGGTTGATCCATGGATGGATGGATATCATAAAAAATAACTAAATGTGTACAGGCTTCAAAGATTGAGATCAGCACATAAAGCCAAACATACATTACACGGGGCAACCATTGGTATATTTCATATGTGTATTAATACATGGGCGGCACGGTGGCACAGTGGTAGCGCTGCTGCCTCGCAGTTAGGAGACCCGGGTTCGCTTCCCGGGTCCTCCCTGCGTGGAGTTTGCATGTTCTCCCGTGTCTGCGTGGGTTTCCTCCGGCGCTCGGTTTCCTCCCACAATCCAAAGACATGCTGGTTAGGTGGATTGGCGATTCTAAATTGGCCCTAGTGTGTGCTTGGTGTGTGGGTGTGTTTGTGTGTGTCCTGCGGTGGGTTGGCACCCTGCCCAGGATTGGTTCCTGCCTTGTGCCCTGTGTTGGCTGGGATTGGCTCCAGCAGACCCCCGTGACCCTGTATTCGGATTCAGCGGGTTAGAAAATGGATGGATGGATATTAATACATTGTATTGGAATTTATCTGTGTAGCCTTAAGCTACAACACCTGAAAGAGACGAAAGGTTCAAAATGAAAGCCAGCCACTATAAAAATATGATAAAGCTTCCTGTACAATTTGTGAGCATTTAATTTCTCTTATCTCCAATCTCAAGCCTAAACTTCTCCTTGACATCGAACCTGGCAAATCCCCAACTGAGGACGTATTCTGCCAAATAAGTCTGAGAACAATTTAATGCTTCACTAAGATGTCTGTACATTTAATGCCTTTGTGCAATCTTAAGTTGAAGCAAACAGGTTCATAATTCAAAAGGAGATGTCAAGGAAGCAAAAATCAAAACAAGATTCAGTGAAATACAGTAGCCTTATCTTAGTTTTTAGGCTAACTATTGGAATTAGATTACCCATGGCTTCTAAAACGAGTGGATGCACTCTTAGAAGTTTCTCAGTTCATGTACCGTGATGATGATGAAGTCCAGCACATCACTTAAAAGGGTGCACAATTCATATGAACGGTTTAAGAAATCCAACTTCAATGCCTGAAACATTTTAGTCCAAATAGTGTCCTAGCATTTCAAGATACTAAGCTAATTACAAAGTACTGCCTGTAGTTTTCATTTGCACCACAAAAGCTGAAGAATAGATCTGAAAGCTGGACATTTTAACTTTAACAACAATGTATTAAAATATGTGAATGGAGGTACGGCTGATAAAAACACTTGCCATGAAGAGAATGACCGTAATAGTGTTTAACTTTTACCATTCCTTAGTTTACTGTTTCTGAAGGCCAGCTCTCAGTGCAACGTTTGGAAATTGTGGTGACTAGAAATTGTTGAGTGGACACTGAAAAATATGTCTTGTAGCTTCTCCTGTTCTTGTTTTATGCATTGTAAGTATTTCAGTTATACAGATATTCCCTCTTCTGTAGTCATGTGATGATGTTAAACGTGATATACAGCAGTAGTCATTCTGTACTATAAATTTAACAGACTTTCATTTTCCAAACAATTTAGCAACTGTATGTTGGGCACAATTTTACAAATACCTTTGTGTTTAGGCTAAACAATAATAATCAATAATCAATAATGGAAATGTGATTCTTTTGCTTATAATAATAATAAATTACATATATGTAGCAGGGGTGGCGCAGTGGTAGCACTGCTGCCTCGCAGTAAGGAGACCGGGGTTTACTTCCCGGGTCCTCCCTGCGTGGAGTTTGCATGTTCTCCCCGTGTGGGTTTCCTCCTGGTACTCCGGTTTCCTCCCACAGCCCAAAGACATGCAGGTTAGGTGGACTGGCGATTCTAAATTGTCCCTAGTGTGTGCATGTGTATGCCCTGTGGTGGGTTGGCGCCCTGCCTGGGATTGCTTCCTGCCTTACGCCCTGTGTTGGCTGGGACTGGCTCCAGCAGACCCCCATGACCCTGTGGTTAGGATTCAGCGGGTTGGAAGATGGAAGAATATAAGTAGCATTTTTCTAACCTAATTACAGCACTTTACATGGACAGTGGGGAACCACTTCAATCTCCACCTGTTTATTCTTGTTATTGTCTTTTTATTACTATACGAATATCACACTAGATGATCCGATCCTTCATCTGGAATGTCAGTTTCTGCAGACAAGTACAAGTGTATGAATCTGTTGTGAGCTGGCCGAGCACAGATCCAAACAGAACTGGAACAAACAAAAAATATTTGGGACACCGGCCAGGTACTCCCGTTTAATTCCCTGATTTTCTTCTATAAACTTAAACAAGTGCCTTCTGGCAGTATCTAATATAACCCCGCAGGGTTCAAAACAGAAAATAAACTCAGCTTTAACTTTAGCTGTAGCAAAAAATGGAGGTTTTCCATAGAGCTCTCACTCATCTAGAACTGGTCTCAAAAAGACAACTCAGTGGAGACAGCAGGGCTTTTTATAACCTGAGGACCGGAAGAGACAGAGCTAATTTCCCTCATTGGGAGGTTTCTGGAAGCTGCAGGGAAAAAAGGAGACAGCGTTCCCTCTTGCCCCAATGGGTTACCACCTACCTCAAATGAGCCAGCAAGGAGATCCTTGGATGTGCATGCATGACACTCTCTAATGTCACTTTTTTATGATCCTTTGTTAATAAAGTTTTAAGAAGTCAAGCAAAATGAGACCTTTTATTGACTAACTGAACAGATATTACAATATTCAAACTTTCGAGGCAGCTCAGGCCCCTTTTTTGGGTAACTGGTCGAAAGCAGTTCAGTTAGGCAATAAAAGGTGTCATTTTGCTTGACTTTTCATTGCATCCATAATGGCAAACACTGTTCAACACTGTTCAACGTCATTTTGCAGCATCTGGTAGGGATGTGGAGACAGGAAACCAACCAAGCCATTTTACTAAATGGTGAAGGTTATCAATTTCTATAAGCATCTAAATAAAAGGTATCTGGCATAAGAATAATTTGTAACTTCAAGTTTAGTTTTAGGCCTTGAATCATAGAAAAAGATTCCCAGTTTAAATTCTCCGATCCTTGCCCGACGTTTGACCACAAATAACTATCAAGACAGTAAATAGGTATAATTTCGGTAGTTTCCTTTCTTCTGCCAGACGTATGGGCCTCCAGGACTGTCAGCAACTCGAGTGTCTTATAAATTCTAATTTTACTCAACCCTCTTTATATAGCTCCAGGGTGGGGTAAGTTTGGGATGGGTGCCAGTAGGGGGGATGTTCTCATTTCAAGTTTTCTCCATGGAAATGTCCTGTCAAAAATGTGTTATTGTTTTTTTTTCTGAATTCAAATTAAAAAACTGAACACAAAAAAATAGAGACCTTCCTCACACACAAATGGATAGACTTTAAACAGGCTGGAAAGTATTTTATGAATATGTCTTTCTAGGTTCAAAAAAACAAAAAGGGTCTTCTACCTTTTTCCTGAAGCTACTGGGATAGCCTCTGACTTTTGATGACTCAGTAATAGAAAAAGTAGTTTCAGGAAATTTGTGAGTAGATGTTGTGCCTGTGTTGATTTTTTGTTATATGGTACTATATTGTATGTTCATTCACCCTTAAAATACACTTTGCTATCATTTTCCTGTTTATAGCCATTTGTAGTTTGAGTATATGGCGTAGTTTAGTTTTTATGACAATTTAATTATAGGTGCAATAGAATAAATCATTTGTTTTATCTTCCTAAGCAAACAATATTATTTCTTTAATTGTCAAATGCCAAATACAACTACAGACAGGAAAAAATGATAGCCAAACCTCTGAAGATAAGCAATTTGCTTATCCTTTTGTTGAGCCACCTTTAAAGGTTTTCTTTGGTCCACTGGACATCTCTTCATCTGCTTGAACTTTCTTAGTTTCCCAGCCATGCTTAAAGGGTAGCTCATCCACTGGTGCAGACCGTCTCCTTAATCATCTCTTAAGTTGTGGCCACACTATGACCTGCAAATAATACAGTATAAATACAGTATAAATGTATAAATTACACTTAGTTACCTGGGTCAGTTTGATTTTTTTCAGCACAACTGTAGTTCCTTAGAATCTTTTTCAGTTTATAAATGTTCAGTAACATTCAACGATACTTCCATTGCATCCAACAATTATCAAAACCACTAGGGACACAAATATTGGGAAAACAATAAGCAACTGCAACATATGTCTGGAGACCAAGCAATACCACTGAACAAGAGGAGGTGCTAATGCTAACATTATCTTCTCCTACCTCCTCCACAGACAAATAAAAGCACCCAAGAGGGAAGAATGACCCCGCCCACTGCCTGGGAAAACTCCGCCCCTTCTGGTCCCAAGCATATAAGGACAGCTCATTCCCGAAATGTGACACTAGATGTTAAGCTGACTAACTCAGAGGACAGAGCTCCAACTGCCAACCACAACATTTGCCATTGGGCAATTCTATTTTTGATTGAGCTGTTATTGGCTGTCTTTTGAGTTTACAATTAAACAGGGTTACTCATATCCCAACCTTTCTTGGCTATTCTGAATTGTCAGCCTGTCTGGTCACCTCTTACACAATGTACAAGATATTTTTCAAGATTAATACATTTTTTGACTTGGTACACAAATACCGGATATCCATTTATATTCCAGCACCAAAGAAATGTACTTAATGCTTCATAATACAAAATTGTGTTATGTGGTAACGGTGCTTTTGCTTTTATAATTTACAACCGTAACAAAAAATAAATTACATTATTTACTGCTTTTAGAAAAAAAACCTTTAGATTCATTAAATCTTGAAGTGATATTGTCATTTTTGAGGGATGCAGTGAATAGTGGTGCCTGTTTGTGGATTTGGAATCCATAGTGTGAGTCCTGTGCCTGGTCATTTTATGTGTAGGGTCTGTATGTTTGCGTGAGTTTTTAACAAGGTACTCCAGTTTTCCAACCACATCATAGTAATACAGAAAGCAAGTTAGGTTCATTGAGAAAGAAACCATTTCTGAAAACTCCACTGTAGCTTGCAGCCCATTAGTTTGCCATTCTTTAATTTTCAAACTTTATCTTTGCCTGTATTGGAATGAGTGAGCTCAGAAAATGAATACATGAACCATTCTACAAAGCGGACGTAGCAAAGCATTTTTTTTCCTCACTGTTGTAAATCTTTGTTTTGTTTTGGGAAATTACTCTCTGGTGGGGCAGGTTGGGAAAGCTTTTTTCATTTATCCATCCATCCTTTTTCTCGTCTGTTTTAAAGTTACATTTTAAGGTTACAGGGAGCTGAAGCCTATTGCAGCAGCAGTGGGAGCATGTGTGGTGGGTTTTTGTCTATCACAGAGTTCAGTCAGGAGTATTAATATTATTTCTACCATCATTCATGCACATAGAATCAATTTCAAGTCGAACTGACAAGGATGTCTGTAGAATGTGCAAGCAGTTCCTTTGCAGACTGAAGAGATGCTAGATGGAAGAATATTAAGGAATAATGGATGGAATAATGACAAAAATCACAAATTCAGATTACTTCAGCTCAGGAAGATGAATACCTTATGAGTAATAAAGTTGCTATTTTTTACTTTTTTGCGTGAAATGTGTCAGAATTTTTATTTGACTCATCAAATTTATATATTTACTTAAGTATTCATTATTTATTTATTATCTGAAATACTAGCATAGTGCCAACAACCTAACTAATTCAATTACATTTTATGCAAAATAAAACACTGCAGTGGGTTGGCACCCTGCCCAGGATTGGTTCCTGCCTTGGCTCCAGCAGATCTCTGTGACCCTGTGTTCGGATTTAGCAGGTTGGAAAATGGATGGATGGATGGCAAAATAAAACAAATGCACTGGATTTGGTATTCTGCTCATCTTCAGTGTTTCTCTCAGACCAGCTGTTACAGAAGTGATTCAGAAATGTGCATACGCTTTCCTTCAAAATTCATTACTATATGTTATACTGTATCTCCTTTATTAGTAACATAAATTGCACTGTTTCCTAAAATGTAATGAATGAACTTAACAGGGCAGCACGGTGGCGCAGTGGTAGCGCTGCTGCCTCGCAGTTAAGAGACCCGGGTTTACTTCCCGGGTCCTCCCTGTGTGGAGTCTGGGTGGGTTTCCTCCCACAGTCCAAAGACATGCAGGTTAGGTGCATTGGCCCTAGTGTGTGCTTGGTGTGTGGGTGTATGTGCACCCTGCCCAGGGTTTGTTTCCTGCCTTGCGCCCTGTGTTGGCTGGGATTAGCTCCAGCAGACCCCCGTGACCCTCTAGTTAAGATATAGCGGAATGGATGGATGGATGAATACTTAACACAAAGTGTGTCTTTCTGTGCGCTAATCTAAGCAGTAGTGTGTGTGGGGGTTGTTTGGGGGATACAATAGCATGTCTCACACAGATTAATGTTTCAAGCTGGCACCTTTGAAAGTAAAGAGGAATCTCAGAAATCATTGACTAACAAGAAATATCTTATTTTGTTAAGGTAAAGATCTGGTAATAATTAGAAAAAAATCTCACCATTATGTTTAGAAAGGTGCGGGAAGAACCCTCATGGACACAAGCCATGACAGGGAATCATGCTCAGGAGCCTAGAGCTACGAGAAAACAGCACACACCACTGTGCCAGTAGGATGCCTGGAATAAATTATATCTAGCCAGAAGTAATTGAATACACAACTGAAATTAATATTTTCAGATTTATTGTAATACAAAATATAAAATACATAATGATTTTAAGTGAATATTTGCACATATAATGTAAAACAAATGTGCAAATCAACTGTTAAAGATCATCCATCCATTTTCCAACCCATTGAATCCGAACACAGGGTCACGGGGGTCTGCTGGAGCCAATCCCAGCCAACACAGGGCGCAAGGCAGGAACCAATCCCAGGCAGGGCGCCAACCCACCACAGGTAAAGATCATCTTATAAAATATTATTCGAGTCAACAGAATTTCTGGGATGAGTCCCGCTTTAGAAAATGTCTTGCTGTGTGGGCTTGGAAAAGCGCTTGGCCCATATTTTTTGTCACATTTATCCTGATCCATTGCCATCTGGATGCCTACATTGTTGAAACTACTTGAATCTGGATTTGTTATTTCAAATAAAACTCTTCAAAAAGCAAAATCCTACTGTATACAGCAAGGATTTGCTTTTTATTAAAATGATTTTTTCATTATTTTATACAGTCAAAGTTAGTTAAGAGGATAACTATGAAACGTTGATTTATGAGATATTGATTTGAATAAATAGGCAGAAAGCTGCAAGCAAAATCACGTCAGGCAGTTCAGATAATTTACCTGTATAAAATCAAGCTGGCATTTAAGCAATTCACTTTGAATTTAATACAAATAAACAAAAAGAAAACACATATTTTTAGATATTTGTATTTTTATAAGGTTTTATTTAAAATTTCATTTTAGCAATTCTCTGTACAATTTTAGTTGGGTTCACATATAATACAAAAAACAACTCATGCAATAGCCACATCCACATGATACAAGATGGGTTCCAGTGGACCGATTTTGTTGAAATTTGGCACCCTTATTCTTCAAGGAAATTTGTTCAGTTTTGATTGTGATATCTTGAATAAAGCTTTTGTACACATTTTTGAAATTTCAAACTTTCCAGTTGAAAAGCACTGGCAGTTTACAAACTTGTCTATCTTATGCTAATGTTGAGTCGGAAATACCAAGTGAACACTTAAAGAACTCGGAATTACAACTCATCAACACTTGAATTGTTTATCTTTATTCATTTTTTTTTTTTTGGCGGACCAAGTAAAAAATCTATCACTTTTTTCTGAATAGTCTATCTGGAAACCGATGTGAACGTAATGAAGTGGGAAATTGAAATGTCACAACCCAGAGTTCCAAACAGTCTGAGAGCATGTTAATGCAGGATTACAACAGAGAAACATTCTGGTGTGATATCAAATACAAATTAGTTTACTGTTTCAATTTTACAATTTTGAATATGTTTTATTTTACTTGTACAACAGCTGCTGCTGACAACAAAACATGGAAACATTCATACACTGCACTGCAGGACATGGGATGGGGCGGGGCCAGATGTGGGCGGGGTTAGGTGGCCAAGTGTTACCATATAAGGAATGTATGACATTAGATGTGCATGTATTTATTCAGTTCACTAATAACTTTATAAAATGTAAATGGGTAAGTGATATGATGTTCATGGCCATGAAAGTGAAAAATAAAAGCATATTAACTTATGTAGAAATGTACAAAAGGTGGCTCGATGACACTTTATGCTACAGTGAATAAAAATGTACTCAGTATTTCTGTTGCACAACCTCACATCTTCATTTTGTAAAGATTATAATCATTCAATATTTCTCTGACGCTGTCATTTATCAGCAGCACCACAAAGATTCACTTTCTATCATGTTCTGATGCAGCCATCAACTTTAACTTGAGACTTCAGTACAGATTTTTAATCTCCATCGGGTACTTCTTTGAAACGTTTTGTTTGACATGTTAGCCCCTCCACATTGAACTATTAACAATAGCACATTCATCTTTTCATCACTAGAGTTGGAATCTATTCTCTATGAAGACAATTTCAGGAACATGATTCTGTAATTTATGTAGAAAAACATTTTTTCTACATTATTCGCATACATGATTGCGTTTTATTATCAGTGACATTTTTGAATCTGACTTACTGTTACAAAAAAATGTCTTAAAACAAAATTGTGATACCAAACTCTTTGGTGAAGTAATTAAAAAATGCTCCAACTTTCAAACCAGTTACCCAAGTCACTGGACACACCTCAATGTTACGCCATTTGTACATTATCTCTTGTTTTAAATTATCATCTGAATTCAGTTCTCATTGAATTTTACTACATCAATAGTAATTTAAAGAGCAAAAAGATTAGATTAGATTACCTTTATTAATCCAAAGGTGAATTTTAGATGCATACAGCAGCAGGTATGATGCACAAAACTGCAAATGTTTCAGTACAGGTTGATAAAGTTAAGGTTTTTGTTAATATTCTAGAAATTCATGTATTAACAGTTTCATTTTTAAAAAATGCTTCATAAAAATAGATGGCGGTATACTGTATTACTGCAGCACTGATGGAAAAGAATAGGAGGATAAATGATCTAATACAATTTGGGCATGTGGAGCAAATGGTGGAGAATAATCTGCTGAAGAGGTGTACTTTAATGGGGTGATAAATCTGAAGAACAATTACGTTAAAGAAGGGAGACTGAATAACAAAAAATAAACGGTAGAGAGCACAGCAAAAAAAACTGGAAAAGCAACCAAGGGAAATGGGTAAAACCAGATATTGGCTATTAAAGTCATTGTTAGGGAATATTTGTATATCATGTAATAATAGGCAATCAAATCATTGTAATAGATATGCAAGACCACATGACTGATATAGATCAATTTGCAAGAACAATATAACCTACAGATAGATAGATAGATAGATAGATAGATAGATAGATAGATAGATAGATAGATAGATAGATAGATAGATAGATAGAAGCCATAATTTAAAGCTGAAGATGCTCTAATAAACTTGAGACATCACATGTTATGAAGTCACAACAAGACGTCCTGTACAAGAAGTTTCAAAATCATATAAATCTAAGTAGTCAAAAGACTTCCAGGGAGGATGAGCTCACATAGGAAAGAGTCTTGGTCCAGTGGGCTGTAGGCTGGTGTACAAAAAAATATAACTTCAATTTAATTTAATTTAACTTAATCCTGATACTCTGTATGTTCAATTTCCTCATAATAACTATTCATGGTGGCTCTAAAATCCATACTGACCCCTACTCTCTCTTCTGTTTCTTTTTCCGGTTTGCGCCACCACCACCTACTCAAAGCTTCATGATGCTCCAACAACGATGGATGGATTTAAAGGCAGAAGTCTACGTGACCATCATCATCATCAAGCCCTTCCGTGAGAACCCTAAATCCAAAGAGGACTGTTTCATTTATGTTAGGTAGAATGCCCAGAGGGGACTGGGCGGTCTCATGGTCTGGAATCCCTACAGATTTTATTTTTTCTCCAGCCGTCTGGAGTTTTTTTTGTTTTTTCTGTCCCCCCTGGCCATTGAACCTTACTCTTATTCGATGTTAATTAATGTTGATTTATTTTGTTTTTCTTATTGTGTCTTTTATTTTTCTATTCTTTATTATGTAAAGCACTTTGAGCTACTGTTTGTATGAAAATGTGCTATATAAATAAATGTTGTTGTTGTTTAGTAACATTAAAATGGCATGAATATTGGTCCATGGATGTGGTCATGTTGTTCATAGTGTCGGCATCCATTGTTGGTCATGTGTCAGCACGGTGTTGCTATGTGTGATGTTGTTTAAGATGGCAGCACAGTGAAACAAACATCCATATTTTGAATAAAAAAAATACAGAAGGAAATTTTCACTATTAGGTGGATAGGAACTTTACCATTTTTGCTTTGTTTAAACAATTTTTGCCATCAGTCTTCTCCTAACTTACTGGTTTTGATCTGTTGCCATTACCTTTGATTTTTATTGCCTCAGTTTCCCAGTCCATGCATTCCTTTCCAGTCCTCTGGATGAACATCTTCACCTTACTCATAGTACTTAATGAAAGGGTAAATGAGTGAACCATCACAGTACACACACAGGCATTTCTTCCAGAGAGGAAATAGCATTGTTGTCATTATGTTTTGGGGTATTCATACCTTCTTTGCATATTTTTATTAACTTTTTGTTCCCTTTTTTTTCATATATTGTGGGTGCTGGGAGGGCTTTCACAAGGGCCCCCTGCCTATTACAACAGTAAGTGGATGATTACAGCATGTAGGTAGAAGATTTTAGAAAATTACTGTATGACTTTTGTTAATTTTAGTGCTTGTTGATAAACTTAAATGTAGACCACCCAGTTGAAAAGTTGTTAGGTTGTACTTAAACGTCTGGATATACCAGTACAAAAACGTTAACTATAACAATAGATAACCCTTTTCTTAACATAAGATTAATAGAAACACTTTGAAAAGTAAACTAAGGCTTTACAAGCAACTGCTGAAAATATGCACCATATGCTATGCTCACAGCATGGACAAGCTTCTTTTAACGCAGATCTTGCAAATAAAGGCAAACAAAAACAAAGATTCAAATTAACAGTGTTGTCAGCCACTTGCTGAAAACAAGATAAATCACTTTTGTGTTTTGCAGGTGGGAAGCTGTACCAAGTCCTAGTCATCTGACTGACTGGGCATATTACTTGGTAGCTTAAAAAGGTGCTGAAAGTTTTCAAAGCCTGGGGATTAAGGCATTGCACAACTCCTCGTGAACATGTTGGCTTTTCTGATAAAACTTTGTGCTAAGTGTTCAAATTAAAAGAGTAAACCTATGTATGGCTAAACATAAAAAATATATGTAATAAAAGGATTTTGAATTGTTTGTATTATCGTAATATCGAAGAGTAAGAAACATATTTTGCCTATGGATACACATGGGTAAAAGGGTGCATTAATCAAGGTGGTATAACCTTGTCATTTAAGTTTTGAAAAAATGATAATATAAAATATTATTAGCCTTCCAGACATTAAAGGACAGATCATCAGATAAACGAGAGAAAAAGATCCTTTCCTAATATTTGCTTTTTACAATGGAATTTAGTACTTTAGATAGCACATTCTTTTTAGGTCAGTAAAACACTGAACAAAAACTTTTTTTTTGTTTAAATGTATCACACCTTCATAGAAAATTGGGGTCAGGCACAGAAGAAACATGACAACTGTAAAGAGGAGTTCTAATACGCTTTAATGCTAAAAGTAATTGGTTAAAGCACTGTAACACTTCAAATACCCTTTTCTATAATGCTTCTTTTGTGTGGAAGTGTGTGCAGGCTGCATTTATTTATCATTTTCAAGAAGCAGATATGCTGTCCCAATTGCTCAAAATGTATTTTTCTACTGTTGTTTTGATTTAAATCTGAATCTTTTTAGGTTTAATACGGGCTTTACAGGATTGCAGTATTATATTCATAGTCCCTTACAGCTATTTATTTCGAATTAGGCCCTTGTTACTATTTTGTTACAAGCAGTAAGACATTAACAGATGCACTTACTGGAAATAGAAGCTCAACTGAAAAGTGTTGGTACTTTAAAATCCTATTAAAACCAAAGAAATATTCATTAATGTATTGTTAGGATACTTAGCAGTAACTGACTATCCAGGGCACCTATAATAAAATGAGTGTGGGGGGGTTTGCATTAAAATGTCATGATAAAAATATAAATAATTATCTTTACACTTTATATTTCAAATATGTGTGAATGCCTATGTGTAGATTGTGATGGACTGGCTCCACATCCATAATGAATTCCTTGGTTTTACTTATTGTAATAATAAAAGCTCTCAATAAATGGAATAAGCAATTTCAGATAATGGAATGATGAATTGATAAATGGTTCTATACTACAAAATTGATTGTAATTGTTATCATTAGTATTATCTCTATTAAAAAAGCGTTATTTGGCCTTGACCACGCCCCTCCACATCACTTGTCCAATCATTACTCCTACTGCAAACATCCTCTCTCCATACCACCCTGTGACACTCTCTGTGCTAACACGTCCTTCAATGCAGTCGGTTATAAGGGTAAAGCAGAAAAGCAAATGATCTATTCAACAATGTCAAATTTTAGACGGCAATAGAAAAACAGCGGCAAGAGCTGATAATTAATGTCAAAAAAAGAAAATGAACAAAAAAGAGCTGCATATAATAAAAATCAAGAACAAAGGGAATTGTCCAATAAACGAAAGAGAAAAATATCCTGAACAATATGCGAACAGAAATGCAAAAAAGCAACGTTTACAGAATGTAAGTTAGAGTATTAAGTAATTCATAATATTGTTTTTGATGAGGCGTTAATTTAATTAATTTTTTATTTATTATGTTTTATTACATTTTACTTTTTTACTTCTACTTTTATTTTTCACTATTTTTTATTATTCATTCATATTTAAAATAAACAGTTGTACTGAAATACTCAAGTAACTGATTTTATATCTATAATAACTAAGGACCAAACTGTCTTACTCCTGTGCCCCACATACTCTTCTATATACCATCTCATTAAATGCAATGGAGGAGCACCCTGACACCCTTTGAGCAGCTCAGAGATAGATGCTCACCCCCAGGGGTTGGCAAGCAAAGCGAGTTATTATATAATTAGTTATTATTAATATTATTTAATTAAAAGCTACCTTTATCCAAGACAACTTGCAGATAAAACTAAACCACATACACAGTTTAAAAGTAATAATAAAATTCAAAGCTGAACACACTAGAGTCATATTAAAGGCTAAATGAAAGTTATAGGAATAAAACTACAAGGGACGGCCAAAAAGTTTCCACATTTTTTTAACTCTATTTATTAA
Organism: Polypterus senegalus; assembly: GCF_016835505.1. NCBI lineage: Eukaryota > Metazoa > Chordata > Cladistia > Polypteriformes > Polypteridae > Polypterus > Polypterus senegalus. The sequence continues at coordinate 153,078,006 of NC_053156.1, read as the reverse complement.
GAATTTTAAAAACAAATTAAATCACTTTTCTATATAGTCATCTTCATTTGCAATGCAATTTTCCTAGCGTTGTAGCAAATTTTTACTGCCCAATTACTACTCCTCCCACCTTCACTTTTGCCAATGAAAATAGAAAAGTACAGAAACTTTTTGAATGTCCCTCGTATATCAAGGTTGCTTGATGGTTATTCAGATCAGCTGCAGTTATCGAGGAGTAGAACAACTTACTTTGTGAAGAAGGTGACTCCAAGCAGCGCCTAAACATTCGTAGACTAGAAGCAGATAAGCATTGTCTCATTTAACATGTCTGGCTAATGGAGGGAAAGTTGTCAGAAAGACCAGAGGAAAGGAAAATTTCTTAAATATATATGGAGAGGCCAGGGACTAGAGGTATGAAGGAGAAGAATGATGTAGGAACCTGTACATCAAGACAAGAGTTTTGAACTGGAGAACTGCAAGTTGAAACCAACTGAGTGAAACAGAAGTGTAGGTGAAATATGTAACATCAGTCAAATAGTTGCATTCTGGAGGAGCTGGACAGGTCTGACAGCAGCTCCTGAGAGACGTGCCATGATTAGTTACACTAGTCAAGTTAGGAAAGAACAAGAGTCTGAAAAATTAGTTGAGTGACATAGATGGAGAGCAAGAGTTTGAAATCAAGAATGTTGTGGGGGAAAAAATGTGACAGGACTGGGTTACTAAATAATGTGTTGATTGAATGAGATAAAATCATTCAGGGCAACACCAAAATTCCAGATAGTATCCAATGGTATGAGGTTGGAAACAGCAAGAACAATGCTCAGTAAAAGACTAAAGGATGAAGAAGCATAGCTCAAAAATAAGATATCTCATTTTGAGAAGTTATGTTTAAGATGATGTTCATTCATCCAAGATAAGACAGAGATTTGGACTGAAGCATGAAGGATGAAACAAAGATATGAATGGAAGACCTATGCATCATCACCATCAAGGTGGGTGGTATTTGAAGCCATACAAATGAATAAAATTTACCCAGGGAACCACTGTAGAGTGAAAAAGAGGGGGCATCAATGCTCAAAGCAAACCTATGGAGAGCTTTGTAGGAGAAAGCAGACTGTGATACACAGAAGTCATAAAAGCACGACTTGAACTAGTCCAGCACAGAACATGTGATTCTAAGTTCATAAATGGAAATGACTTTCAAGATGAATTTCAAGAGCCCTTAACAAGTTAGTCAGGGTAACTAAGAAAAACACTTGTGTTACTGCAAAACACCTGCAGGATGACTTGATGAAGCCAGGGAGAAGTGCTTCAGTGGCAACTATAAGATGAGCACTGTATAAACAAGGACTCCAAGATGCACTCCACTCTTGACAACAAAGAACATCAAAACCCAACTAGAATTATGCAAGGACAAATTTGTACAGACCTGTAGAGTTTTGGGAAACAGTTTTATGGACAGATGAACCTAAATTGGAACTGTTTGGACATGTGGACAAGTGGTATGCCTGGTGTGAGAAATGCCAGGCTTATGACCAAAAGAATACCAACCCTACAGTCCAGCATGGAGTTGGGTCATTGATGATGTGGGGATGTTTTTCTGCTGCAGGGTTCCCAGAAATACCTGGTCATTTTAAAAGAAAACATAATACCTTCTGTTCAGAAACTGAATCTCGGTGATCATTGGACTTTCAAGCAAGACAATAATCCCAAGCACACCTCCAAGTCAACCAGAGCTTGATAGAGAAATAGATCCTGGAATGTCCTGTTGAAAATCTTTTGATGGGATTTAAAGATGGCAGTTGCAGCACAGATGCCATCAAACATCAATGAGCTGGAGGCTTTTGCACATGAAGAATAGGCAAAGAGGTGTAAGAAGCTTGTTGGCACTTCCTGAAAATGGTTGTTAGAAATTGCAAAAGCTAAAGGATGCTCCACAAAGTACTGAAGCTCTTGGTTGAATAATAGTGCAAATGCACAGTTATGAAGAAAGTTACGTTTCATTTGAAGTCAAATAGTCAATTTATGTTCTCGAAATAACTCAAAATATGTCAATAGATATTTTTTTTGTTGTTTAATGAGGCTTTTTGTATGTTCATTAACCTCGATTCATATCACTATAATGGCTTTTGAGGTGAGGGGGTTGAATATTTCTGATTGAAACTGTATATTATTCTCTGCCGCAGCTCCACCTGGAGCTACTCCTGTCCAGCGATCAGTTGTGTCCGTTCATGGATGCTAATAGAGTTTTTTCCACATTGTTTATTGTTCTATGCCAAAAAGTTAGAAAGTTCCTGGAAAATTTCCAGGAACATAACTGTCAATGGTCACCATAGTTACTTAAATACAGTAAAGTATATGTGGGATAAGATGTAACAAGCTATTTGAAAAAGATACTCAGCACCAGCTAATTTGCAACAATGGACAGCTGCAAATGACATTCTGTGCTGCACTTTCATGCCTTATTAAGTCCATGAACTAATGAATGTAGATTGGCCTGAGAGCAATTGGAAAAGCAGCTAATTATGAGGAAAGTGTATCTAGGAATATGATCTTATAATCTTTAATGTAGATTTAAAAAAAATGACTTTAAAGCTTCATATTCATTTTTCAATTCCACTACCACTTCTGTTTTGGAATGTGCATACTGTTCTTTTTTTCTGTGCTATTTCACATTGATGCATAATGTATGTTATACACAGATTCTTTTCATTCCAATCTGCCTTCAGTAATTGCCTCTTGATAACACAAGTCAAGTCATCCAGGTTTCTGTCACCAGCTGTATTTTGACCTTTACAGTCAGTACTGAAAATGTATTGCATTAAATTATATATTTATTTTGAAAATACTTGTTATCAAAGGTTACTGTTAAGAAAGGAATTGTTTTTAAATTAAAGACATAATTTTTTGTTTATCACTCTTTAATAAAGCAATCTTTTTAACTTAAACAGCATACAGCTATTGTAATGAGACTTTATATTGCAATTTTAAAATAATGTCTTGTGAAGACCTTGTAAAAAACATTCTCACTATAATTTAAAGCTGTCCCCATACTCTGCATGTTTTTCTTCAGAGTATTTTTGAGTTAGGGGTGGCACAGTGGTGCAGTGGGTAGCGCTGCTGTCTCACAGTTAGGAGACCCGTGTTCGCTTCCCGGGTGCTCCCTACGTGGAGTTTGCATGTTCTCCCCATGTCTGCGTGGGTTTCCTCCGGGTGCTCCGGTTTCCTCCTACAGTCCAAACACATGCAGGTTAGGTGGATTGGTGATTCCAAATTGTCTCTAGTGTGTGTGGGCTGGCACACTACCAGGGGTTTGTTTCCTGCCTTGCGCCCTGTGTTGGCTGAGATTGGCTCCAGCAGACCCCTGTGACCCTGTAGTTTTGGATATAGTGGGTTGGATAATGGATGGATATTTTTGAGTTATATTACTGTTGACTGTGTGTGGCATTTTCACTATTAAAGTAAACCTTAAAATATTTCAAGAATGTTTTAAAATCTTCTCCAAGATATGGAAATAAACATATGACCAAATCAGCAGCTAAAGGATGTCCATCCATCCATTATCCAACCCGCTATATTCTAACTACAGGGTCATGGGGGTCTGCTGGAGCCAATCCCAGCCAACATAGGGAGTAAGGCAGGAAACAAACCCCAGGCAGGGTGCACATACACCCACACACCAAGCACACACTAGGGCCAATGCACCTAACCTGCATGTCTTTGGACTGTGGGAGGAAACCCACACAGACATGGGGAGAACATGCAAACTCCACACAGGGAGGACCCGGGAAGTAAACCCGGGTCTCCTAACTGCGAGGCAGCAGCGCTACCACTGCGCCACCGTGCTGCCCTGTTAAGTTCATTCATTACATTTTAGGAAACAGTGCAATTTATGTTACTAATAAAGGAGATAGCCCACCACAGGGCATATACAAACCAAGCACACACTAGGGACGATTTAGAATCACCAATGCACCTAATCGGCATGTCTTTGGACTGTGGGAGGAAACTGGAGCACCACGGAGGAAATCCACGCAGACACGGGGAAAACATGCAACCACCACACAGGGAGGACCCGGGAAGCGGACCTGGGGCTCCTAACTGCAAGGCAGCAGCACTTACCACTGCACCGCCGTGCTAAAGAATGTTGTTTTTCTAATTCAGAATATGGCGGCATAAGAGTAAGGTTGGCTGTGTAAGCACTTTTATTCAGTTGCTTATTGCAGTATATGTAAAAATGCCCCTTTACAAATTAATGATAATTTAGCAATTAACCCTACCCCAGCTTTAACCATAAATACTTTTGAAAAAGTATTATATACGATATATGAAAAACATTACTGATGAAATTCAAAAATCTCAAGGATACATTTGTTCCATTTTGATCATAATATTAATAAAGTAGAACCATTTGCAAAAATATACTCTTCTCCTGTTCTGCAATTCGGTCTTTTTTTCAAATATAGTTAAATCATTTAGAGTTCTAGGAAACATTTTCTTACTGATTGAAGCCAATGATTTCCAAATCACATATCTTACAGAGACAGAGATATAAAGATATATTATAGTCTGGAAATATAATTTGTTGGTTTATGTGAACTTAAGTAGGAAAAAGTGGAACCTTTTGAAACATTTATAAGAACATAAACAGAGAAACTCCAGTAGATAAGAAACATCTGTGTTTGACCTACAGATGTGTAACAGTGATGTGCACACAGCAAGGATTGCCACTGATGAAGAAACATAGGAATCAGGAAATCTAGTCCTATTCGTTGTTGGCATAAGTAGATGAGGGTATAGAAATATAAATGAAAACTATCAGGAAAGTGCTTAGAAGAAGACACCATAAAATTGCAATGAGAAGAGTTTTAGAGTGAAAAGACTGCATTGAATTACATTATTGTGCACCTTCTCTTATTTGCTTGTAGAGTGCAGGATTGGATTAGATTGCATTAGACAAACTTTATTAATCCCAAGGAGAAATTCAAACGCATAAAATACCAGAAACATAATAAGCAAGATACAGAATCACTGGACAACAAATACAGCCAATCAATCAATAAATGTATATTGTATGAAATTTCAAAATGAACATAATGGGTATATCAGTTGGAAGCACTGAATTGCCTGATAGCAGTGGACAGAGAAGACCCTCAGAGGCGCTTCTTAGCACACTCCTGTGACTAAAAATGCTCCAAGAGAGCCCTTACTAAAGGGGATGGAGGGGATTTTTCATGATGGCATTTAGTTCTGCCACCATCCTCTTTTCCACAGCAGCTTCCAGTGTGTCCAAGGGTTTGCCTAGTGGTGGAGCAGGCTTTTCTGATAAGTTTGTTCGGACATCCTTGCTGTAGTTCTTTTTTATTTTAATTTCTTACAGCTTCTATTATTTTGTATATTAGAGTGAAATTGTGTGTTTAAATAGCACAAGTATTCCAAATTGAGTTACTGCAATTCTAGGATAGACATGGGAGTTTTGAAAAATGGTATTTTAAATGCATGCTTGAGATATTTATTCAGTTAATATTTAAAAAATGATTAATTAATAAATACATATTTATGTTAGCATGTATTTTTATTTTAACGAGTTAGATGCAGAGGACAGAAAGACATGGAAAAATATGATCCGCTGTGGCAACCCCTAACGGGAGTAGCCGAAAGAAGAAGAAGACGCAAATGGCTGAGTGAACTTCAAAATAGTAAAGTTTATTCACACTTAAAAAAAAATAAAGGTGGAAAAATACAAGCGGCTGAAATGAGTTTCCTCCGCAGGGTGTCTGGGCTTTCCCTTAAAGACAGGGTGAGAAGCTCAGTCATCCGGGAGGGGCTCAGAGTAGAGCTCCTCTACATCGAGAGGAGTCAGATAAGGTGGCTCGGGCATCTGATCAGGATGCCTCCTGGACGCCTCCCTGGTGAGGTGTTCGGGCACGTCCAACCGGGAGGAGGCCCGGGGAAGACCCAGGACACGCTGGAGGGACTATGTCTCCCGGCTGGCCTGGGAACGCCTTGGGATTCTCCCGGAAGAGCTGGAAGAAGTGGCCGGGGAGAGGGAAGTCTGGGCCTCTCTGCTTAAGCTGCTGCCCCCGCGACCCGACCTCGGATAAGCGGAAGAGGATGGATGGATGGATGGATGAATTTTCACCAAATTTTATTCCTATTTGCTTTTTAATGGATACACAGCTGCCAGATAAAATTCATTTTTTTACCCAAATTTTAATACTAAGTCATTAACACCTTCATGGAGACCTTTTTGCGTGTGTTACATTTTGTATGCAAAAAACATGGAGCTTTACTTATTAAATGCACATTTTTGTTTTTTTCTTACAGGCTTATATCATTCTTCATTACTTTATTATATTATCACCTACTTCTTTATGGTGAGGGGAGTAACAGCTGGCAATAGAAGAGGATGACATGGAAGTAATGACAGACAAGTCAAGAAGTATCAGCCTGAGTAGTGTGACCGAACTGTTTAGTTAAGTTCTCAGGTGACTGGCAGGTTGATCCCAGGCAAGCACTGATGACATGTAGTCTGGGGTGTTGGGATTTGAGGCTGTTAAACAAGAAAAAAGCTGCGAGCAGTGGCTTGTAATGAAAATAATGCACACTTGAATAGAAAAGGTATTTTTAGAGGTTTGGACAACTGGTCATTTGACATTAAATCCTGCTTCTCTATATGGAATGTTTCTTAGAGAATACTGATGGGTGAAACTGACGTTAAGTTTACTGGTGGGTATGCCTATCCCAATTAACATTTTACAAGAAAAGCACAAGTGGCTATATTTAAAACTGGGTAATCAGAAATAAAAGTGAATTTCACGTGAGTATTTGGGCCCCAATTGCTAAAACAAGATAAACAGAAAATTCTTTGGTCCAGTGTCCAAATTATATTTCAATGTAAATAAAATAGGAAAGACAGTAGTAAATGATCCTTTTTTTCCTCTGCTCATTTGTTAAACATAAAATTCAAAATCAAAAAGGGTCCTTTGTTTTATTTTAAGGGCTTATGATTTCTCTGTTTCCACTTCCTGAAAAGAGCTCACTCACCACTGTTACCTCTTGTTTTAAATTCCGTGTCTCTTCATCATTATAGACCTCAGGCAGAGTGGGGGGTATTGAGACACCTCCCAATAATTAGTGAAGTATGAATATATGACCAAAACCATCTTATACTCTACATACATACAATAAGTAAACATAAGAAGATACACACACAAAATACTTCAGTGATTTGCTTAAAAAACAACCTGGAAAAAGAAGAAAGTGCAAATTTAGAGACCAGTCGACCAGTCAAAATAAAAACTAAGGTGGAGATGACAAAGGACTGAAGGAAGATGAAGTCGTTAAGAAATCAGAAGGAGCAACAGACAAGAGACATAACCCGTTCGAATGTCATGTAAACTGAATACAAATAAATAATCTTTCTGATTTCTTGAGTTAGGGATATTTTTCAATGTGATGTTAAAAACGTTATATTTGAAGGTGAGCTGTTCTATCAGCAAAGTTCAATATGTATTAAACAATAGTTGAAAAATCACAGCGACATAGTTCTAGTTATGATTAAATGTGAGAAAAGACAAGAGTTTAGCAATATACTGCTCATGTAATAGTTGACTTTTAAATAAATCATCAACACAATAAATTGAGAGAATATGAACAGCTAGTAGGATTTTGGGTCTTGGCCCCTTATGTGATTTTATGTGATGATTTTAATTTTTTTTTTTTTTTCTTGTTTATTGATAATGTTTAAGATGGAGACATCATCGTGGTATAATTTTGGTTGGAATTATGTTGTAGGCACTGCCATTTTGTGTTTTTTTTTTCAAGATCATGGCCATATTGTTTATTACAAAGATGTCCATACGATGTTGATGTGGTAAAAAAGGCATCCAAGATTTGGAAAAAAATAATTTCTAACACAAATTCACTTATAAACTACTGTAGTTAGGGCTAAAGATATCTAAATATATATACAATTTTAATTTTTCATACTTGATTTTTGGATCTTGTTGTGATGATTAGAGTTTATTTTGTTTTTCTTATTGAACATGATTTAGTCTGCTTCATTGTAAACATTTCATCTCCCTGTTTAAATCTGCCTCTCTCCGATCTAATTGTGCACTCTGTTTGTTTCATGATGTTTATAAGCTCTATATTACATATAAAAAAATAGTGGAAAAGTAGAAGAAATAGAAAATTAAGAAAGTCAGAATCAGTAACAATGGTGCAGTATTTTAAAATGGTGGTTAATTTTGCCATTGTTAATTATGACATACTCGGAAATTAAAGTTCAAAAAGGAGAAAAGGTAGCAGGTGAGTTGCTAAAGAATGAGTTTACAGATAAGAAAATTAGGATAATAGTGCCAGGAACTCATATAATGTTATTCTGAATTATTTTATGGTATTTTTTTAAAAGATGTCACAGTTTTCGGAATTGTTTTCATGGGCACTGCCATACTGTCGTTGGCTGTTCATTACCAGTCACATGACATGACATAATTGTGCCTCCAGTATAAGATCTCGTGTCCAATCTTCCATTCAAAGAGTCACTCAAAACAAGCTAGGACTCATTTCACAAAGGTCATTGCAATAGTTTTTTAGTATTTTGACTTCTGTTTTCTTTCTGATTTCAAGTTTTGGAGTCATTTTGGTTTTAGTATTTAGATATTCTAGTTTAAATGTGCTTCAACCCCTACTTGACAAAACACTTTTCTTTTGATTGTTCCCTCTGAAAGAAAATCTTTTATTAGTTATTTTTTTCATAGCAAAAAGTTTATGATGCAAAATTAATGTCTTAATAAAAAGTTTACTTGCGAGATAGATTGACCAGAGGATGTGCAGTTTATCCAGTCGTTCGTTTTTTTCTTTGGATTGCAGGCAGCACCTACATAAGTGGCCAGTCCAGCACAGAACACACTCACATTCACAGCCACTCTCACTTATACTATAAACAATTTAAAGTCACTTGTTAACGTTATACTTACTTTGGTGAGATTTGAGAGGAAAACGAAGTACGTGTAGAAAACCTAGGGAGGCAAAGTGTGCATATGCCACACAGTCATCATTCTTTGAAATGTAGCTTAGCTCCTGGATCCTTTTCCCCGTGCACTTTAAGATTGGACAAACTAGTCAGACACAGAATTGGAATGTCGCCTCTGGCCCTGTGCAACTTAATTTTTTTTTAGATAATAAAGCCTATTCTCACATACAATTCCTCTTTGTGACTAAGCAGTTGGAGCCTAATAAAACAGCTACGTGCTAACTAATAAAGTTAATGATATGGACCTGGCGAAGGCTGCATTGACATGCATCTACTGAAAGGACAAAATAGGTGTTGCTTATTTGAGTGCTGAAAAAATAGAAAAGAAACTTAGAGAAAAAATGTTTTCATAGGAATAACATTTACATAAACTGATAATATATTAATAAGCTTATTACACTAACAAGCAAAATTATTTAACAGAATTTTTAATAGTAGCAAACTATTCATGGCGATGTACAAAGTACTAATACTTAAAAATTAGAACATTAGAATGCTCTAGACGAGAACAGGCCATTCAGCCCAACAAAGCTCGCCAGTCCTATCCACTTATTTCTTCCAAGAAAACATTAAGTTGAGTTAAAGGTTAAACACAATCTGTGAAAATTTATATTATGAATTTTTTATAGCATATATCAAATTAGAAGTTTAGCTACTTGCACACACTAGGGCTTCAGTTTGAACAAAGTGTCACAAAATCTTTTCAGATTCTAATAACAGTGAACTAGTCATAACAGTTGGACAATGGTCTGTATGCTATGACAAACGCTGGAATGGAAGGATACAACACAATGGACTTTTACAAATTAGTCTCTTCAACTGCATTCTTTACTATAATCCAGTTTGTTGTTTTTGCTATTGATAAATTAGGTACCACCAAAACCAGAAACCTCAAAGATCACCATGATGTGTTCTAGCCTTATCCTCATTGGCCATCTCTATGCTCATCATCTCCTCTGTTTTGCTCTCTCTTTCTCACGCTCTGTAAGACTTGCTGTGGAAGGTATGGCTGTTGTGCTGAGGAAAAACAGAATTAAGGTTGATAGGACATGTGGAGCGAAAAGGTAGAGGATGACTGGGTGAAGAGGTGAGCCAAAATGGACGTGTATGGAATAAGCTATACAAGGAGACTAATGAGAATGTGCTTGGAGGTGGTGTCTGATGATATGAAAAAAATTAATCTCATCCCAAAGGCTACCTAAAACCATGGAAAGTGGAATATTTTGGAGTCCACTGGCTAACCTCGGTGATAATAATGAAGATAATGTATTTCACTTCATTAATAGTTTATTCATGTCTCTTGTATAATTTTAAACTTTTACTCCACTAGCACTGTTGTATGTGGTTCTTACCAATATTTCAATTTGATAGTGTGAACATCATTCAGTGCTTATCTTGTGGAAGTATATTTTTAAAAACATCTCATCTTCTACAAAAATTGTAACCACCATCACATCTAGTTTAAATATGATCCCACCTAGTTTCACTGTCCAGTGCCCTAGATACATTTCTCCATTTGTCATCCCAGTATTTTCTAGTCATCTGTCTCTTGGATTTTATCACAGATATTTCTTCTATGAGATCCCTCTACTCTTTCCCACACTACTCCCCAGAAAATAAACTACTCTCTGCTGGTACTATTCCCTCAAACCAGCAGTGGTTTCTTGTTGGAGGTTCACAGATCCTCTGTCTTTTACTCCTGAAAAACTTCCTTCTTTAATTTAGCTGTGTTTGAACTTTAAGCAGTGCAGATATCAGTGGATCATCTGGTTCTAATATTAAGAACTGGTTTTGTTGGGCATGAGTAGAATTACAGTATCTTCAATTTTGTTATGGTTATATATATATATATATATATATATATATATATATATATATATATATATATATATATATAAATAAAACAATGATGTTATCCTCCCAAAACACTGCTTTAGAAATACTATAAAAATATCTGAAATGCTTCTTCATACGAGTAAAACATGTTCTCCCTTGGTTCATTTTCACCATGATTAAAACTAAATAATCATCATAAATAATCTCTCTCTTTCTATATATACATACATTCAGAGAGAATATATTCAACATATAATATATAATGTATATATAATATAATGTAATGTAATGTATATATATATATAATATATATATTTGGTGAGAGAGATACAGAGAGAGAGAAAGAGACACAGAGAGACAGAGATAGAGAGCTTTAAATGTCAAAAATAAAATCAACATCAATTAGTTATTTTATAAAAGAAATAAAATATATTAACAGCCATCATTTTCAAATTGATTGTACATTTACTTATTACAGTATATGCACAAGACATATATATTTTAGCTTTAATGCCCTTCTTCACATTTTCTCCTGCCTTTTTCTAGTCAGCAGAGCCATCTGGTGCTCATGACCTGAATTACATGTTAGGTTAATTGAGGGAACAGAAGTGCACAGAATTGGGCTGTTCCGCTGTTGTTAAACCACACATTGGTGATAATTAATACTTTTATATCTAAAGAAAATTAATGTATATGTAAAATCATTTATAGAAATTTACATTTACATTACTCAATTTAATACTTATAGTACAATGAAGATAATTTTCCCTGATCTTATCATTTCTCCAGTTGCCAACACAGATATGTGGCATTCAATGTAGAGGATTTTGACAAATCTTCTCAAGATTTATTTTGTAGATGTTGATATGATTACCAACTTAAAGATATTATTATTTATTTATTTTCATGTGTGTTCATTTTTATATCAAGGATATAATACAAAAGAAGGCAATATGTCATCATTGAGGTATATACATTGTAAAATGGCTAGAATTAAATAAATAAAGAAAGAATTGCTCCCATATGTAAGCTCTGAAGTGTTAATTTAATATTGAAGATTGTGCTTTACCAGTTTTGCAATTAGGAAACAAATATGCATTTCGACAAATGTATTAAATGTGTTTAACTGATGTCTTATTAAACATGTATCCAGTCTGAGTTACATAAATGTATTATTACATTTATAAATTAATTATATTCAATATGACCACATTTCTTAAATATAAAAGTTCAATATACTGTATTTACTTTAAACCTTACATCTAAAGACAAAGCTGCTTTACAGACACATTCATTTGAAAATGTAAAACACAAAATTAAAAGACTTTTTTAATGGCATTCTGCTAATGGCTTATGATCATAGTTAAGCTCCACAGCAAATTACTCCTAATCCAGCTTGCCAGCATTTAGTTACCTGTGGGAAATATTATCAGTCCCCTCCCTGCGCTAGCAAACTGTTCGGAGATTTCTCCAATATATATTAATCCCTTCATTTATCTTTGTCAACTGAGGACAAAAATAATTTGAAGAAGAGTAAATAAGAAAGCCTACAAGAATGAAAGCTAGCATTATTAAACAGGGAAACCAGGTGCTCTTTTTCCCCATGTCTATCTTTATGGCAAGAAGTGGCTAATACCCCTTGTGCGTTTTGGCATTGTAAACAAAGTGGTTATATTTCATCATTAATATTTTACGCACAACTAAAAATTTGCAGAATAAGCAACAAAAGGATATTACTGTGGTCAAAGGAAAACAAAATATTTACAGTTTAACCTTCAAAGAATAGAGCATTTTCTGAAATATTTATAATGTAGCAATGAGTTCATTCGTATGTTTAGTTGTTTTGACATATGCTCTTTTGACACAATCTGGAAAACAATTACCGTGCATTTTCATAAATTTCGTAAATTAAGCATTTAAGTCCAAAATTAGATAAATATTAGAACCATACAGTGTGAGAAGTAAATAATTACTTGAAAGAACACTCATTTTAAAAATTGATTTTATTTACTGATAATCCTTGTTGGAGTCACATTTAAAAAAGGCCCTTAAGAGAATTAGCGTAAACAAAACAAATGATCATAAGAGGAGAGGCTGTGACCACAGGATCAGGATGTTGTGATAATGGACATGTGCTTTGAATAATATTTGTTCACAACTCACATTTTCAAATATTACCACTTTTGTAACATGTCTTCTTCGAAAATAGGCTTTTATCAAAGTTATGTTTATCCATTGTCTCTGCACACAGTATTTCTGAAGTCACAGAAGTACATAAAATATGTTTTTTGCACTGGATAGAGCAAATGGTCTGGTTACACACATGTGCGAGGCGTAATTCTGGGAGGAGTTGGGGCGTTACATAAAGCGTGTTCACGAGCGTTACTTTTCATGTTGATCGGGATTTATGTAGCGGAAGAACGTGGAAGTTGGAGTACGTACAGATTCCTGCATCTGGATTTTTCTGTGCGTAAGCACATTTTGGTTTTGTGCTTACACCATGTTATAGTGCGAGTTCTACGCACGGCGTTATACATGAGGCCCCAGGTCCTTCCATCCTCCAGGCATCCTCCACAACAGACAGACACCAATGGCCACTTCACAAAGATGTTAAACTTTTTTTTTTGTATTATAAAAGTAAAGTATCCCTGTTCAGCCTTACAATTGATGAAGAAACAATAAAAAAAATTAAAAATAATACCTTTTTGGTAAGTATTCCACACACAGTGTATGATACAGTGCAAAACGAATTGGACAGGGATCCATTGAATTTACTTTACTTAAAAATTAAAAAAATAGATAGATAGATAGATAGATAGATAGATAGATAGATAGATAGATAGATAGATAGATAGATAGATAGATAGATAGATAACTTATTAATCCCAAGGGAAAATTCACATAATCCAGCAGCAGCATACTGATACAAAAAACAATATTACATTAAAGAGTAATAAACATGCATGTAAAAACAGACAATAACTTTGTATAATGTTAGCGTTTACCCTCCTGGGTGGAATTGAAGAGTCGCATAGTGTGGGTGAGGAACGATCTCCTCAGTCTGTCAGTGGAGCAGGACAGTGACAGCAGTCTGTCACTGAAGCTACTCCTCTGCCTGGAGATGACACTGTCCAGTGGATGCAGTGGATTCTCCATGATTGACAGGAGCCTGCTCAGCGCCTGTCGCTCTGCCACAGATGTTAAACTGTCCAGCTTCATTCCTACAGTAGAACTGAACATTTTTTGTGGTAAGAAATTAGATAGGTAAGATGGCTTCTGTCTGCATTATGTTTCACATTGTAAAAAGAAGAGGTGATGAAAAAGTTGTCAAATGACATGGACTGGGCAGACGTACTAATGAACAGTCTACAATTAGGGTTATGCTGATGGCATCATTCATACAGCTACATCACTTGAAGATGTACAACTCCTGAATAAGGTAGATACAGAGTCAATGGAACATAGTGAATGTTGTGGCTGTCATCCAAGTCTACAGTTATAATAAGTGAAGTCCTTCAAGTATCTATGCATCACCATCACTAAAGACTATAGCTGAAAAACAGATCTGCTCAAGACTTGCAGCAGGTCACTCATTCCCATGTGGAAGGACTGTCTACACAACATATTCATGAAACCAGAGACGATTAAGGTTAATTATGGTTCATGGTGGCCTATGGAGCAGAAAGTTCGACCCTGAAAAAAATAACCACAATAAACAAAAAGAAACATTCAAGATGTATGGCTACAAAACAATCACAAAAGCCAGCTGTCAGCAATCAATCTTAGAAGAATTAGGGGCCGAATACCAAATCCCAAGGTTTGTTAAATAGCTACATGCAATGCTGCTCTAAGAGAAAGCAGAAGGTTTGCAAATGGAAGAATGAGAGATGGTGGCAGGACAACATGAAGGGCTGGACAGGTTTATCACTGGTAGAATCCACCAGAGTTGCAAAGAATAGAAGTCGATGTTGGCCTTTCATAGAAGCCATGGTGTCTGATCCTCAAGTATGAGGAGGGACCCAGACAGATCATGACACTGAAACATGGATACTGTATGAACAGTCTGACTTTGAGAAAGCTATCCCATAATTATACAAATTACTAGTTATTTACTTACTCATTTTTAAAACACTTATACCAGTTCATGGTCATGCTCGAGTTTCAGGTAATCACAGGGTACTATCACACACACTCATTTGGCCTTTTTAAGACTGATAAACAGAAAAAGACTCTTTAATGTCACAACAAACCACCTCAGGATCCCAAATTAGGACCCGAGTGCAATCGAGAACTCTGCAAATTGATCCAAATTAATTGCAAATATTAAACACAAAATAACTGATCATGTAAATATTGGCCTCCTTGAAGTCAGTAATTACCATATTTACTCGTGTACCACACACCCTCGTGTAAGACGCGCACCCTAATTTTCACAAAGAAAACCGCAAAAAAAGTTTTGCCCCGTGTACGACTCACGTTATGATTGTATAGGAAGCGTTTAGAGAAAGAGCGAGCACTGTCGACCGAAAGCGCGAGAACGCAAGCGAGAAACAGAGCGCGAGTGGGCGAGCGAGAGAGAGAGTATTTGTGTGCGAGTAAGCAAGTGAGAGAGAGAGCGGGAGTGTGCAAGAACGCGAGCGAGAGAGAGAGCACAAGTGGGTGAGTAAGCGAGCGAGAGAGAGAGAGCACGAGTGCGTGAGCGAGCGAGTGAGCAAGCCTAAGAAGAAGAAGTTTCCTCATGTATGAAGCGCACCTGATTTTCTAATGCTAATTTTCGGGACATTTGGACACTGCCATTTTCCCCCATTTTTTTCAGTAAAACTACTCAAGCTCTGTTAGTTTGCATGGAGTTCAACCATACATTCTCAATCGGATTGAGATCTGGATTCCAACTTGGCCACTGCAGTACAGTAACGTTGTTTTGAAGCCATTCCTGTGTTAATGTTGGCCTAATGCTTGGGGTTGTTGTCTTGCTGGAAAATAAATCTCACAAGGGGTGGGATTTTTGAAAACATCCAGGATTTCTGTTTGTATTGCTACATTTATTTCACCTTCTGCCCTTTGAAGCCTTCCTGGGCCTGCTGTAGAGAAGCATCCTTACAGCATGATGTTGCCACCAACATACCTCATGGTGGGCATGGCATTTTTCTGATAATTTTGATAATTAAAACTTAGAACAATAAGGAATGATGCCAATGTTTTGCCTTTTTTGGATCTAAGTTTGGACAATTAGGAAGTGGACAATGTTGACCTTTATACCATCACAGTAATGATGTCACACCTCTCTCACTCTTGGTTGTCCTGCTAAGTAAGGGTATAGGAACCATTTATATATGTGCCAAAATGGCAGCGCTCATAAGAAAAGCAAGATGGTAACAAGGAATAATGTAATTTGTATTTAAGAATGTTAAAATTTTTTATGTATTTTAAATGTTAAAAACATAAGGAATAGGTTCCTTGGCACCAAAACCTCAAAAACTTTACTGAAATATTTTTTAAAGACAGAGTATAAGTTAATAATTAACAATGATAAACCAGGTTATGACACTATTGTAAGTAGCCCAACAAACTTGCCATTCACCAAAAGGAAAGACTTTCAACTCTTACACCTCCAGTACATTTCTTTAAACCTCCAATTTTTTGCTACAAGAATGGACTCTGTTGGTCCATTTCAAGAGAACATAAACATAAGTGCTTAACAGAGTGCTCTCATAGGCATCAATATTTATTTTTCTGTGGTGTCTAAAATGATTTATTACATTCCTAGAAACACAGTCCGAACTGATCAGTGCAAAAATGTCACAGGGGAAAATGGGCGCTGTGCAATACATTTCTGAAACCCTAAGCCCAGGGACCTCGTGTATAAATGGTGCATACGCACAAAAATGTTGCGTACTCTCGTTTCCACGGTCAAATCGCAATGTATAAAACCTAAACTTGGTGTAAAGCCACACACATTTTCACACTAGCTCAAACCCTGGCATACGCAAGTTCTGCAGTTTTGCAAACTGGCGGCACCCAGCGTCAAAGCAGTGCTTCTGTTCCAGTGTGGTTTCCTTTTCTTTTTTAGATTCACATCCCTGATGCAGCTTTATCATATACACTGAAATTAACCAGATATTGTTTATTAGTTTAAGGCATCCACTGAATGGCCAAACTATTCCAAATACCATACCTGTTTTAGCGTTTGTCCTCTCACTGCACGTTCTTTTTCTTCTTCCTCTTTCAGCTGCTCCCATTAGGGGTTGCTACAGCGGATCATCTTTTTCCATATTACTCTCACTGCAGCACGGAGTATTTACATCATTGTATCTGACTGCGGAATCACAGCTCTACAGCAGCTGATCGGAAAGAGAATTATCGGTATACAGCATCAAGCACATGCTGCCTCAGCCATGCTGTCTATGGAACTGCTCTCAAACGGCAAACACTTCAGAGCCTTTTCTGTACAGACCTCGTGGTTCAGAAACAGTTTCATCCCAAGAACTTTAAACGCACTCAATCAGTCCATCAAGTGCTCCTTGTTTAACTGTTTGTACTTATTAGTACAATTACCTCACTGTAAACTTGTGATACAGTTATGATATTGCACAACCTGAGCTTGAACCTGAACCTTATAAAGCTTGTATTTACATATAATGACAATATCATTTTTAAGATGAAATGCAGCAAAATATGTTTATTACATCATTAAGATAAAATGCTAACATAATTTAAATAATCTATATTTTTAATAATTAAATATGTGAGGACACGGTGTTACAGCACCAACAAGAAGCTGCCGCCCCGTTGTGGGATTGTTCCTGCCTCTCACTGGATTCTTGCTGGGGCTGGCGAGACACTGGAGGGATAAATGGATAGAATAATTAAACATTTACTATGAAGATATTTCAATGTTCCTTAAACGTTTTGAAGAATTGGTGTTCTAAGCTTACAGATGGCTTAACATTATTACTGAGCTCATTGTGTGGCGATTGGGTATTTGAAGAGAGAAAAGGAAGGATAGGAATTGGGGATTAATATGTTTGAAAGAGACAGTACTGCTGCAATAAATTGTTTTATCGAAGGTCGTGCACGGCCAAGCAAGCACATTGCGAGAGGCAAGAACAATCTCCGGATGGAGCACCAGTTTGTCACTATCACTGCGCCACCGTGCTCCCATGTTTAATACATGTTTAATTGATATGATATGAATACTGAAGTGATATCAAGTATACATCTCAGTATTTAAATTATTCAGGGAACTGTAATATCACGAATGTAATGGATTCTGTGTCCTGTTGGAGGAAGACAAAGCCCGTTTAAGAAGCATATAGTGATTCACACACATAGAGCACATAGAAGAACAAATACAAAACAAAGCATTTAACATGCTACTATAGTTACGATGGTATTTGAGAAACTGGTTAATTAAATGATTTTAAGATGAAGTTTATGATGTTCTACTTTAATGACAAAATAAACTACGCGATTAAAGTGGAAATTTCGAGATTAAAGTTGGCAAAGATCTTCCGAGAATCTGAAAGTCTAGTCTGAGGTATAAAAATGTATGTATAAGATTGGAAATGCACAAGTTGTGTTACTTAACATTATGATAGGCCCTTCAGAAATCTCAGAACTCAAACCAAGCTTCACTCAGTAATACTACCTGCTGTGGCACAATGAAAAAGGAGTAATTTAGTTTAAAAGAACAGAATAAAATATTTTGATATCTTATCATTGTTCTTGTGTTTGGGTTAAAGAGGGAAAATTAGTGAGGCCCTCTTTGTATTTTATATATATTTGAATTCTGTTTGGCATAAATGAGGGACATGTCATAATGTAGGCTATGCTGCTACTTCAACATGTTCCAACAAAGGAAACAAATAGGTGATAAATAATTATTTATTTAAGTGTGTCCCTTAAACATTTGGTTATAAACTGATTTTGTGAAAAAAGATAACAAATTTATTCACTTTCTGAACCTGTTTTACCCAGTATATGGCGAATAACAATAATCATTGTGTGTAGCATGTAGTGGATAGTAAAAAAAAACCTGTTTAATCACATTTTTTTTTTGCATTTAATATAACCAAACACATTATGGGAAGGCACATTGATATGACTGTAAAAAATATTAATTATTTCCTTTGAAAATCAAAAGTAATGAACCAGGGTCAATTACACTGTGCAGGTAAAGTTTTGCTTTAATATTAGATTTAAAAATCTAGTTAAAATAAAAATATTTTGCATATAAATAGATGGATTCTGGGAATTAAGAAAATATAAGATATACAGGTTGGAATACAACATGCAGGATGAAAGGGTACAGACCTCTGGAAACCTGAAAAGAACACAGCTAGTGCTGTTGACACCATACTTTTTATTCAGGTATTTATATTGACATGTCATAGATAGAAGATAATGGTAATGATGCAAAAATAAAAAATTTTGACCAGATACATTGCAATATATTTTTTCTGACTGCAAGTGAAATTTTGTAGATTATTAAAAAAAAAAAAAGGTCAATGAAGTGTTTTATTCTCTGCACAAAATATGTGTGGAATCAAATGCACCAATAGTATTTCACATAAGGCAGTAATTCCAGTAGATAAATCTATTAAACATTTAATGTATTTTATATAGACTACAATTATAAACTATTTTGTCAAAACCTGGAAACAATCTAGGACAACAGCATGGGAAAATCTCATCACTCCAATTTGTTTATTTTTTGTATATGTGTAATATATGTTTTTAACATTAATAAAATCTGTGTCTCTTTTAAAAATTACTTGTACAAAAAGACTGTAAATCCCAATATTTAAACAGTATTCTTTTACATGATATGCACAAATCTGTATGTGAATAAAAAAATTAAACCCATTATATGTTTCAGCTTTTCATTTTATTCTCCACCCTGCAGTGAGCTTTAAGTTCTATTTTAGTTAGACAAAATGGGCTGAAATTATTCTCACATTGTATCTACGTTGAAGTTAGTTATTCATGAATTCTATTGGCAATATAAAGTGTGTATTTACGTTAGATATTGTGCTGAAAATGCCTTTTACTGGAAATGTGCAAAATTCATAATGATTTATTACTTTTTTACAGAAAAACATTTGAAATCAGTTAGTCAGTCAGTCATTATCCAACCTGCTATATCCTAACATAGTGTCAAGGAGGTTCGCTGGAGCCAATCCCACTCAACACAGGGTGCAAGGTAGGAACAAATCCCAATGCAGGGTTCCACCTAACCGCAGACATTTGAAATGTATTAATACAGTGACAGTGAAATGGTAGTACTATTCTTTAATCACAATACACAAATAATTTAAATTAAAATGTGTAGTATGTTGCTCTTATACTTCAATAGCCCATATTTTTTGATAGTGACACAGAACCTTATAGAGTTGGAAAAGGTATAATGATGGTACAAAAGCCACCACTTAAATAGATTGATCCCTCAGCAGAGATATGCTGTCTTTGCCAAGGGACCTCAAAGAGTGTCACTTTCCCCTCTCGGCAGCTGTGTTCCCTGAAACGTCATGGCTGGGACAGATACTAACAACAGCGGGAATTACAAAACAGACAGCTGATTACTTGTGACAAATCTTATTGTGTGGCTAGGTGAGCAGCAGGTTACACTCAGTGACAAATGCTGTCTTTGCTGAGGGATCACTGTAATCAGAAAATATGTTTAATGTCACTGTGCTCTTTGCAAATATTTTAAATCTGCTTTTCTTTTCTTTCTACATGAACAGCTAAACCAGGTTTAATACGAAGTGGCTCAGCATTTAGAACTGCTAGGCCAAGCATAGGACAAGATAGACAAAGACAAATGGGCAACATGCACTATTTCTGTGTGTTAAGAGTCAGCATGCCTCTCTTTGCCTTGTTTGGAGTGGCATGATTTACCTAAGTAAGGGCCTGAACATGGAGAAAGAGTATAAAGCCTTGGAATATTGCTCAGCACACCTTTGAAGCCGACGGATGGATGGAAGATTACATTATCCGATCCTGAAAATCCTTCCAGTGCAGTGACGAACATGGCAGACTCTCACATGGGCTTGTCATTGGCTTCCTCATCAGTTATGCCACGTACATCGTCATTAATAAAACGTTAAAAAAGTTGTTTTCTATTATGTGTTTTCTTACTGCCATATAACTAAGGAACGGATATTGCCTTTTTGCATTATTTCTATATAGTTTCGGGTTACTTAAAACGCCGCAATTACAAAAGAACTTATTCCAACCAGGGAGCTAGCACCCCCTGCTAGAAAGAATCACTAAGAGTGTCACCTCCCCTCCTAGCAGCTATAGTCCCTGAGATAACACAGCTGTGAGAGGTTCTTTGGATGCTGGGAATTTCAAGCAACGGCCTCTAATGGTCTACTTGAACAGCCAGCTGCCAATCAAGCTGCTTCTCTTTAAATGAGCTGACTGCACGTGCTGCTAGTTGCATTTGCACAACAGCACAAAACAACTGAAAATGGTGGCAAGGTCCATAGTGTGCAGTACTATTATTCACTGTTAGCAACCGCAGTTACTTTTTCCTCCTTGTGAAAAACGAGCTTGCTTCTTTCATAAGCAAAAAATAGACGTTGCCACATGAAAATGAACTAAACTTCTGTTGGAAAAAAATATTTGGGGGGTTTTCAAAACTCCTAAATTAAGAGGTATGAGTTTAGGCCTAATTCCATTAGTACTAATAAGTCAGTTTATTAATTGATTTTGATCATCATCAGTTATACAAATGTAAACATAAGACACCTAACATTAAAGATAGAATGATCAAACCATCACGTCATGGCTTTGTGTGTCTGAGGGAATGGAAAAAGCTTGTCCAATTAGATGGGTGGGTAAATACAGACAATGTTGCTGCTCTTTGTCATGCTGTTGGTTCATAGCAGTGCTTAGGAACAGCCACCTGACATGCAGTAGGTCATCTTGGAGATAGAGATGCCCTCTTTCCAGAGTAAAATATTAGAGCTTATCATAAAAGTTAAGCCTGAATTAAGTAAAGTGCAATAAGTATTAGGGTGTACTAAGACCATGAAAGAAATGAAAATGAGGACATCTGAAAAACAAGCACATTATTAATAATAATGACAATTAACGGAATAGGAAACAGACAGAAATTTTAATCGCCGGTAAGCAAAGTTCAAAGGATAAAAAAAGAAAGGGGCAAAATCCAAAAAACAGGCAAACATGCAAAAATCCAAAGAAACAAAGCAGGGGTTTAACAGCAATGAATTTTAAACAGACTGTAAGACACAAAATTAAAGCAAATTTGGAAGGACAAACTCTGACGTAAATATAAATACACTTTTTCAATCACATGGCTTATGAATAAAGTAATGTGGGTAAAAAATTCAACTTTCCAAGTTTTAGTGAGTTGTAAAAGGCCACAAATGAAAGCAGAGAGACAAAGAAGAGTCTGGAATAACCGGCTGACAACAACTGTTATCTAAAAACTTTGAGTCCCTCAGCAATCATCCACTCAAAATACTGATTTTGTACAACACAACAGCAGCTCCTTTCAATGAGTACATGAGGACATTATTAATATTTGTTATATGGAATCCTGCAGCCATTTTTCCATGTTTCTCACCCCACCTTAGGAAACATTCCAAGAGAGCTGAAGCAGGTTTTTGTGTTATTAGGATATTATATAATGTAAGGTGTACATTCAGTTCTAAAATACTGTACAGAAGTTACCATAGCAAAACAGAATAAGCACTGCAGGTGTACACTGGATTACAGCATGAAAACAAAAATAGTGTTATGATGCTTCTATAATTTGGTGAAGTCCCTGAGATTTTGTAATAGATAACGTTCACACTCTATAATGAGACAGATGGTTATATTTAAAAAAACCTTTTAGATGGCTTTTCCTCTTCACTGAATTATGCATGCTTTTAATTACATACCCTAATTGGAGATAAAGACTACCAACGACTCTCTGACTTATCACCTTTCCCCAACCAAGAAATGCAGAGCACGATGGGTTTTAACCAAGCTGTCAATGGCAGCAGGTAGAAATGAAATGCGGTCTCCAGAAAAGCCGCTTCTGTTGTATCAATATACCAGGTTTGCCTTTAAAACTGAACGTGGTGTGCTCTTTGTGCAAAACCTGTGGAAGAAGAAATGGCAAATGAGGAATGAAGGAAGGCTGAAATGCCTTACATTCCTTGACCAAATAATGATTACAAAACACATCAGAGAGACAGACTCCAGTCAATTAGGAAAATGATTGCATTTTATTTTTTTGCTAAAGAGTGAATGTGAATGTTGCACCTATTCAGCATATTTTGGGCATTTCACAAATTCTAAGCGTAAAGCCACAAAGATTCATCCATTATCCAACCCGCTATATCCTAACTACACGGTTGTGGGGGTCTGCTGGAGCCAATCCCAGCCAACACAGGGTGCAAGGCAGGAAACAAAACCCGGGCAGGGCGCCAGCCCACAGCAGGGCACACACACCCACACACCAAGCACACACTAGAGACAATTTAGGATTGGCAATGCACCTAACCTGCATGTCTTTGGACTGTCGGAGGAAACCGGAGCACTCAGAGGAAACCCATGCAGACACGGGGAGAACATGTAAACTAAAGCCACAAAGATCCCATGTAAAATAGAAATGGTTTGTACATGCTTTTGTGAGGCATGTATTTACACTTAATATTCAGAATTAGCAATCAGTATTCTTTATGCCAAGTTTGATAGCCTTGCCCATTAAGTATATTTGTACCTTAATTTCAATCAAAGCCTTATTAATTTGGCTGGCTAGCATAATTAATGTTATTCTTTGTGTTCTTATGCATACTTGATGGCATCTTACAACTATAAATGAGATCTACAGTATGTATAAATAAACAGTACTGCTTTCTGTGAATTTAAATAATTTTAATTTGTTTTATAACTATGAATATTATTCATGTGTATTACAAGCATGTACAGTTTTTAAACTTTGGTCAGACACAGAGTAATTCAGTATAATATGAAGTGTCATGTCATTTGATTACTATTTCATTCATTATGACTATTAGAGTTGGGATCTAAGGCAGCCTTTCTAATTGGATTGAACTTGTTTTTCAGCTTTAACAAAAAAAAATAGAATAATCGATGTTTATAATTGATTGCATTATTTACAGTATAACATTGTCAGTTTGCATCTGAGTTAAATTTTATCAGTAAAACAATTAATCTCCATTATTTTTGGTTTAGATTAGAAAATATTACTATCAAATCTTAAATTACCATGAATATTGCATTTTACTTTTAATATCTCGGGTCAAAACATTCAATTTTTTCAAAATGTTATCAGTTTATTTCACAAATGTATGGCCTAGAAATCTCATTCAGTTGTGAATACAGTGTGGTCCAGATCTAATTATGCAGATCCCTATCATCTGGATGACTTTGATTTATGCGCCAACGATTCCAGGTCAGCGCAAAGACGATTCTTCTTCTCGTCAGTTCGCACACTTCTCGATTATCTGGTGATTTTCTATGTAATAAACTTAATAAGTTATAACATAATGAAAATTGCATAATTAGATCTGGACCACCCTTTATATTTCTGTCCATTTACCATTTTGTCAAATTTGAGCTTAATTTAAATTATATGAAGCACATTGGCACCATCTTCTGGGAAGTTCTGGCATTGCTCCCAGCACAGAAACTACTAACATCCATGTGAAGTATTTTTTTTCTGTAGAGGCAAAAAAAATTTAGCATTTAGCAGAATCTTAATTTAAAATAAAAATAAGTGTCTTTTGTTCTTTCAAAGTTTTTTAAAATTCTTATACTAAACATAATCCAAAAATAACCTTCTTATTTTTATCATTAACATTTACATTTGTTCATCAAGTTCTTGTAGCTCATCCTGTGAAATCCCCAGATGCTTAGAGGCTAACACTGTAAATATACAGCATACCGTAAGTGTTTCCTAGGTCTTCTCTCAGTGAGGTATGGCTTGAACACCTTACAGTATAAGGGAGGTGCCTCTAACTAAGGTCTTCCTGTATTGTTATGCTATTTACTCACATGGAATAAGCCTAGAAACTGTGCAGGAATCTCATTTGGCTTCATTTTTTCAGTCTGTACTCAAAGCCTGTGACCACAGGTGAGGGTAAGAATGTGGATCGAGGACTTAACTCCCATGGTTCTGAATAATAATTGAAAAATACTGCTGTCGTACTTATTCATTGGTCAGTCCCATAACCACATCGTCACTCACTTATGAACAAGCCCCTGAAGTACTTCAGCCCCTTCACTTGGGGCTTTCACCTGGAGAACAAGTTTCTTGTGTCTGGGAGAGGACCACAACCTCTGATTTGGAGGTGTTGATCTTCATAATGCACTACACCTAACTGAACCATTCCACAAAGCACAGTCTATTGATGCCAAAAGGACGTGCAAATGGCCAAGATGTGACAACCCTTAGGGTACTGTCCATTTCTCAGCTACACCTCGCCTGTCCATGGAAATTGTAAAAAAAAAAAGAAGAGACATAATGCAACATTGGTGGAGTATAAACCCACATTGAATGACCTTGATGTAACACACCCAGTATGCAAACATAACTCTCTCAGGGCCTAGTAGGCCTGGCTCCATCACACTTTTGCTGGACATCTGAATGGCATTGCACCTGACCCTCCACATGGTTTTGTCAGACTCTCAGTTGGGCTGTGTGGATCATCCTGCCACCAGGCACTCACTTGTAAACTCCACTCTCAAGTTATTTTTATAAATCTAATTTAATAAAATATAACTTTTTGGTGTTTTTCCTGGAACAAACTATTTTCTGAAATAAGCAAAGGCTGCCCATTTTCTCATTAAATGTCCAATCAATGGCCATTATTGAAGAGCATTGTGAGCAGAAAAAAAAAAAATTTAACTATTTCACACGTTACCTAAGCTTTAGTAAACCAGCTATTATGAAAAGACTTTGATTTAATTGAGACTCGGTGATCATGCTGCCAAAGTAAATGGTCTCCAGTGACTTGAATGCTAATTGAATGTTTGTATTGCTCAAAATCGCAGGATCAGATATGGATAGGAATTAATCCTTTGGTATGCAAGGTTGTCTCTGTCGACAAGATTAAATCTTTGAAATCCTTATATCAATAGCTTCAGCAGGTTTAAAAGGCATTGGCCAAAAATATGACTATTTTCATTTCTGATTTTTATATTTTTTGATAATTTCTGTTTAACAGTAATATGATTGTTTTACAATGTATTACAAGAAGAAGCAAGTCAAACAATTGGCTCTACTGTGACATTCTATTTAAATAAATGACTACTGGGAAGAAACGAGTAGCATACATTTTAAATAATACATGTCATAGTGGTTAGCAGTGCTTCCTCTCCACTCCAGGATATTGAGTGTTAATCCCGGACTTCTTGATTTGGACATGTATATCAGGCTAAGAGAGTGACTGAAGGTGTGTGTGTGTGTGTGTGTGTGTGTGTGTGTGTGTGTGTGTGTGTGTGTGTGTGTGTGTGTGTGCGTGTGTGTGTGTGTGTGTAAATGTGCTGTGAAATGCATAGTTGGTTCGTATTTTGCACTGGAAGCTGCAGAGATGGGTTCCCCTGCAACCAAGTGATCAAAGGACATGGAGATAATGAATGGATTGCTAACATAAGGCTCCTAGACAGCATATAGTTAATAATGATACACAGTTCTGGATTACTAAACACTTTTCATATCCATGTAGATTTTTTGTAGATTCTCATATTCCCTCCCACATTACAGAGATGTGAGGCTCAGGTATTTCTTACATGATTTTAAAAATAGTTAATATTCTTTATTCTTTTAAATCCACATGATGTAAAGTGCAGAGATAGTTTAGATTATGCCAAAGGTTTTCACGTTATTTTGCTGTATCTTTGGCAAAGTCACACTGTTTTGAGAATCACAACCTCTCAGACTCATGGAAGTTTCCCCACCCATATTTGAGACTATATTTTTTAATAGTCCATGGTAGTTTCTCACATATTAATAATTTTTACTGACAATAACTTGCTGCAGTCACTCAGAAATTGCAATTAGGATAATATCATTATCTTGGATCATGCTCTTATTAGTAGTAATGCAATTTGCCATTGGCTTCTAAACCTATCGATAGTAGTTTGTGAAGGTTTTATTAAATTTATGTCTACAAAATTTTATATTTTTATAGGGAACAGTCTAAATTCACAGGGAAACACTCTACTTATTTTAGAGGGGAGAATTAAATTCATGTTTTTACTAAAAATAAATTACAGACCAGAAGGGCATCCAAATAACTATGCTGAGATTTCTAAAAGCTGATGAAGAATATTCAGGTTCACCAAATGAAATGTTTTAAAACAGAGATGGTGCCCTAGGTGAGTGGAGTTGGGCATCGGCCATTCCAGCCAGGGTCTTGCTTATGTTGTATTTTATTTTATTATTTCTAATTGGCTGAACTTTGAATATTTGAAGTACATGAGAAAACTCACCATGATCATATCCTTGTCTGGCATTGTTGTAGACATCAGTGAAACAAGATTATTTTCTTTAAGGCTTAGTGCTCACTAAGTCTGAACCATACATAAATAAATTACTATATATTAATCTTCCATTCTTGTTTCCATTAGATTCTTAGGATGATTCAAAG
Organism: Polypterus senegalus; assembly: GCF_016835505.1. Lineage (NCBI taxonomy): Eukaryota > Metazoa > Chordata > Cladistia > Polypteriformes > Polypteridae > Polypterus > Polypterus senegalus. Next base: position 153,050,517 of record NC_053156.1, on the reverse strand, counting down.
CTTTGCTAAAGACATTTAATTACCTAACTTTTACATTAAATTCACTGACCTTCTCTTGCTTAAACTTGCTTTTTAACTTACGTTTTTCATAGCTAACCCATTTTTACAAGTATTCAGTTTTGTGCATGTACAGTACAGTTTTCTGATACTCAGAAACATACAAAAACATTTATTGATGAGGTTGCTGCACATCGTCAGCAGAGGCCCTCTCTGGCAGGGGTGATCCAACCGATGAACACTCATCACTAGTAACTCCATCACAACCTTGGTGTCTTCAGCTCATCTGGCATCTTCTCTGCTTCCTCTGTAACTTACTGGTGTCTGTCTTTTTGTACCACATGGACACACTAATTCTTTATTTTAACTTGATTTTGATTTTTTTTGCCAAAGCCATGTTGCATGCTTTTACCCATCCACTTGCTCTGGAGAAATTTCCAAATCGACATACGTAACTCTTAGCTCAGGCAGGCAGTTACCTCAGATAAATGACTTCAGTTCCCTGTCTTTTGCTGTTCTTCCATGGTTTGCTCATCTTCCTTTTCTTTAGAATGTTTTCCTGATTTGTTTACATGCACCTATCCTTTTTCTTTGTGGTGGTTCTGTTTTTTCTATGTCATTTAGTACTTCATATTAGTGGATTGTTTTAAATGTGACATTAAATATTGATTTGACAGATAACATAATTTGGGGCTTTTAGCAGTCACCAGAGATCCCGGTGCTAGGTTGACCTCAATCACATGGTTATACAGTAAAAGAAATAAAAAAATGATTACAAAAGTATAGAAACCTTAACTATTATTTAAAGTTTATTATATACAATTATATTTATATATAAAAGTTTATTAAAAAATATTATGATACTAAGGCCGGAGTTATACTTCACACGACGCGACGCATGCTGCAGTGGACGCTCTTGCTACGCAAGCGTTGTAGTGTTCATTCTTGCGCGCGTACTTTACATAAATCTGGAGGAGTCCACCAGGTGGCAGTGCGAGATATTATCGCGGTGAGAACATGTTCAGCTTCTCTGTGTTGTGAGTTGCCTAGAACACCTATTAAATTCTGATGACACCTTACCGCAATATCTCTGAAAAGGATGTTTATTGATTAAATCCATCCAGGGATGTGTCCATTCCAGCAAGCATTGGGCACGAATGAGAAACAGTCCCTGGACGAGGCCTCAGCTCATCGCAAGGTGAATACAAGCACACACATACACTAGCGTCATTTTAGCGGCACCAAATCTGCATATCTTTGGAAGGAAACCGGAGCACAGTGTGGAATACAAGCAGGAAACACCAGCAACATAACTCCCTGCGAGACAGCAGTGCCACCGTGATACCCCCATGTGTGTAATTAACAGTATTCATTATTTAAACAATGTGTAACATACACATTTTAATGCATTTCTTCATGAAAGTAATATCAAGTATAAATCTAAAGATTCTAAATGTGCAGAGAGTTGGAATATCATACATTTAATTTGTTCTGTGTGGTAATCTATTGCTGCTTGCCGCTGCTATCAGGTCCAAGAAGCTCGTAGTGATTAAAAACTGGGATGACGTTTACGACCGTCTGCTTTAATGATAAAGTAAACCATGAGGTTAAAGTGGACATTTCGAGATTAAAACCGAAATTTCCACTTTAATCACAAAATACACGTTTTCACCGTGTCCTTTATTTTTTTCTCAGAGGCTCAAATATAACGCTATACATTATGTTGCTGTTGTTAAGTTGCAAAAATAAAAAAAATAAAAAAGACGGCACAAAAGATGGTATGTGAGACTTTTAAAATGTATCGCGTCATTACGTTTGGGTACTATCTACATGTGACAGAAAGCCTCTATGCAGATCCTACGGGATGAATGCTTCGATGTGGTGAAGCAAAATGCCGACATACAGATGCATCCATGGTGCTTTTATATTCAAGCGTCGCATATTCCCGATCGTAATGACACGATACATTTTAAAAGTCTCACATACCATCTTTTGTGCCGTCTTTTTTTTTTTGAACTTCACATTGGCAACATAATGTATAGCGCTGTATTAGAGCCACTGAGAAAAAATGACACGGTGAAAACGTGTATTTTGTGATTAAAGTGGAAATTTTGGCTTTAATCTCGAAATGTCCACTTTAACCTTGTAGTTTACTTTATTATTAAAGCAGACCATCGTAAACGTCATCCCAGTTTTTAATCGCTACGAGCTTCTTGGACCTGACAGCAGGTAAAGTAAAAAAATTAAAAATTAAGTAAAAAAATTAAAAATAGACAGCACAAAAGATGGTATGTGAGACTTTGAAAATGTATCGTGTCATTACGATCGGGAATATGCAACGCTTGAATATAAAAGCACCACGAATGCATCTGTATGTCGGCATTTTGCTTCACCACTTTGAGCCATTCATCAAACAGCAAAGTGCGCACATCGATCCTTGAAGGATCTCCATAGAGGCTTGCTGTCACATGTAGATAGTAAACAGAGACTCTGACGCCACGTTCCGACATTTAGCACACTGCGGCCACCGACTTTTTGCTGGTACTGCAACTCGCGCAAGCGTCTCGTTAATTTCTGAGGACCTGCTCAGAGGATGCGTGAAATGAACGCTGGGATCCGTGGCAGCCATGATGTGGGTGTGTACGCGTTCTGAGCGTGAAGTATAAATCGGCCCTAAGTCATATTCCATTAGCAGTGCATCAGTTTGGCATATTTCACTTTTTTGCAACATCTTATTTTTCTTACAGAAAGCAATTATGCATTGTTACTGGATTATAAAAGTGATTTTTCTAGAGTCTGGACTAACCCACAGCTTTAAACATTTGCACAATACATGAACCCATAAAAAAGTTTTAAAATTACCTGGCCAACCTCATGCAGGACAGTAACTGAACATCTATGTCTGGAAAAAGTCAGAGATGAAGGATTATTAGAAAAGAACTGAACAAAAGTGTCTTCATCACAATTCAAAGTTATCATTTCAACTTGTTCTAAATCTATTGCATGCATTACCCATGATCTCTGGGTTTCAGATTAATATGAATAAAACAGTAAGTTAACCAACCAGGACATTATATTAAACTAGACAACAGATCACCTTAGAGTAACAGTGACATGAAAATGTAAAGATCTAATCAGGTTTAATTTCTGCAACATGATGGAAACACTAAAAAATGTGTCAATGGGTAATCATTTCTTCATTAATATTGTTCAAATTAATAACCTTCCAAAGATTTTATTTCTTTTTCAGAGTATACCTAAATCCTTTCTTCGAAAGACAGCTGTGGAAAAATCTAAACCAGAGGATGGAATTGCATTACCTAACTTTCAACTATTGCATAATAAATATCCATACTCAAAGACTATGAAAGGAATTAGAAGTTAATGGAACAACACCTACTTACAGTAGGTAGCCATGGAATAGAAATGTTGCATAAATTGCTCTCTGTATTCTTTGCTCTGAACTCAAACTCTTACTCTCACCAATTTACTACCAATCCAGTCAGGTTTATGGTCTTGTATACATATTACATAGTGTACACAGTATAATAATATTCTTAGTACCATTTCACATCAGAACAATTGACAATAATACATATACAGTATATTGTCACACATGTATGCATGGGAGACGGTTTATGGACTCAGATAGTGTTGTTCCCCAGGAGTTGGTACTCCCATCTGATCCATTCTGCTTCTGTCACTCTGCAGACCAGCCAAAGACCGAGCCCCTCAATGATGTCATCTCTGGTCCATCCACTGATGACATCACTTCTGGCAGCTTCTAATGATATCACTTATTCAGAATATTCAGAACCCACCTACAGACAACATAACTTCCTGTTCTAGATTCCCTGATCTCACCTCTTCCTGTTTCAGCCTTATTTATAGACCAGACTCATCCTGTTAGCTCAGTTCTGTTTTTGACTCCTGTCTGTAAAGACATTTTCTTTTATTTTCTGCATACCATTTATTTTTCAAGTATACAGTGTGGCCATCCCCAAACCTTTTTTTATGTCTACTGCCCTATCTTTTGACAAATTATATATATAATTATATATATAAAAATACAGTGGGATGCAAAAGTTTGGGCAACCTTGTTAATAGTCATTATTTTCCTGTATAAATCGTTGGTTGTTACGATAAAAAATGTCAGTTAAATATATCATATAGGAGACACACACAGTGATATTTGAGAAGTGAAATGAAGTTTATTGGATTTACAGAAAGTGTGCAATAATTGTTCAAACAAAATCAGGCAGGTGCATAAATTTGGGCACCGTTGTCATTTTATTGATTCCAAAACTTTTAGAACTAATTATTGGAACTCAGATTGGCTTGGTAAGCTCAGTGACCCCTGACCTACATATACAGGTGAATCCTATAATGAGAAAGAGTATTTAAGGGAGTCAATTGTAAGTTTCCCTCCTCCTTTAATTTTCTCTGAAGAGTAGCAACATGGGGTCACAAAACAACTCTCAAATGACCTGAAGACAAAGATTGTTCACCATCATGGTTTAGGGAAGGATACAGAAAGCTGTCCCAGAGATTTAAGCTGTCTGTTTCCACAGTTAGGAACGTGTTGAGGAAATGGAAGACCACAGGCTCAGTTCAAGTTAAGGCTCAAAGTGGCAGACCAAGAAAGATTTCGGATAGACAGAAGTGATGAATGGTGAGAACAGTCAGAGTCAACCCACAGACCAGCACCAAAGACCTACAACATCATCTTGCAGCAGATGGAGTCACTGTGCATCGTTCAACCATTCGGCGCACTTTACACAAGGAGATGCTGTATGCGAGAGTGATGCAGAGGAAGCCTTTTCTCCCCCACAGCACAAACAGAGCCGCTTGAGGTATGCTCAAGCACATTTGGACAAGCCAGCTTCATTTTGGAATAAGGTGCTGTGGACTGATGAAACTAAAATTGAGTTATTTGGGCATAACAAGGGCGTTATGCATGGAGGAAAAAGAACACAGCATTCCAAGAAAAACACCTGCTACCTACAGTAAAATATGGTGGTGGTTCCATCATGCTGTGGGGCTGTGTGGCCAGTGCAGGGACTGGGAATCTTGTCAAAGTTGAGGGACGCATGGATTCCACTCAGTATCAGCAGATTCTGGAGACCAATGTCCAGGAATCAGTGACAAAGCTGAAGCTGCGCCAGGGCTGGATCTTTCAACAAGACAACGACCGAAACACTGCTCAAAATCCACTAAGGCATTCATGCAGAGGAACAAGTACAACGTTCTGGAATGGCCATCTCAGTCCCCAGACCTGAATATAATTGAAAATCTGTGGTGTGAGTTAAAGAGAGCTGTCCATGCTCGGAAGCCATCAAACCTGAATGAACTAGAGATGTTTTGTAAAGAGGAATGGTCCAAAATACCTTCAACCACAATCCAGACTCTCATTGGAACCTACAGGAAGCGTTTAGAGGCTGTAATTTCTGCAAAAGGCGGATCTACTAAATATTGATTTCATTTCTTTTTGTGGTGCCCAAATTTATGCACCTGCCTGATTTTGTTTGAACAATTATTGCACACTTTCTGTAAATCCAATAAACTTCATTTCACTTCTCAAATATGACTGTGTGTGTCTCCTATATGATATATTTAACTGACATTTTTTATCATAACAACCAACAATTTATACAGGAAAATAATGACTATTAACAAGGTTGCCCAAACTTTTGCATCCCATTGTATATATATAGTAGCCTGTAAGGGACATCACCAATTCACAAAACCCTGGACACAATTACACCATCATATGGACCTTTGGGAAGCCATCTTTGCCTTCATTACTCTCTCTCTCTCTTTATATACATATATATATCTATATATATATATATATATATAGTGGCGGACAGCCGGGGTGCATGACCGGCCAGGACGCCCCTTCGTTATATGCTCAGGGGAAGCAGCCCTGGACTGTGCAATACCTCTCCCTGGATGCTAGATGGCCACCCCCCTGGGTTGGAGCGGTGCCTCAGTTTCCTGCAGGGCTCCATGGGAATTGGAGTTGGGGGCAGCCCTGTTGGGTCCCGCAGGTGGCGTCTGGGGGTCGGGTTTTGAGGGGCTGCAGCTGGAACACCTGAGCCACTGTGGGCCGTGTTTTCACCACACCCGGAAGTGCAGCCAGAACTCGGCAATCAAGCACCTGGAGCACTTCCGGGTGAACTATAAAAGGGGCCAGAGGAGGACGAGGTTGCCTGGGAGGAGTGGTGGAGGAAGAAAAGAGTGCTTTGCTTTGTGTTTTATTTTGTGTGTTGTGCTTGAGACTGTGGCGTGCAGTGGTAGCGCTGCTGCCTCGCAGTTAGGAGACCCTGCGTGGAGTTTGCATGTTCTCCCCGTGTCTGCGTGGGTTTCCTCCCACAATCCAAAGACATGCAGGTTAGGTGGATTGGCGATTCTAAATTGGCCCGAGTGTGTGCTTGGTGTGTGGGTGTGTTTGTGTGTGTCCTGCAGTGGGTTGGCACCCTGCCCAGGATTGGTTCCTGTGTTGGCTGGGATTGGCTCCAGCAGACCCCCGTGACCCTGTATTCGGATTCAGCGGGTTGAAAAATGGATGGATGGCTTGGGACTGTGTACTGCCTGTGGGACATGGGGAAGACGTGCGCCCACAGGCAAAGAAAAATAAAATTATTTATTTTAAGTGTGCCGTCGTGTCCAGTCTGTGTTGGGTCAGGCGTCTATATAGCGCCTTTTCACTAGGGGGCTGCTCTTAACTGGTTCAGATAATATTTAACTGCTAGACACTTTTCAGTGACTTTAAATTCCTCTTTTTCGTCTACTGCTTCTCTTAAATATGGTGTTCCTCAGGGATCCATTTTGGGTCCTATTTTATTCTCTATATACAGTACCTTCATCCTATTGGAGCTAATTTTAGGAAATGTAACATTTCTTTTCACTGCTATGCTGACACACAGGTTTATATTCCCGTCTGCAACTCTGCAATAAATCAACTGCACAACTGTGTTTCTGAACTAAGATCCTGGATGGCTAATAATTTTGTTGATCTGAATCAAAATGAAACGGAGGTGCTTATAGTGGGTCCATCAGCTAAAGCCCAAATTGGTCTTGGGCTTCTCGGCTCGTTCTCTGTCGTTTGCAAACCTCAAGTCCGCAATCCTGGTGATATCTTTGACAGTAACCTCTCTTTTGAGAAACAAGTTAATTCTGTGGTCAAGTGTTGCTTTTTCCAGTTTCGTCTATTAGGTAAGATCAAGCCTTTTTTTTATCTTCTAGCTTGAGAAAGCTACTCATGCTTTTATGTTTTCTCGCCTTGATTACTGCAACTCGCTGTATTATGGGATTAGCAAATCCCTGATACGCAGGTTACAGTTGGTCCAGAATGCTGCCGCTTGCTTTCTGGTTGGTGCAAGAAAGTATGACTCTGTTTCTCCAATTTTAGCTTCTTTACACTGGCTGCCTGTCAGTTTTCAAATTGATTATAACATCTTGTTGCTAGTATTTAAATCTTTACATGGACTTGCTCCTGCCTATTTATCTGAATTGTGTGCTTTACACCAGCCATCCAGAGTGCTTAGATCTTCTGGTCAGTTGTCTCTTGTTGTCCCTCGTACCAATTGTAAAACTAAGGGGGACAGGGCCTTTGCAGCTGCTGCTCCTCGCCTGTGGAAATCTTTACCTCATTACATAAATAATTCGTCTATAATTGAACTGTTCAAAACGAGATTAAAGACTCATTTCTATTCACTTGCATTCCGTGACCTTCGGTAATACTGATGGCTTCCTCATTGTGATTAAGTAACATTACTTCTATTTATTATTTATTTTATTTATGTTCATTTATATTTTATTTCTATTTATGTTATTCATGTTAATTGTACGCTTTTCTTTAATTCTATTATTGTAAATCACTTTGGCCACAGCATTTCTATGTTGTTTTAAATGTGCTATGCTATATAAATAAATATATATAGTATATATAAGGCAGGCATTGTATAGAATTCCTGGCGTTTTTGGGCAAAGTAAGTCATGAAAAGGCTTTTATTAAAAAGACTTATATGAAAAAGAAACACATACAAAATAAAGTACAGGACTTTCTTATTGAGGAAACCAAGAGAAATAAAATATGAACCTACTTGTTGCAACAAGGAAGGGCAAAATTTTATTTTAAATTGCACTTAATTGTCTTTCGCACAAAAAAGTAAAACTTGAAAAGAGAGTCATGAAAAGGCCTTCATTAAAAACGCATGAATGAAAAAAGAAAATATCAAATAAAATACAGAGCTTTCTTACTGAAAAAAATAAGAGAAAAAAATTAACCTACTTGTTGTAACAAGGAAGGCTTGAATGACATTTTGAATTGCATTTCATTACTTTTTTCACACAACAGCACTTCAAGTTTTGGCACTTGATCTTACACATTAGCGTGAGTATTTTATACTTTACCTGTTTGTGTTTGGGCATTGCAGAGAATGCCTAGGAAATGTGTGAAATATTAATTGTTTCATACTTTGACGTCCATTTTTCGGCATTCTATAGAATGTCTGCCTTTCATATACACTGCCGGCAACATATGTATATCTTCTCTCTATAGATTAAATCCTAAGCCTAAAAGTGCAACAATTTTGTGCAACAATCTCATGTGACTTTTTTATGTCATGTTTTTTGCCATGGTTTAAATCAGGCTTATTTTTAAATCTACATATATATGTTTGGTATCATTCTTTTCAGAATTTATCGAACTTTAATGTGATGTGTTAGATTTTCAAATTCTTATTCCATTTTTAAATTATAAACTAATATATGGACCTTAGTTTAACAGGAATACTCCAATCGGTAAGAGTAAATATTTTATTCTCATTTCACGATTTTTACTCCGTTAAATAATTCATTTTTCTTTTACATATTGTAGAATGTCGTGATTTTGACTCCAATAAATAATATTTCTTCTTTTGTACATTTACAGATTTTACTAATATTCTGGCTGCAACTGGGGGTTGGGCGCCAAAGGCGCCAGGGGGGCTTTACCCCTAGTATATATAATATTTTAGGTATCTTAAGTCAACTTGCAATCTGATTTAGGTGGTTACCTACCAGGTAAGTTGGTCAGCCAGTTGGCACACATCCGCCACGTCCTCTCATTTGCGAGAAGCAGATCATATATATATGGGATGCAGTACCTGCCAAATAATATAAAGAGTGCACACACACACACACATTTTATTTTATATATATATATATATATGAATGTACATAAAGTACTGTTTGCCTTCCTATATATACAGTATATATACAGTGGTGTGAAAAACTATTTGCCCCCTTCCTGATTTCTTATTCTTTTGCATGTTTGTCACACAAAATGTTTCTGATCATCAAACACATTTAACCATTAGTCAAATATAACACAAGTAAACACAAAATGCAGCTTTTAAATGATGGTTTTTATTATTTAGGGAGAAAAAAAATCCAAACTTACATGGCCCTGTGTGAAAAAGTAATTGTCCCCTGAACCTAATAACTGGTTGGGCCACCCTTAGCAGCAATAACTGCAATCAAGCGCTTATGATAACTTGCAATGAGTCTTTACAGCTCTGGAGGAATTTTGGCCCACTCATCTTTGCAGAATTGTTGTAATTCAGCTTTATTTGAGGGTTTTCTAGCATGAACCGCCTTTTTAAGGTCATGCCATAGCATCTCAATTGGATTCAGGTCAGGACTTTGACTAGGCCACTCCAAAGTCTTCATTTTGTTTTTCTTCAGCCATTCAGAGGTGGATTTGCTGGTGTGTTTTGGGTCATTGTACTGTTGCAGCACCCAAGATGGCTTCAGCTTGAGTTGACGAACAGATGGCGGACATTCTCCTTCAGGATTTTTGGTAGACAGTAGAATTCATGGTTCCATCTATCACAGCAAGCCTTCCAGGTCCTGAAGCAGCAAAACAACCCCAGACCATCACACTACCACCACCATATTTTACTGTTGGTATGATGTTCTTTTTCTGAAAATGCTGTGTTCCTTTTACGCCAGATGTAATGGGTCATTTGCCTTCCAAAAAGTTCAACTTTTGTCTCATCAGTCCACAAGGTATTTTCCCAAATGTCTTGGCAATCATTGAGATGTTTCATAGCAAAATTGAGATGAGCCCTAATGTTCTTTTTGCTTAACAGTGGTTTGCGTCTTGGAAATCTGCCATGCAGGCCGTTTTTGCCCAGTCTCTTTCTTATGGTGGAGTCGTGAACACTGACCTTAACTGAGGCAAGTGAAGCCTGCAGTTCTTTAGACGTTGTCCTCGGGTCTTTTGTGACCTCTCAGATGAGTCGTCTCTGCGCTCTTGGGGTAATTTTGGTCGGCCAGCCACTCCTGGGAAGGTTCACCACTGTTCCATGTTTTTGCCATTTGTGGATAATGGCTCTCACTGTGGTTCGCTGGAGTCCCAAAGCTTTAGAAATGGCTTTATAACCTTTACCAGACTGATAGATCTCAATTACTTCTGTTCTCATTTGTTCCTGAATTTCTTTGGATCTTGGCATGATGTCTAGCTTTTGAGGTGCTTTTGGTCTACTTCTCTGTGTCAGGCAGCTCCTATTTAAGTGATTTCTTGATTGAAACAGGTGTGGCAGTAATCAGGCCTGGGGGTGGCTACGGAAATTGAACTCAGGTGTGATACACCACAGTTAGGTTAGTTTTTAACAAGGGGGCAATTACTTTTTCACACAGGGCCATGTAGGTTTGGATTTTTTCTCCCTAAATAATAAAAACCATCATTTAAAAACTGCATTTTGTGTTTACTTGTGTTATATTTGACTAATGGTTAAATGTGTTTGATGATCAGAAACATTTTGTGTGACAAACATGCAAAAGAATCTGGTAATATTACATGCCACCTTTAGATCAGATTTTATTAGATTATATTATATTAACTTTACCTTAATTTTGAAAAAATAACTTTCACTTGAAAAACACTGATGGTAGTCCTTAGAAATTGATTTTGGATTAATAAGACATAAGGACAGTTCTATGTTATACAGATAATATACATTACTTTCTACTTTTAATATTAGATTTTTTAATATATCAGATTTGACATGGGTGGCATGGTGGTGCAGTGGTAGTGCTGCTGCCTCGCAGTTAGGAGACATGGGTTCACTTCCCAGGTCCTCCCTGCATGGAGTTTGCATGTTCTCCCCGTGTCTGCGTGGGTTTCCTCCGGGTGCTATGTTTCCTCCCACAATCCAAAAACCTGCAGGTTAGGTGGACTGGCGATTCTAAATTGGCCCTAGTGTGTGCTTGGTGTGTTTGTGTATGTCCTGCCTGGGATTGATTCCTGCCTTGTGCCCTGGGGTTGGCTCCAGCAGATCCCTGTGTTTGGATTCAGCGGGTTGGAAAATAAATGGATGGATAGATTTGACACTTAGCATTAGGTAATTAACATGACTACAGTTAAAAGAATGAATTTAACAATTAAATATATATCTCCTTTATGAAATCTTTCCGAAACTAACATTTTTATTGGCTGAACTGATTATTTGAAGGGAACAGTCATTTTTAGTTTAGCTAAACCAACTTTAAATTACCATAATGAAAATAGTTACATATATATATATATTGCATGTACTGTAGGCTTTTTATTTCCCCCAACACACTAGATGGCAGCAGCCCCGGAGTTCAGTACACCATAAGGAACCAGCAGGGCATGCCGGGATATGTACCGCGAGAGGGCGTTGAAGGGAAACAAGTTCCCTATTATGCATTTCTGTGCAACCCAGAAGTACTTCTATCGGGTAATTGCCCTGGCACTGGAAGTACTCCCGTGTCTGTAATAAAAGGGACAGCATTCCCTTATTCCGGTGAGTTGGAGCTGGGAGGTAGAGAGGCAACACTTGACTGGAGGAAGGCAGTTATTAAGTTGGAGAGGAATACTTATGGGTTGTATTTTTGTACCATATTGGAGGTATTTTTGGTAATTAAACAACCTTTATTTGAACCTGGGACTGTGATTCCATTTGTGTTGGGGTTTGGTCTTGCTGACCAAATATTCCAAATATTTCCACTATGAATTGAAAGTTTAATTTTTTTGGGTTAAGGGGTTAAAAGCAAACTAAGAATGTATTTAGAGTTTTGGCTGGCTTTAATTCCTTTTTATGGCATGTAATATCTCCATGTTGAACTTACCAGTTACACATTGAATTGCTTCCACTCTTGGTAAAGAATATGGTTTTCTTTAACATGATCAAATTTTATCAGAGATGTAGCTGCATTTACTCAAAATGACCAAAGTTCTGCAGCTTTAGTTTGCTTCATGGGATTTTGAGAATAGCTTGACGCATTCAAATGATTCCACAGACAAAATATAAAATATTTTAGTTTTTAAAAGCTTTAGTAAAAATACAAAGTAAAACAGTTCACACAAAAACAGGGAAAAAACTGGCATAGCAAAGAAAAGAAAAGTTCTGTTTAAGGCTTATATATCTTGTTTCTTTCTTTAAATTTGGTCATACATTTGTACTTGAGGCACGTTAAGTATGTTAAAGATGGTCAGAATACTGTATGCCAGTCCATGCTAGCAGTAGGAATATTTCCTCACTGGGTTAATTAACACTGTCTTCTACAGATATAGCCAAGAAAGTTCTATCTCATGTTAACTTACAAAGGGTAAAAGACTAAACCATATTCTAGGCAGCTATAAGAAACTGACATTCTATAAAAATGAAGCAAGCGCTATATGAATTTAACATTAAACATTAACTTTCTAAGATTGGCTCTAATAGCAGACTTTTTAAAAACACTTACACTATATTGCCCCGCACAATACAGCAGTGATATTTTCTCTTTAAGGCAGTCCTGTTTTTGTTTAATTTCTTTTGAGAGAAGAACATTATAATAAAATACAACTGACTCAAACAAATGAAGATAATATAGCAAGCATAATAGTAAGCTTCAAAGGTAATCCATGAAATCTGCTTTAACAAAAGAAATCCTTGAGCTCTCTTTTCATCACACACTGTCAAACATAGCGTGCACAAAGATTACAGAAAATTCTGTCCACGCACCTAACATTTCCATAAAGAATTTCAGTTGTGATTTAAAGAATGACATGTTGCTTCTTTCATCTGCTCTTCTTTGTATTTTATTCCATGTATCTACATTTTTAATGTCAAAAAATAAGTGGACAGGACATCAAAGAGGCCAAAGTATAAGGATGGGATACAAAAAGGGAGAAATAAAAAGTAGAATATAAACAAATCCCCACTGCACAATAAATTCCCCCACCCTCAACTTCACCTGTCCTATGTTTTGTTTGCCTGATAGGGTGGCTTTCCCACTTCGTTGCTTCAAAGTATCTTTAACCAGTACCACCCTTCTCATGTTCTGCATTTATATTAAGACCCTTGATCTGTCCTCTTCCTGACAAGAAGACACATTCTTCCTCTCCCCATGACTTAACAATTCCCAAATCCCTGTCTAAAAGGTGGCTTTAAATGCCACCCCAGGTTTACTTCTGTCCTAGCCTACATCAAGGATCAAACCCTACAACTAGTCCTGTGACACCACCCTAGAGGTCCGAATAGTGGAATGTTGTGTCCTTCACTTACATTGACTTGGTGACTTACTGTACGTTGCCCTTTCCAGTGTGTACCTGTCAGGGCCTTGAGGAGTCATGTCATCCTTTCTCTAGCCCTGGTCCTGACAGGTTCTCCACTGCAATAACTATCATCACACCAATGCAGTTAAAACTGCAGTAGTTCTTTTTCTTTTGAATTTTATAAGAAATTAAAATGCGGTCTTGCCTTCAACAGAAGTGCTGTACAAGATGCATTTAAATATGTCTAAACTATATCAAAATGTTATTTTTTCCCTAAAGATTACTAATCATACATATTAAGCCTGTTTTACTGTAGCTGTATCAGTCATAAAATGGTTCTCAGATGACTTTACATAAATAAAAAAAAAATCGTGACTGTGCTCCCCTTGACTTTCTTGTATACGGAGACAGAGGAAGCGGTCATCAGAACCACTTCCAGTTGTGCAATATTTCTCAAATATCATGTCTTTGTTTCTCATCATAACTAATTGATAATATTGATACACGATCATTTATCTCTATTTATAATTAAACTTTATATTAAAATGATATTTTCACGCTTAGGGAGGTCAAAAACAGTGATGGAATTTGATTAGCTTTGATTACATATACATTACCTACATTACGTGCAAAATAAAGAGTTATCGTCACCTAAAAACGCTGAAAAAGTGTTTGTATTATATAATATTGCAATAAAGTGCTATAGATAAAACTGCATTTAGCTACATTTAATTACGAGAATGATGGCCTGAAATAAAAAAAATATATAAAATTAAATGTATTACCAGGAACATGACAGGGACATAGCAGCTTATTGTTTCCATTTTATCTTTATATTTACATGGCATATAAAAACTGATGATGCTTAAATTAAAATAAATTTAATAATAGTTAAATTCATTCAAAGTTTTTAATATCGTGTACACATTTATATTTCCATGATACAAAAAATTTGGATTGTTGTTTAAATAAAATACTACTTCTGGTTGAGTAATAGTTCTCAAATTTCATATGTGCTTGCTTTTTATCATTGTAAATATTTATCCAAAATTTGACTCATCTATCTTTAATTATAACCATAGTTAAATGCTTGAGGATTTGCAAAAGTATTCAGTTCAAGTATCACTTCCTGTTGCCAGAAGTGGACCAAACGTTGATAGGATTCCTCATTTTTGATATATAAGCAGGTGTACAAAATCTCACTGGCCTAAGTCAAAGCATTTGAGTTATTGTGTTTACATACAGACAGACAGACATGTCATTTCAAAATGGTATTTTTGGACTCAGAAGGTCTAAAACGTCAAGGTCAGATTATTTTTTCACGATTCCTATACTTTCTCTATACTATGCACATGACAAAGTAAAATAAGGGAACACTTATGTGGTACAGTTAATTATTCTACAAGTAAGTGGTCAAACCCTAGATCTAAATTTGGAACTCTCTCTTTTTATAATTTAACATAATTCTGACTTGTAAAAGTGCAAGATGTCCTATTTTAAAAAAGTTTATCCTCTGTTCTTCTTTACTATTAAATTTGCAAGAGATGCCAGTATTGTGAGAAGTGCACATCTTAAATTACATAATTAATAGACTCTTAGGTTTTCACTCATTCATTTAAGCATTACCTGTTCATTTCTAAATAATTAATTAATTATTAATAAATTAATTTCATTAATATAACCATAATGCAAAAAAAGCTGAATACTGTATGCTGACAATTAATATATTCTTGAATTAAATGACACTTTATTTACAGCATCCTTGAAATGAATAAAAATTAATGCCATGAAGATATTTCCTGATAAAGTCTTCTCTAATGTGGCAGTCAGATTCTGAGAAAATAGACTCCATTCAACTTTATTTAAATCAAACCTGGTGAGTATTTTGCATGTGTTCTTGTCTAAATGTTTTCTTTAACCTAATTAATACCAATGCTGTTAAATTTCATTTTCAGCACACAGTACTCACCTTTTGGACATCCACTATAAAGATCAACCCAGCAAATCTTGCATTTGTACTTAGTGTTTAAAATGCCAGTGTAAATAGCAACGGTCTAAAACAAACATTAATGGAGGTCTAAATAAGTTAATGAAATTTGCAGACAACCTTTGGGATTATTTTAACAAAAGTTAACAGCATTTAAAATGACTACAGATTAAAGCATAGTCATAACAGTTGGCTATACTCACTGCTTTCTAAAGTTGCATGGTGTTTTGTACATACAATGAATAATGATTAACACTTTGGCAGTCCGAAGTTACCGTGGGTTTGGACACAGACCCTGTTGCTGGCACAGTGGAGTCTTGTTGCCAACCCAGTCTCACACACCGTTCTCCTGTGTTCTGCTAGCTCTTTCATTAAAACAGTATATTATATTTACTCAGCAAGATTAAAAAAAAACAAATAACCTAATTGGTAGAATCTTTAACCCCTAGTAACTAATTACATGGCCACAATATTTAATATACTGTAAAAAGACTGCATTCTGTCAACAATTTCCTATCAAAATTCATGTAAACTTACTCCTCTGTGTTTTTATTTGAACAGTTCATTTACTGTCTGTGAGCCTGATGTATTGTCATACTAATCCTCTTAAACTAAATACAATATCATACCTACATCCATCATATTCACTCTCTGAATTTGCTTTGTACATTACAGTGTACTTGGATGCCAAAGTCTACTCGGACAGCATCCTCTTTAGACATTACATCCTTGGCACATCTCCCTATGCATCTTTGTTTCTATTGTGAATAGTGCTAACCAGATTACTACAGTATGTATCCATAGATCTCGAGTCTGTTGACTCAGATTAAGTCTTTTCCTTCCAATTTG
Source organism: Polypterus senegalus (assembly GCF_016835505.1). Classification (NCBI taxonomy): domain Eukaryota; kingdom Metazoa; phylum Chordata; class Cladistia; order Polypteriformes; family Polypteridae; genus Polypterus; species Polypterus senegalus. The sequence goes on along the minus strand of NC_053156.1, from coordinate 153,034,129 downwards.
CATTTTTTCTTTAATGATTACAGCGCACTAATTGATGAAAATGTACTTAGCTTTTCTAATTTAGGTCAATTTGCTTGTCTTCGCTTCTGGACTTCATCACACACAATAAAAATTGTTTAATGGTACAGCTTCTGCAGCCAGTTTGATTTAATTTATTCTTATAAAGAATATTTCTACTTTAAACCAATTCCACAGCAAATACCATATATTTACAAAGAAATGCAGAATTAAAATCATTAAAATATAATGAACAACAACAAATACTTTATATAATTTGTACATACAGTACATACATATAGTATTTGGATGGAGTAAGTGAGAGTGTTAATGTTATGTTCCAAAGATAACTAGAGGGTTGTATGCTGCAGTCTTGCAATACTACTGGGGAGGACAACCAGTCTGCTTCTCTCCAGGGTACCTCCATGTTAAAAGGAACAGGCAAAAGCAGGATTTTATATTGTTTTGGACACTTGGTCTCGGAACTAGAAGTTAACAGTTAGATAAGGGCTCAACTGGTAGGAGGAACAAAGGGAAGAGTGAGGAGGACAGTGATTCAAGAGGAAGGTGAGCAGGAAAAAACTGTAAAGTACAAAGTGAGCAGGCTAACCCCCTAAAAGTTATCAGAGACTGCATTTGTTTAGTTAGGCAGTTAGGGTTAGGGTTAGCTGTACCCTCATGATTTATTTTGTCAAGTTCTAATTAATGCTTTGTTTATTAACAAATCAGTATTTGTTGTTACTTTAGAGTCTCTAGTCATCGTTTAGGCTGGAAGATGACTCTCAAGCATCCTGTAAACTTCAAATTATATAAAATTTGTTGATACTAAACATTCTAATATTAATTGAATACCATTAAGGCATTTACAGTGGCACCAATGAGGCAGGGAAACATCAAAAACTCTGGCATATTATGATAAGGGTCTGACACAGAGTACACTATCATTATGGTTTTTTTTTTTAGTGATCAAATATTTATTGATATCATAAAAAGAACAGTAAAACAAATCCAATAATAACAGATCTTTGAGCAATGCAAGAACATAATCAAAACAATTCCATCGCCAGTAAGCGCCAACTCTACACCACCAAACCTTGATGGCACATCATCCCAACTGAGAATGGCTAACTTTACAAAAACATGAATTAAAAAAAAAAAAAAAGTCAAAAACTAAACCTTGTGCAATAATATGCTGTAAGTAAAGAAAAAAACAAGAAAAGGAGGAAAGAAGAAACAGCTTCTCAGAACCACCTCACCTCACAGCCAGCTGTTAAATACCTGAATAGCATGAAGCCAGTTTTGGATGACAGAGTTAAAAAGAGATGTTGAATCCAGAAGCAAAAAACTTCAGTCTCTATTCAAGACCATATACATACAGTTAGGTCCATAACATTTGGACAGAGACAACTTTTTTCTAATTTTGGTTCTGTACATTACCACAAGGGCGGCATGGTGGTGCAGTGGTAGCGCTGCTGCCTCGCAGTTAGGAGACCCGGGTTTGCTTCCCAGGTCCTCCCTTCGTGGAGTTTGCATGTTCTCCCCGTGTCTGCGTGGATTTCCTCCCACAGTCCAAAGACATGCCGGTTAGGTGGTTTGGCGATTCTAAATTGGCCCTAGTGTGTGCTTGGTGTGTTTGTTTGTGTCCTGCGGTGGGTTGGCACCCTGCCCAGGATTGGTTCCTGCCTTGTGCCAATGCCGTCTCGAAAAACAAGGCCCGCTCATGCCTGTGGTGACGTCACATTCGAGGTGCTACAGCAGCAACAGACGCATATAGAGAACCTGTCGCGTTGTACGTGTGTAAATAAATTATTCCCATGTAAAATTAATTAATGCAATACGTGAAATAACAAAGGCAAGTCAGTTGCGTTATGCATTTCATTTATTTTTATATAAAACGTCACACATAACGTTTAAATCACATATTTGACATACTTAACAGCGACCATTATATAGATATCAGCAACTCAACATTAATGCAATTAATGCCTTAAACATGAGATTAACCTAAGAGTAACACTGAATACTGTATTGAATAAAACAATGCAATACTGAATGTTCATAAATAAAAATGACTATGATAAAGTAAGAAAAAAAAAAGGAAAATCACAGCGACGAGTGGTTGGCACCATATGAAAAATGAATATTTACATGCATCTCAGGAAATCACATATTCCTGGATTAAACAGAAGTAACGTGAAAAATAATGCAGATTTACCCGTTAATAATCACAAGAAAAGCTACATTTAACACTTTGTTAATGCAGTTAAATCTAAAAAATAACAAGCAACACCAGATAAAATACAAACAGCCATTATTTTGAAATGACTAATGATAAACGATGATTTTGTTCATACCATCATAAAATAAGCAAAACTAACAAATGTGCTGATATTAATCTGTACGAAAGCAGAACGTTATATCAAAATAACTGGCTTATTAAGTTACCTCTTTTTTGTCAATGTAGCCAGTTTACGTTTGAGGTTAGCTTTTTCCTTAAAAGTACCACGTTTATCTGCAGCGCTCTTGCAATACTTATTTAAACAGATGTTGGCCACTGTAGACATGGACAACTTCAGTAAGTCACAGATACTCTTCCCAGAAACACAATTACCAACTTGCAGTCCACATCTGTTCAGGCGTTCGTTAAACAGTAAGATTAATGTAGATTTGTGATTTTTTAACAATAAAAAATTTGACTCATATTCAGCATTAGTAACAATAGACTGGAAAATCAAAAACATTTGCGTAACACATTCAACCAACAAATCTGAGGGCCATTTCAGACCACCCTGTCTGAGTCAAGCAGGTAATTATATTCCTGTGAAAATTCTAAGACTTATCCATGACTAGCTCATTTCTGCACATGTCACACTGAAGTGACTGAACTGCACCTGTAACCATTTTAAACCCTACATAACCAGCAACAAATATAAGTGATTTTACATGCCCTAACCTCCATTTGCAGCATTATCGATGTTACCCGGCACGCGGTGCAGTTGTTCTCCATTAAAATAAACAAAACACATCAAAATATTACCTTGCACTGCACCGCAGACATCTGAACTTATAACCTTTACGACTGCAATAACTTTATATCAAAAACTAAAACGCCATTAACTTTCTTTACAACTTCAACGACGATCTTAGACAGGAAGTTCAGCTGGCACTGTTTGTAAACATAGCACCTCGATTGTGACGTCACTGGACCAATAAAGGCGCTTTTCCACTGCATAGTACGGCACAGCACGGTTCAGTACAGCTCACCTTGGTTCGGTTCAGTTCGGCTCGGTTTGCGTTTCGACTGCAGTTTAGTATCGCTTTAGAGTGGGCGGGATTATTCACGTGTCATTATAGTTGCGCCGCCTCTACTGCCGTGACACCGTGGAACTTTTACAACAACACGCAGACAACGACAACACTTTAGCTCGATGACGCGCAAGGGTAAGCATCTAAAAAAAGCACATCACTAGCTAACTTTTATCACTGTTGTAAAGCATAAAATGAACTTAACTGCCAGTGTAACATTAAAATGCTGATTCTGTATATTACAGATCTTCCACATTTTGCAAAAAAGTCGCCGCAACAGACCATCTGTTTGGACATTTAACCGTGCTTCAGAGTGGTGGGATGTGATTGTTCCCGGTTTTACAAACACTCAGTGGCTGGGGAACTTTCAATGTCTGAAGAAACATTCATCCACTTATGCAACAAACTGCGTCCAGCGATGGAGAGACGGGACACAAACTTCCGCGTGTGTGTACCTTTAAAGAAAAGAATAGCCAGTGACGCAGTAATGATGATTTTCTCCGCCAATCAGTGACCAGCAGTTTACACGCCACGCTTTGGTAACGCTTTCGGCGCCTGGAACCTCGGCCGAGGTGGTACTAAAAAAAGGACCAGGTACCAGGTACTGTTCCCAGTGGAAAACCCCCCAAAAGTGAGCTGAACTGAACCGTGTCGTGCCATACTATGCAGTGGAAAAGCGCCATAAGTAACGCATGAGCGGGCCTTGTTTTTTGAGATGGCATTGCTTGTGCCCTGGGATTGGCTCCAGCAGACTCCAGTGACCCTGTGTTCGGATTCAGCGGGTTGGAAAATTGATGGATGGATGGACATTACCACAATGAATTTTAATTGAAACAACTCAGATGCAGTTGAAGTGCAGACTTTCAGCTTTAATTCAGTGGGGTGAACAAAACGATTGCATAAAAATGTGAGGCAACTAAAGCATTTTTTTAACACAATCCCTTCATTTCAGGGGCTCAAAAGTAATTGGACAATTGACTCAAAGGCTATTTCATGGTCAGGCGTGGGCAAGTCCATCATTATTTCATTATCAATTAAGCAGATAAAATGCCTGGAGTTGATTTGAGGTGTGGTGTTTGCATGTGGAAGATTTTGCTGTGAACAGACAACATGAGGTCAAAGATGCTCCCCATGCAGGTGAAAGAAGCCATCCTTAAGCTGTGGAAACAGAAAAAACCCATCCGAGAAATTGCTACAATATTACGAGTGGTAAAATCTACAGTTTGTTACATCCTGAGAAAGAAAGCAAGCACTGCTGAACTCAGCAATGCAAAAAGACCTGGACGTCCACGGAAGACAACAGTGGTGGATAATCGCAGAATCATTTCCATGGTGAACAGAAACTCCTTCACAACAGCCAACCAAGTGAACAACACTCTCCAGGGGGTATGCATATCGATATCCAAGTCTACCATAAAGAGAAGACTGCATGAAAGTAAATACAGAGGGTGCACTGCAAGGTGCAAGCCACTCATAAGCCTCAAGAATAGAAAGGGTAGATTGGACTTTGCTAAAGAACATCTAAAAAAGCCAGCACAGTTCTGGAAAAACATTCTTTGGACACATGAAACCAAGATCAACCTCTACCAGAATGGTGGCAAGAAAAAAGTATGGAGAAGGCATGGAACAGCTCATTAGCCAAAGCATACCACATCATCTGTAAAACACAGTGGAGGATAGTGTGATAGTCTGGGCGTGCATGGCTGCCAGTGGCACTGGGACACTAGTGTTTATTGATGATGTGACACAGGACAGAAGCAGCCAAATGAATTCTGAGGTGTTCAAGGACATACTATCTGCTCAAATCCAGCTAAATGCAGTCAAATTGATTGGGCGGGTTTCATGATACAGATGGACAATGACCCAAAACATACAGCCAAAGCAACCCAGGAGTTTATTAAAGCAAAGAAGTGGAAAATTCTTGAATGGCCACGTCAGTCACCTGATCTTAACCCAATTGAGCATGCATTTCACTTGTTGAAGACTAAACTTTGGATACAAAGGCCCACAAACAAACAGCAACAGAAAGCCACTGCAGTAAAGGCCTGGCAGAGCATTAAAAAGGAGGAAACCCAGCATCTGGTGATGTCCATGAGTTCAAGACTTCAGGCTGTCATTGCCAGCAAAGGGTTTTCAACCAAGTATTAGAAATTAACATTTTATTTGCAGTTATTTAATTTGTTCAATTACTTTTGAGCCCCTGAAATAAAGGGATTGTGTTAAAAAAAAAACGCTTTAGTTGTCTTACATTTTTATGCGGTCTTTTTGTTCAACACACTGAATTAAAGCTGAAAGTCTGCACTTCTGAGTTGTTTCATTTAAAATTCATTGTGGTAATGTACAGAACCAAAATTAGAAAAAAAGTTGTCTGTTCAAATATTTATGGACCTAACTGTGTATTTATATACAGTACATTGTTTACTTCCTTTCTAATATCTCTGAAACATTAAAAAAATGCAAAGGCAGGCAATATCTGAGCTGGGATTTCAAGAAAGTAGTTGGGTCCTGTGTGTGAGGCAACCGACTTTAAAGTATGCAGTGAAATAAGATTTCCTATTCACCAACACCAAAAGAGTCAGCCTCAGACTTGTGCCTGCTTAAAAACCTTTGAGTAAGCTGCACCAACTTTTCTTATGCAAAGGTTTAGTGAATCCCAATTGGCATAGCAGCTTCTCTCTGCATAAGCCCATTTTAGACATCACACTGCAGGAGACACCTGCAAAGGCCATGTTGATTTCAAGTTGTCATCTTTTAAACTTCATTTCATGTTGCCGTTTGGAATCATGAGTACGTGCTGCACTGGCCTTTTAATGACAATTTCAAATGCACACTCTAGTGTCAAGTTCACTCTCTCACTTTTGACTGTGAATTTCAGACAATTGCGTGCACCCAGGCTGGCAACGGTGCCTGCTGTTAAAGAGCCCAGTCATTGCATTCCAGATGACACGGTCTTTCCAATGATTTCATTTTTTTTTATTCTTCATTTCACATTCTGGATTTTAAATGTTACTTTCAGGTCATCACATTTTCTTCATTCCACACAATCAACCTTTTGTTAATTTCACGCCTTCACTTTCTCTTGTTCATTTCAATTTCTGGACATTTAACCTTTATGTCAGGCCATCACTTTTTGCTATTTTCCTGCATTTGTGTTAAATTCACACGCCGTTTTTAAACTACATTTTACACTTTTTTTCCTCCCCATTTTGAGACCACTGCAGTGAAGAACCCACACCCTATCGTGCAGGTCTCCTCACTCTCTTATTGTCTGGGAGGACCTGGCATATTCTTTTCATGCTGAAGAGGCTTTCCATTGGTTCATCCTCTTTTTGCCCGCACATTCTCAAGATTCCATGCGTTGCCCGTGCCTTTCAACCAACCTCCCATGCAGGGACATTCGCGCCTTCCTATTCTTATTGCTTGCTGGTAGGCTTGCGTCACCCATCCATTAATAGTATCGTTCAAATCTAATATGTCAAGTTATTGGAATGCCAAGTAGTCCTGATGTGTGTCAGCAAGCACAATCCCAGTAAACTACTGCTTTGGTTTTCAGCTTGAAAATGTAACACAGACAGTCCTTCAGATTAATATGCTTAGAGCTGAAATGCAACTAAACTGTCTGAAGTCTTAATGTAGCAACAACCAAACTCCAGCACAGGAGATTTGTTCATTCCAAACCACTTTTACTGTTACAGCTTTTCATTTGCATTGCTCCTAGACCAAGGACTGGGGGTGTGGTATGGGGGTAAGATGCCATTTTGATACACCATACATGGATTGCACCACTGCAAACACAGGTCTTTAAATGCCCATGCAACACCTATTCTTCATATCCTCCATTTACTCTCTTATGCATACCAGTATTGACTGTGGCAGGTAGCAATGAAAACAGGCACATTCTTACAATGTGCAAAGCTCAAAGTTAATGCTTCTAAGTGTAAGTGAACCAGTTTAAATTTTATGCGAGTGTGCATTACATATACTGTTCTGCACAGGTGGTGGTTCTGGGAGATGTTAAGAGTAAAAAAAATAGATGTGTAAAATGGTTTTCTACATCCAAAACTTTGTTCAAGTAAATTACAGTATTGATACTTGAGTATACTGTAAGAATTTTAGACAGGTTATTTAAAAAAAAAAAAAGCTTACTATGGTAAGCTAAACTAACATTTAGAGACTTCTCAAAAGGAATTTCAGATATCTTAAAATGTAAATCATATCTGAAACTCCTTAAGATATCTTCAAATAATTTCCATTACCTTAAAATATCTGCAATTAATTTTGAGATCTGAAATGCATTTAAGAGATCTCAAAATCACCTATTCAATGGGACTTCGTTTACTGCAAAATATCTTAATGTATTTGAGATATCCTTAAATTCATTTCAGCTATCTGAAAATGGACAGGAAGAGATTTTGAAATATCTGGAAACGTATTTCAGATATGTAAAATAGTGTAGATAACTGAAAATGCTATTATATCTTGAAATACATTAAAACCTGAAGAGGAGAATAGACCGATTAAGATATCATGAAATAACTTTGATAGCTAAAATGTATATTTTAGATATCTCAAACAGTGACATTCAAGATATCTTAAATCCTTTAAGATTTTGAAATTAAGATATCTTAAAATAACTTCCCACTCATTTTAAGATCTCAGATTTCAAATAACCTCCTGTGCATTTCAAGATACTTCAAATATATCGATATTTTAGACAGGAAGTCCTACTGAAAGGATAAGAAATTTACAGGAAGGGATTTCAAGATCTCGAAATGTATTTGAGAACTCAAAATGAACAGGAACTTGTCAAGATATCTTGAAATCTATTTCAAATAACAAAATGTATTTCCAGTTATCTTAAAATGCATTTTGAGATCTTTCTAAATGTTGATTGGGCTAGTTAATTAAAAAAAAAAAAAAAAGTTACATGATGGAGATGAATGATTCATTTAAGTCTGTACCAAAAAAGATCACATTAAATTACCAAAGCATTTTTTTCCCCAACTATATCTGTAAAATTTGAATCATTGTCCTTTCATGTGAAGGCATTTGTTAGGCAGTTTATTCAGTGCTCTTAAAAAAGGTCCCTGCCAGAACCGTGGCAAATTGCTGTCCAGTTAAATGCCATAATTTACTCTTTTCACCAAATAGCCATTTTTTTTCTGGTCAGTTCTTTTGTTTAAACTCTTATGTAAAGCACATTCATTAAAAAAAAAAAAATTAAACCTATAGGAAATGAGTGAAGCTGTTTTCATCTGTCGCCCCCTTAAATCATATCTTCAGTGCATCAAGAGCTAGTAAATGTTCCTACATGGGCAAAAACTCTGAGCTTGTGAGGAAAGGCTGACTAAAGTCCTTACTCATCTCATGGATCTGCACAGTTCCAAAATTCAACTAGCTTGGTTTTTGCATTTTTGATCAAATGCATCTCCTGTGCTCAGAAAGAAAACTTTCACTCTTTCTTTTAACCAAATTTCCATTAGGAAAGTAGTACAATGTGGATAACATTTTGCATATGCTTTAAAACTGCAAACTGCAGGTACACAAATTTTGCATATTGGTAAATCATAAAAAACAGAATCCATCAGGAAAGATTTATTAAAGACCAATAAGGTCTATTAAAATTTAAATATTAAAATATATATCTCTTAAGACAAACAGATGATGATATATACAAACGTCAGAATAGAGGTCCTGCCTCCTGTTAAGGCACAATTGAGCTGAAACAAAAAATACATAAGAAAAAAAAAACAAACAAAAAAAATTATATAAATCTAACATGTTATAGTTCAACAATTTGGCAAAAATAAATAGCTAGGTAGCTGTTAAGTGTTTTACCCATAAAGATACATTTAACAATGAAATGGCCATACTCCAAGAACATCCTTATACAATTCATAACATGCCATGCAACATTTTTTTTTAACCAACATCTCAAAGTTATGACAAATGTTTGATTGACAAACAATAAGGTTCTAATACTAATCTACAGTACTAGTGAATCAAGTCTAATAGTAGACACACAACCATAAAACGAACAAGTGCAAACTAATAAAAAAGGTGAACATATACAAACTTAATGACAAAGAGCGAAATTCACAAACATTTCACTGTGCAAGTACAATCCGTCTTTGTGGGTTTCTGTCTAAAACCATTGGAAGTTACCAGCTCAAAAATTAAATGTGCTATATGGGAAGCAAACAGAAAACAAGTGTCCCCCTAAAGCATGCTTTCCTATAATTACCATTTATATTTTGAAACCAAACACACACTTATATTGTGAACAGCACTAAATGAACAGGACAGGATTTCATTACAGGACCTTCAATATTCCTTTTGTGGAACTAAAATAAGGAAGACAAATTACATTTTTCACAGATGTACATCAGAAAAAGAGTTCTTATGCTTAAATCACCATAAAGCATAAAAATACTGTCTAATGTTTAACTGGACTCCTTGTAAAAATATTATGCTAAACACAGATGTATAAAGTAGTTTAGCTAGGCTTTAAAACTTAAGTGCTTTTTAAGCATAGAATAGACTTAAAACTTGTACAAGGCTAATGTGTACATGGACATACAAATACATAACACACACAAATTTAAAAAATATGCCATATTGCTTGGAAAAAAGTTTTACACTTAAACATGTTACATTGTTCAAGTTTAACCTGAAGCAGATGTATCAAAAGCACTTCCTGAAAACAATATTTGCACCATTCTCGTCATACTCTTCCCGACTGATCCAAGCAGAACGAAAAGATGGTAGGTTGGCAAGCACAGCACCTCCAATCCACACTGCAAAGTCACGATCTTTGGGACTGGATACCCTGACCAAGTCAGACAAACAAGCAGGCACCATAGATTGTATTTCATCTTGAAGGCGGTGTGGTAAACCTGGAAATAATGTGCTTCCTCCTGTGAAATGGATTAAAATAAATTAAAAAGTACTGAAAATTACAAGAGAAACCCAGTACCAATAACACTGTAGAGCGATTGCATAATTTTATGTTCTAAACAGCTCTGGTAGAAAATACAAAACTGAACCATTTGACAATTGTTTCTTCAGGTCAAGTTGAAGTATAAAGGTGTTTTAAGAAAAGGACTTTCAGGCACCATACCACTAATGATGTTGTTGTTAATTTACTAGCATGTATGTGCAGATGTACAGGATAATGTGCCAGGCTAAGTGCATCTATTTTATTCACCTCTAAGCATTTATTCCTCCTCTAAATATTTATTGCATTAATCAGGTCTTCATAATTCACTCTGTCATAGCGGGAGTTTAGACAAAAAGATGTTTTAATGGTGTAGAAGGACCCTTGATGTCCTCCTTGTGGAATGATCTCAATGCCCTATCCCATATAATACAACTTAAAGCAATCTTAATAGATTAGTCTGCTCGGTTATGTGTAAATCAGAGGGCACAAGGAATTTGACCTCTCAAAGAAAACATGAAACACTGTCTGGAGGAACCATGATGGTCTGCTGTCAAAGTGTATAAAGCTTTAAGAAAATGGGTAGCATACAAAATGCTCAGTTGACTCAGACACTGGAAGCCACTAATAGTTTTAGTGCTCTTTTTGATGTCAGAGAAAAATTGCAAAAGTGATTCTGGAAGTTTGGTTCTCAAATACTGGATGGAGTTTAAAAGACCACTTTGGATAGTGAAGAATTTGAGTCTAAAGCAAGGAAGAAGGAGATTAGACAAAGAATAAGAAAATATTTTTATACTGTATCTGTAGCTAAAAGTAATACGAACAACCCGTTAACTGATTCAACTGAGGATTTGCTTACCTTTTAATTTTTCTTTAGTTTGTGTTTTTGCTCCAATATAACAAATATGCTTTGTGGACTTGTGCTGTGTGGGGGGAGGGGGGTATGGGGTAAGGAGCACACCCTGAGTTCAAAGCCCTGACACTTGCAATTGTTAAGCTTGCAACCCCCCTTTCCCATTCTCTCCCCAAGTATCTAGGAGCGGTTCTCTTCTCCCCCTCCAACTTTTGTAACTTCCTCCAACATCCTGAAAACGTGTTTATTCGATGAGCTAGAATCCCCAAAGTGGACTCGCAAGAATGAATAAGGGTGAAGGTGCAGATGTGCCTGCACCAAGTCCAGAGCTGGTTTCCATCTTGTACCCACTGAAATTAGAATAGGTGCTGGTTTCTCACACAACACTCAATTGGTTAAGAAAGTGAAAAATAAAATGCATTACTTTACCTGATAAAATAATGTTGTTAACAAAACTTTGCCTGAGATCCATATCACAACGAAGAATTGAGCGAAAGATACTTTCATGTATTCCATAATGATCTCTTCCGATTAGCTCTGGTTTAAATAGTATCTCTGGCGCCCTTTATCAAAAAAGTATAAAAAAAAAAAATAAAAATAAAAAACACCCATATGCAATTAACCAGGGATTATATAAAAAAAAAGTCTTCAAAATTGCTACAATCTTTAAATGTAATTTAAAACTGGGTTAAATTTTAAAGTTGCAGGTACAAATTATCCCACCTAACAACCTGCTTAAAAGCACCCAAGCTCAACATAAAAGGTTGAAATAAATCAATAGAATGTGCTTACCGGAATCGCTCTTTGTTTATGCTAATAATTTGTCCGTCAGGTAATGTATAATACATTTCTGTACCAGCAGATCTTTCATCTTCCCCAAGTTCAGCTTCATAATCTTGAGCAACATAGCAACATGCCTCCTTGATCTCTCTCACAATCTCTTGTTCTGCTGTTGTCCTAAATGAGAAGCCCCTCTCTTGAAGCAACTATGCAATTAAAATAAAAACGTTTTAGCCTTAATAGTCTAGTCTTTGGAATGAATGATAGGAAGGTTCCAGTAAACTGTACATTTTTTTGATCTTTATACTTTTAGTGACTATCCCAGTACTAGTTTCATTTGAAGACTCTAATCCAGCTAAATCTGCCCATAACCCATCACACTGCACCGGACAACCTTCTTTCGTTACGTAGGATGTAAGCCTATATAGCAACTCAAGGTTGTAGACTTGGGGTATTTCAACAGCCAGATTACATAGTTTCCCTGGATATGAAGATAACTACCACCCGCAGCCCAATTTCCATGGGACAGTCTCAGAATTTTTTCTTGAAGACACTGCTTTTGCCTGCCATCATTAAAGTAAGTTCATGAACTCACCACACAAGGGATCACAAACCTAATACTGGTACAAGGCCTTTGAGGGATCATTCTTCCTTTACACACATTGAATAGTTGATATTTTCTGTAACATTACAGCATTTCAAATATGTCATGAATGAATAGATCATGTAATGCTTACCAGGAGAAATTTCCTCTTACATACCCTTTTCAAATTCTGAGTGATGTCCTGACCAGCCAGATTAAAACGCTGTGTTGCATATGGGATACTATAGCCTTCATACACAGGAACACTGTGACTCACACCATCTCCAGAATCAAATACAACACCTATTTTTTTTATAAAGCAAGCAACAAGCACAAGGATAAGTGAAATGTGTACAAATTCGAAAAAGATCTGCTTCACACCATAAGGCTTTAAATATAAAGTCTCGATTCTGATGCAATTTTAAAATGTCAGCGTTTTCAGTTATAATTTCAAAACAAATATGTACCGTCTGTCTATCAATGTGGGGTTAGTAAGAGAATGACCACATATGGAGCTGACAATGCAAACTCAAGAGCAATCTGTAAAAGATAGCAACAGGCAAAATTGTCCAATATACATGTGCTAGAATGATCATATAGAATTCAGATCAATAGCAGAAGTTTAACCCATGGTTATTTTCTGTGATTAATTAATTAAATCATAATACATTCAACAAAACAATGGAACATTTACAATAGAATGCACACCCTGACGACAATTATCCACACCTCCCCCAAACACCTCCACTCAAACCCCAATCCCTGGCGAGTCTGGAAGCACTGAATTAGCAGTAGCAATAATACTGTAAGGAGACATGCAGAATTTAAAGGAATGAACAGCAGTAAATCAGTCTATCAAATCATGATTCATTTGATAATGAGAAGCAGATAACTCCAAATGTAATAAACTGTAAAATTTATTCTTGGGCAACCACCACTGTGAAGCAAGCAGAAGTTTAACTGCATGACTGTCTGAACAGAAAATTCTACTGGTAAAAGAGAAGTTGCAGATAAGACACATCTAAAAAGATAATTCCATCGTTGCCTATAACTATCTCAGAGAGGAAAAACAAGTCACAAGAAACAATGGTCCAGTGGGAAAAAACACAGGACGACAGACTCAGGACATGTTGAGTAAAGTGCCTGGGACATCCAATGTGCAAAAGTGACAAAGAGGATCATGCTCAAGACCCATTACATATTGCTTATGGGGAGAGAGGTAAGGTCTATGAACAAACTTTAATTAGGTTTGTTGAAAATTAGGATTTCAGAAACTTCTCAGCCAAACTGAAATTAGGGGAATTTACAAGTAGAGTTACATAATACAGTATAGAAGCTAGAAGTTGGATGGTTCGACAGGCAGAAAGAGTAAGATGGGGAGTCAATATGACAAGCAGGTAGAGCACAGAAGATTGAAACGATGTTCTTAACAAAAACATCCATCCATCCATTATCCAACCCGCTATATCCTAACTACAGGGTCACAGGGGTGGTGGTGGTGGTGGGGGGGTCTGCTGGAGCCAATCCCAGCCAACAAAGATGAATAGAAAAATGAGACTGGAGACACTGGAATGAGAGGAGCCCAGCATAAATAGGTCACCAAGCTTCACAGTTCTTATGGTCTGTCAAACAAGGTAAACGTATAAGTGGCCTCCAATGTTAAAAGCATTATGAAAAATAGGGTTGGGAGTATGTTATTATTGCTGCACCAACAGATCTCTCCATATGAACTGCAAAATATGCTAAAATAAAAAGGCACTTATCTACAGTCAGGAGCAAATTAAAATAAGGCTAAACACAGACACCCTAGAAAAACAAAGCGATGTGCATCACTGTGGGAAGGTGCCATTGGTGATGAATCTATCTATTGCTGCAGGAGCCTCCTATGTGGAGTACACTGAACAGTTAAACTTTCACTTTGCCAGGTAAAGAACTACTACTGAAAAACAACTTCTTTACCCTTCTTAATTGCAGGACCCAAACATCCATCTGCACTGTATAGTAACAGAGCAAATGTTTGGAAAGGGAGACTTGAAACATCCTGAGCATGGTAAGCTTTGTTCAGAATGCACCACCAATCCAAAAACCTTAACTTCATGACAGAATGGGGACCCAGGGTAGTCAGTGCAGACTATATCCTGTGTGCCCTCATATCAGGGGCAAAACAAAAAAAAGCTTTGGAAACCATTTTGTACACATCCTGGATAGGAACGAGTTGAAATGACCATCTGCACCCTCTCTACGTCAGACTATCTGAAGGTTGACTCAGCATGCCCAGGCTTCCTGGACAGACATTTTCATTTTAAGGGCACCAAGTTTGAGCCGGAGAGCATGTATTTCTGAATCATGGCAAGAAATGCAAGATTGCAGAAAATGAACTTCCCTGGTAATTTGCCTGTTCATACTTAATACAAAAGATTTAAATTCTAAGGTTGGTGAAGTTAGTTTGCAGAGTTGTGTTCAAGAGGTTTGTGCTCAAAAGGTTCTTCATGGGCTCTCACAGTAGGAATCGCCACCAGCAGATTCATCCACATCACAAAGTAGAATTAATGGTAACCAAATATGTTCTGCATCCTGAACATATTGCCTGGTTAGGAGATATTTTAACAAGAGTTCTAGTAGAAGCGAGGTGAAAGATTTAGGCAGTCATCACCCATAAGTTTCATATGACTCCAATGTTTAGTTGACAGGATTGTTTTTTGATCCATTTCTGCTCCACACAGAATAGCTTCTTTTTAGCTAAACTGAAAATTGTACAGGAGATGAAGTTCATTCTCATAAAAGCCATCTGCATGCTTCTACTGAAAGTTTATGTACAACGTGCCTTATACTTCAAACTTAAAAAAATTATATATATATATATATATATATATATATATATATATATATATATATATATGCAGAGTCACCCTTTGAGGCATTGCAGGTGGTTGGTGAACTCAAAACTTTCATTCCCTCTTGTGTAAAATTTAAACTCTTATATTGCATATATACTACAAACTAGCGGACTGATTATGGGAAGGGTTAAGGCATTATTTGAAATTTTCTAAATGTTTACCCCTGACGGACCCCACAAATTCTATACTGAATCAGCATAATACTGGCAAGGTATGTAAGCTTTTCAATTTGTGCAAAATAAATCTAGAGCACACCCTAACATGACTGACCCTGGCTAGAATCACCATCTCCACTGTCCATATAGTCCATCATTAACTAACAAACTTAAATAACTGCTACATTTGTCAGACATCATACCTGTAGTTCTTCCAGTTCCATAAAGTGCCAATACGGCTTGTACTGCAACATATGTAAAAGGCACGTTGAAGCTTTCAAACATGATTTCTACCATTCGCCGTCTGTTTTCACTTGGGTTCATAGCTGCCTCTGTCAGCAACACCGGATGATCTTCTGTATTCACACCGAGTTGATGAAATGTATGTTGCCAAATCTGAAATTCAATTACTTTTACATTTACTAAATTTCTTTTTTTTTGGCCAGACCAAAAAAAAAAAGTGAACATAGTTTAAATATATATAGTAGGCAGCCATTACCATTTCACTTAAAACTTTGCCCTTTTATGAGAAAAGATAGTACTTTCAACATTTAAAATGTAAGACTGGCATTTCAGATTAAAGCTCTTTTCAAAAAAAAAACAAAAAACTCATTTATATACTAGTGGGTGTCGCCAATCCCCCTACAGGCCTGCACTACGTGCCAGTCACTTCACATCTGTTGCTCGTGTGTGTGGATTTCACTTTCAAACAAATCTTTTAATTCAGGCCAAACCTGTTTGCTGAAGTGGGTAGGATAGACCTAGCCCAAACTAGATTATCCTGAAACCAATGTAGAGCTCCCAGGTCAAACTGATTTGTCCTTGTCTAAACTAGTTTTGGCCTGCAATCACACATTCCTAGGTCAAACCAATTCATCCTATCATAATTCAGACAAACTGGCTTGGCCTAGTCCAAAGTAGTTTGACCTAAAATCAGGTTTGGCAGGTTACATATTAGTCTAAACTAGTTTGTCCTAAAAAAAAAAAAAAAAATGGATTGGTGGCTCTGAGTCTAAGGATTCACACCGATATCTGGTGAGTTGTCATATCAAATCTCTGTGGAATGGATCCTACTCAGTTGGGCCCTTGATGGGCCTTAAAAATGGTTGACCCTTTTGTGTGACCCCCAAAAATGTCAGGCAAAAAGACAGTTTCCCCACGAGTTTTAATAAAGTATCAACTCAAAGTAAAATATTTGCCTGATGTATGCATTTGGCATTAACATTCTTGGTACTCTACTACTGCCACTAGTCTGTGGGTGAAATAGTACAGTGAATTTTTTTACTCCTATGCATCCAACAATAGAAATGAATGTGAAAACGTCAACATTTCTAAATCACATTTGCAAACAGCTACAGAATTTAAAATATCACCAAAAAAAAAAACTGTCCAAACAGTGTGCAGGTTGAACATTTGGATAGACAAAAATGGTGGAGTAAAGCATCTGAAACCAACATGAAGAAATGCTGAAAAAATTCTGTTTCTATTCAATAACTAAATTGAATTAAGAGGTTTCATGGAATCATGAAACTAAGTTTAAAAACTTACGTTTTCAATGTCATTCCAGTTCTTTATAACTCCATTCTGCACTGGATATTTTAAAGTCAGAACACCCCTCATGTGCTGTGCATCATGGCCAATATAAGTTTCTCTCTCCAAGGTACCATTCATTACTTCCTTTAAGGCCAAAAAATAAATTTATAAGTGGAGGTCTTAAGCACCCTGAACATGGGAAAAGTGCTATATAAATAAAATGTATTATTAAAACTACTAACTCAGTCACCGGGGATGCACAAACCAGTATATTTCTTCGTGCCGGTCCCAAGCCCCGATAAATGGGGAAGGTTATGTCAGGAAGGGTGTAAAATTTTGACAAATCAATACGCAGACAATACTACAAACTTCCATACCGGATTGGTCGAGCCCCGGGTTAAACAACCACCACCAGTATGGTTATCCAAGAGGGTGCTGGCAGAAATTGGGCTACTATTGGCCAAAGTAGAAGTTGGGGCTGGGCTGGGGAAGAGAGACGTGTCCGGAGGCAGGAGTAGAGGAGGAAGGTAAAGAGAGTGGAACGGAGGGTAGGAACTTTGAAAGTTGGCAGTATGAATGGGAAGGGGAGAAAGTTAGCAGATATGGTGGAGAGAAGGAAGGTTGATATATTGTGAGTGCAAGAGACTAAATGGAAGTAATGCCAGGTGGATTGGAGGTGGATTCAAATTGTTCTATCATGAAGTGGCTAGGAGGAGAAATGGAGTAGAGGTTATTCTGAAGAAACAGTATATCAAGAGTGTTTTGGAGGTGAAGTGTGTTAGACAGCGTAATGATTATGAAGCTGGAAATTGGAGGTGTGATGAATGTTGTTAGTGCATATGCCCCGCAAGTTGGGTGTGCAATGGATGAGAAAGAGGATTTCTGGAGAGAGTTGGATGAAGTGATGAACAGTGTACTTAAGGGACAAAGTGGTGACTGGAACGGATTTCAGTGCACATGTTGGTGAAGGGAACAGAGGAGACGAGGAGGTGATGGGTAGGTATGGTTTAAAGGAGAGGAATGAAGGTCAGAGGATAGTGGATTTTGCCAAAAGGATGGACATGGCTATAGTGAATACATATTTTAAGAAGAGGGAGGAACATAGGGCAACGTACAAGAGTGGAGGAAGATGCACACAGGTTGATTACATCCTTTGAAGAGTCAATCTGAAGGAGATTGAAGACTGCAAATTGGTGGCAGGGGAAAGTGTAGTTAAGCAGCATAGGATGGTGGTCTGTAGGATGACGGAGATCAAGAAGAGGAAGAGAGCAAGGGCAGAGACAAGGATCAAATGGTGGAAGCTGAAAAAGGAAGGCGGCAAAGGTTGAGTTTAGGGAGAAGGTGAGACTGTCACTGGGTGGCAGTGAAGAATTACCAGACAGTTGAGGAAACTACAGCAGTTGTAGCAAGGGTGACAGCAAGGAGGGTGCTTGGCGTGACATCTGGACAGAGGAAGGAGGAAAAGCAAACCTGGTGGTGGAATGGGAAAGTAAAGGAGAGTATACAGAGGAAAAAGGATGGCAAAGAAATGGGATAGTCAGAGAGATGCAGAAAGTAAACAAGAGTACAAGGAGATAAGGCACAAGGTGAAGAGAGGTGGTGAAGGCTAAAGAAAAGGCTTATGAGTTGTAGGAGAAGTTGGACACTAAGGAAAGAGATAAGGACCTGTGCCGATTGGCTAGAAAGAGGGACTGAGCTGGGAAAGATGTGCAACAGGTTAGAGTAATAAAGGATAAAGATGGAAATGTACTCGCAAGCGAGGAGAGTGTGTTGAGCAAATGGAAATAGTACTTTGAGAGGCTGATGATTAAGAGAGAGAGAGAGAGAGAGAGAGAGAGAGAGAGAGAGAGAGAGAGAGAGAAGAGGTTGGATGATGTGGAGATAGTGAATTAGGAAGTGCAACAGATTAGCATGGAGAATAAGGACAGCTATGAAGAGGATGAAGAATGGAAAAGCCATTGGTCCAGATGACATACCTGTGGAAGCATGGAGGTGTTTAGGAGAGATGTCAGTGGAGTTTTCAACCAGATTGTTTAATGGAAACATGGAAAGTGAGAGGATGCCTGAGGAGTGGAAAAGTGCACTGGTGCCGATATTTAAGAATAAGGGGGATGTGCAGGACTGCAGTAACTACAGGGGGATAAAACTGATGAGCCACAGCATGAAGTTATGGGAAAGAGTAGTGGAACTTAGGTTAAGTAGTGAGGTGGTGATTAGTGAGCAGCAGTATGGTTTCGTGCTAAGAAAGAGTACCACAGATGCAATGTTTGCTCTGAGGGTGTTGATGGAGAAGTATAGAGAAGGCCAGAAGGACTTGCATTGCATCTTTGTGGACCTGGAGAAAGCATATGACAGGGTGCCTCGAGAAAGTTGTATTATATGAGGAGGTCAGGAGTGGCAGAGAAGCAAGAAAGAGTTGAACAGGATATGTATGAGGGTAGTGTGACAGTGGTGAGGTCTGCGGTAGGAGTGACGGATGGATTTAAAGTGGAGGTGGGATTACATCAGTGATCGGCTCTGAGCCCTTATTTGCAATGGTGATGGACAGGCTGACAGACGAGATTAGACAGGAGTCCCTGTGTATTAGGTTTGCTGATAACATTGTAATTTGTAGCAATAGTAGGGAGAAGGTTGAGGAGACCCTGGAGAGGTGGAGATAGACTCTAGAGAAGAGGAATGAAGGTCAGTAGGAACAAGACAGTATACATGTGTGTAAATGAGAGGGAGGTCAGTGGAATGGTAAGGATGCAAGGAGTAGAGTTGGCGAAGGTGGAGGAGTTTAAATACTTGGGAACAACAGTACAGAGTAATGGGGATTGTGGAAGAGAGGTGAAAAAGAGTGCAGCCAGGGTGGAACGGGTGAAGAGTCTTAGGAGTGATTTGTGACAAACAGATATCAGCAAGAGTGAAAGGGTAGGTCTACAGGACGGTAATGAGACCAGCTATGTTATATGGCTTGGAGATGGCACTGACCAGAAAACAGGAGACAGAGCTGGAGGTAGCAGAGCTAGATTCTAAGATTTGCATTGGGTGTGACAAGGATGGATAGGATTAGAAAGGAGTACATTAGAGGATCAGCTCAAGTTGGACGGTTGGGAGACAAAGGCAAAGAGGCAAGATTGCGCTGGTTTGGGCATGTGCAGAGGAGAGATGAGTATATTGGGAGAAGGATGCCAAGGATAGAGCTGCCAGGCAAGAGAAAAGCCTAAGAGAAGGTTTATGGATTTGGTGAGAGAGGACATGCAGGTGATGGGTGTAACAGAACAAGAAACCGATGACAGAAAGATATGGAAGAAGATGATCCATTGCAGCAACCCCTAACAGGAACAGCCAAGAGAAGATTATTATAACTACTGAAACATTTCACCTCTTCGAAGTGCTACTCCCTAATGAAAAACCAGTCATTGATTTAAAGGAATTTTCATTGTTAAAGTTTAACAGATGCTAAATAATGTATACATACTGTGCAAATTTAACCCCAAAAAGAAAAAAAAAAAAACAACAACTTCGTTATACTCGAAAGTGAGCAACTTAAAAAAATAAATAAATAAGATTTGTGATGAAGTGGAAGACTGTGGCAGTGCAAAATTAAAGAAAAACAAAGTTGGGAGATAACTATTAATTTATCCAAAAAAATAAAATCTGAAAAAAATAAAAATGTGTCAGTACATCTTATAAAAAAAAAAAAAAATACATGACTTGATAGAAGAATGCTCCACTTGCTTAGACTTCATTTATTGCAGTGTGCGCCCTGGTTCCATGAGTGCACATGCATGATTGTGGAGTTGACTGGCTATGGGGTATATACAGTGAGCTGATTGCCTAATTAATCCGCTGTTCCAATTTGGCACTCCATGGGAGGCAGGCAATTAGAACACCGTGCCCATCAAAGCAGGAACTGGGTTTGATTCAGAACAGAAGAAAAAAGAAAACTGAAGTAACAATGGGTAGAATTGGGAGTGAGAGCCAGCACACTGGAGAGTAGGCAGAGCGGTCAGTATCCACATGGGGGGAGTGAAGGGAACAACATTCCAAGGGATGAATTGTCACCCACTGAACAGCCTGGAGGAGTAGGGGCAATGGAGCAGCCTGCCACAGATCTTGCAGAAATCAAGGGTACATAGTGGAAGACAGAGGTCCCCCAGAGAGTCCCAGCAGATGCCGAAGATGGCAGTTGGGACAAGTTTGCACTTTGGGGTTTTGATCCCCTAGATTAAAATTAAAGCACCACCACTTTTTGTACATCAGCCCTTGCTGGTCTGTATCCTCATTTGCCTGGCAGATCCTGATCATGGTTCAGACAGAGTTCAAGGATGATGTGGCAGCAGATGCCAACCCAGACAGTCACAAGGTTGTTTTAAACTTACTTTAAATGTGTGAATTAACATGTTATGTTTGGTACACAGAGTTACTGTTACTTAAATCACATGTGTTTTAAGTATGTTAAAAATACTTAAGCAGTGACATTTTAGTATACTTTCTTTAGATTGTAATGCTGGGAATGAAGGATCCAGAAAAAATCTGAAGGTACAAAAAATGGGAGTGAAAATGCTTAAAGTACCAATTTACCAAGAATATACAAGGGCTGCATCAATTCTGAAGTTTGTTAGATTTTATAACTACTGAAATTTAAAATAAAGAAATTTAAAGCGATAAGCTAGAGTTCCTTGTCCTGAAAAATAAGATCCATCAGATGTGTCTAAAGGCCTCTCAGAATATTCTACAACTGAAGCAGAAGAATAAAGCTCGATGTCAAATGCACAAAAAGAATAATGTTTAAATCATACATCAAATCAACCATAGTTTTTTTTAGGCTTCTGCTGCCAATGCTTCCAAAACAGAGTTTGAGTCCCTGGAAACCAACAACTACTTTATTGGGGTTTGGAAAATGAATCTAAACTCAAACAACCCATAAGCCATCAAGAATGTGTTGTACTGCATCATCTATTCATTTTAGTTAATTTGTACTTTTCAAATTGCCATTACTCTATGTACAGTATGTGTGTGTGTGTTTATATACAACTGAGTGAACAAAGACTCAAGACTAATCAGAAGGGGGATATCCACCCAACTTAAAACATGCTCAAATCATTTAAACATATGACTGCAGTTTACATTCACGCGATTTAAATTACATATTTCATACTGGTTGGAAGCATGCTTAGTTATTGCTATGTTTAACAATAAACTTGTTTCTTTAATGCTGCATACTAATTTAATAAGTCTTACCTCATATTTAGGTTGCCCAATAACACTTGGAAAAACAATGGCTGGACGGTTCTGATCTGCAAATCCAGCTTTGACAAGCCCAGACCCAGTATCCAGTACAATTGGAGTATTAAAATCATCAACCTGAATAAAAAAAAAAAAACACAACTCTGTTCCACTATTGGGTAATGTAAATGTATAGTATAGTAATTATTTCTGTTCACTGCAGGTTTACTAAATTAAAAAAAATAGTCATTACATAACAGGAAAGAAAAGCAGGTATTATTCCACTATGATTATATGTAGATCATCATATTAAGTACATTTTTCATAAGGTTTCATATTCTAGTATTAATGGAATATTGATTTTAAACCTTAATTATAAAGACACCAGCTAACAGCCATTAATTCAAAAAGGCTGTATAAACAACAACAAAATCTGCACACAGCCCTCTTTACATCTAAATTTTTACCTTCTATTATAAGCATCTGTTTGTGCGATAAATATCAGTAAAGAACTGCAAGAAACTTTCAAGTGAGAACCAAGGAGCTTAAATTTAAACTGAAATTTACAAAGTTGATGCAGTGTACAACCTATTTAAATAAGCATCACTGCAATGTTTAAGAATGATTCATTCCAATACACAAGGCTGTTTATAATAGAAGGTGAATACTGAATGACATTTATCCCCAGATAAACTTCCACTTGAACTTTGACTTTTGCCTTGTGACTCGTATAGACTTTACATCTAACCCAAACTCATTTATATTCCAGTGTTTAAATGCAGGCATATATACACACATACAAAAACTGTCAGCTTTAACAATACTAGGACTCAAGGACCACTCACCCCATCACTACTTGTCTGAATGTCATTTTTGAACTTTACACTACCTGTATTTAGTGTATTATGTTTTGAATTTTCATTATATAAATCCTTATTTCCGCTGGGTATTTTCAAATTTCATACATTAGTTTTTGTTGTGATGGAACTGTGTACTTGTTCATATTTCAAATTTCATTTATATTCTCTTGTTGGATTATTTCTTTATATTTACTGTATATGAATTCTTATTTAATGTTTTTGTTGCTGTATTTATTGCTTTAAAATTCTATTATAGAACTGTTTTATGACTTATTGTAAAGTTCCTTTGTGCCGCTTTCAACCATTCTCTGTTCTTGAGTGGCACAGTAGTAGTTCTGTTACTTTGCAGCATGTAGACTAGGGCTTAAGTCCTGGGTGTTCCCTTCGTGGAGTCTGAAAGTTCAACCAGTGTTTGCATGGGTCTCCATCCACAGAAAAAAGTACATGCAGGTTATGAGATTTGCTATTGAAATTAGTCAATTGCATGTGTGGGTGTACTTTCACCATATAATAAACTGACATCCCTATCCAGATGTTGCTCCTGCCTTGTGCCCAATGATTGGCAAGATGGCCTCCACCCTTCTTGCATCCTTGCCCTATATAAGGAGGATTGGAAATTGGATGGATGGACCTCTATTCTCACCACACAGCTTGCGTGATTTATGTCATACTTGGACATTTATGCTGGAGCTTTTTCGGCTTTGAGAAATCAGAGATCCAGGCTCTTGTCCCAAGAGTTTATTTTATGGGAAGAAGCAGAGTCCTGTCATACTTTTTTGAATGGAAATACAATTTAATGGGAAACTGAAAACTATGCTAAATTGTTTGCACTACCTGTATTGTATATCTCATTAGATGGGCATTTGCACTATATTTCTTTTAATTCATCCATGGAGTTGACAGTTTGGAAATGTAATAAAGGTTTAAAAGCCATAGATGATTGTGTAAATTTATGGAATAGTATTGCATTTGGTGAAACACACATGATGACTTGTTTGGGACATGAAGCTCGAGACCCGATTCGAGACTTTCCAATTTAGGTCTCAAGTTAAGATGGGTAATAGGATAAAAACTATATACTTATTTGAAAAATGAGGACTTGTTCCCACCTTAGTTATGGATGCTTTTGTATTATCTGTCTTGAGTAAATAAACAGTTATATACTGATTAACCCAAATGTAATAATATTTAATAAGAATATTTAAAATTCTTGGACATTCTGCTCTTTTTTGCAGAAATGCACAGCTGTGGATGAGGGAACCTGAGCATTATGCTGCAACTCGATTTTCCTATTCCAGTTTAAGGCAACATTTTCCTGAATTATTGCCGAGCTTGTTACACAGCAACAAATAAAATGAGAACAACCACATGTTTAGAGTAACAATGCCAAGTTAAGTGAAGATGTCTGATACTATTCTACTTTCGGCTGCTCCCATTTGGGGGTCCCCACAGCGGATCTCGGTTCCCATCTTTCCCTTTTACATCATTTTCTATGACAGACTGCCTTCATGTCCACCCTCAACACATTCAAACTCTCCTAATTGGTCTTCCACTTTTCCTCCTGGTGGTTCCATCCGAAACATTTTTTCTGATGTACCCAGCATCTCTCCTCTGCACATGCCCAAACTCTCAATCAAGCCTCTCATTTGGTCACTAGACTGTTGTACCTGTGTTGTCCCTCTAACGTACTAATTTCTAATCCTGTCTACCCTCGTTACTTCAAGTGAAAAATCATAGCATCTTCAACTATATCTCCTGTCTTTTCATAAGTTTCCATTGTGTCCAAACCATGCAACACAGCTGATCACACTAAAGTGTCTGATGCTATTGCTAGAACTTATTTTGGGTTCAAGAAAAGTAAAGTAGATTACTGGTGGTGGCCCCAAAATATTTTTTAAAACAGTACATAATTAGAAATCGCCTTTTGTAGGTCTTTGTCTTACCCATCATAATAGACAAAGTTTGGATTTGACAAAAATGTCAAATTATCAGCTATCAGTTTTTTACAACTCAACCAATTCTAAAAAAAGCATACAAGTCTCCCAAGTACCAAAAACAGTTCAGACATTTAAGGCCATATTGTGAATCCACTGTGTGCAACTCCGCTATCTATATGCACTAATTTTCTGATGAGCTCATCTGCCTAGGCATCATCAGCATATCCAACATGATTGTTTCTATATTTGATTATATACTGTTAGGTGAAAAATGAACAACCTGATAACATTCCACAAATCTACAAGATTGAGGTACTGTGCGTTTACCTCTTGTAAAATTGTCCAGTAAAATTTGGGTCTATGTAACTACTGTCGCATGCGGCTGGGGGTTGAGCCCAAGAGAATGGGGACACCCGGAGGGCTTCCAGGTGCCCAGTCAGCACTTCCCTCACACGGGGGCGTGTCCAAGGATGAGTGCCGGGAAACAGCTGGAGCCCATCCGGGGTGGTATAAAAGGGGCCACCTCCCTGCATTCGAGAGCGGACGTCAGGTGGAAGAGGACGGAGCTAGAGAGAGGACTGGAGGCAGCCAGAAGGCATTTGGGACTGTGTAAAAGGCCCGGACTTTTGGTAAATCGGTGCTGAAGGCACTGGGTTTTTGCACTGCTACACTTGTAAATATTTGTAAATAAACGTGTGTTGGGTGGAAGAAACGATGTCCGTCTGTGTCCGGGTCCCGTTTCACACTATAAAACTAGATGCTGAAATTTAAGACTTCAGATCCTAGGATTGGAGAAAGAAATGTATTCAAGAAAGTATTAAACTTCCTGAAATGGGGGACTGGGGAGGTCAAATTGTTTAAGTGAGATATTTATGCTCAAGGCAGATGCATCAACTTGCATGTTATTGATTCACCTTCTAGGATGGGTCTAGAAGAAATTTGAAGAAAAAGCAAGTTAGAGAAAAAGGCTGGTCCTCTTTTGAAAAAAACAACAAATTTTAATATACAGGAGACCACATAATAGATTTAACAGAAAAATGAAAAGTCGTATCCTATTGCGGCACAGAGACTTAAATCAGCCTAGTGTTAGCTTACAGATCTGCCTAGTCAACTTTCTACCTACATTCTTCTAATATGCCAAAAGCAGATTATCCACAAATACTGCAGATGTAAATAAGAATTGCATGAAGTAATGACATTGTATTTTAATAGAAAATAAGGGTCACTTATGCATATTGAAGTGTCAAAATGTCCCGCTTGTATACCCTTCTGGTCTTCGGTTATTTTTTTTTTTTTTTAATAAAACACATCACCTGCTTACATACTGAAAATAGCTTTTGCATATGTGAAACCAGTTTCACAATGATGCAAAACTGAAGGGCAAGTAATCTGCTTCTGTTGCATGTATGTACTAGGGGACCGACATTCTATTGCCATATGTTCATTTGGCTTGCAAAACAATGTTGAACATTTTTCTCCACCTACCTATTAAGGTATTACCAGAGAGAGGCCTAGTTTTAACAAATGCCCTTAAAGTAAAACTCAAATCAGTTTTTAAAATCTAGTAAGAGGTTTACCAAGACTCAGATGTATTTAGTACTGAGCTAGTGTTCTCTAAAGCTATTTAAGAGTTATAATAGTAGTCATCCAAGTAATTTTATTTCCTATTATTGGAAGATGCAATTTCAAAATTGCAGTTCAATTTACTGTAATCCCTCCACAGAATTTGCAGGACAGCAACTAAATAGAACATAGAAAAAAAAATTACATTTTTGAACATATTGATAAATCAGTATAATGGCACAATATGCCAATTAGAATATACATCAAATCATCATAGCATAATATTTAGATTTAAGAAATACTATTCAATGGTAAAAAGAAATAAGTATATGATATTAGCAAAAACTCAATGTAAAATGTAAACTTGAAGTAATACCTTAATTAGACAATGATCAAAGATAGTTCCAACTGTTGGTAGAGGATCCTCTTCATATTTCCTTACAAAGCCAAATGGAAACTCACTGGCATTACTCTGTATTGCAAAAATCTTACCAACTGCCACTTCGATACCAAAATCAGATACTTCCACAGAGGTTATATGTTCCATTTTGCCATTCCTTGCAGGACTGAGAGCATCACAATTCTCAGTAAAAGAACATTGAATACTCTGCACGGAGCACGGATTTGGCTTTTGAAGTACTTTAGCATTAGACGCCTCTACAAATACTGTGCGGAATGCTTCACACACATCATTAATATCACAATTCTTTAGATGAGGAAGCAACCTCTTGGTAGGACTTCTTTCAGTCAAACGTTCAAAGTCTGAATTTTCTGGTACCACTTTTAATCTCTCTGTTGGTTTTGGAGATTGTTTACTGGCCAATTTATTTAAAAACATACAAGATTCTTTCTTCTCTCCCTCATTACAAACATCTTTTTTTAAATTACCATTTGGCTCATTTTTACAGGGCAGAGATAATTTTCTGGGTTTTGGCACTGGTGATAAAACCTCCATATCACCTGGATCAGGAACCTGGGCATGTGGCGTTTCAAAGGAAACCAGAAGTGGACTTGTCCCACAGGTTTCAAGATTGCATTTTTTCTCTGTGTTCCAAGATGCATCATTTTTATTGATGTTCTTTAGCAAATTACATGGCACTTTTGTAGGGGACTCCTGCATGCAAATCATTCTGCTCTCCTTAGTGAAACTAGTTACTTCTGACAGTCTTTCAGCATCAACCAAGCTAACAGTGTGACCATACTGCATTTCTTCACGTTTAGTCCAATCACAATTTACATTAGTTAGATTAGAATTCTGGTCATGCACTACACAGGACTCGTGACTTAAGGAAGCGACTGCACTTTCCAATGGGTCTTGGTCTAAAGTAACAGTGCTATCAGTTAAAGCGAGTGAAGATCTACAGCACCTTTGTGAGATACTTGGGGATGTTCCCACTACTTCACACAAGCTGCTGTGAATAGTTAATTTAGTACTTTCTAAATCTGCTATTGTACCTTCACAGTATTTATTAAAAATACTATTCCTGTTAAAGTCACAAGGCATCGATGACATTTTATGTGTAAGGTTACTCTCTTTTGCAAGAGGTTCATCTAAATTCTCTATTCCTTGTTCCTTTTCAAGGTCCATAAAGAATAATGCTCTCTCTTTTCTCATATTTTGCACCATTTCCTTTGAACACTGAACATCAATTTGGTTGCATTTCTCCAAATGTTGCAGTTCGTGTATCTTTGCATTCTCTTCCAAGATCTTCCTCTCTATGACATAAAGCTCTTTAAGCTCCTTAAGAACACAAGGTATATTGCTTGGGGTACAAATATCGTTAACCTTGCCAAAGGAAGGCTCATTTTTTTCTTCCTGAAATTTGTTGTCCGAGGAAGAACAATTGGCTTTGAGTGCAGATGAATGGCTAGAACAGCTCACAGTGTCTAGGTCATGGATTGTGCTTGGAGAATCAAGCAGTAAAACACCAGCTTGGAGTAACTCACTGGTAGACAAAGGAACCTAAAACAAATGAACATTAAGAATTAAGATGTCAGTGGCATAAATAGCATAAAATTAATATTTGATTATCTTTTATAAAGACAGACAATGCATTTAAAAGAGCACCAATATTTATTAAACTAAAACTACTCAAAATCTAGCAGATTAAAGAAATGGATAATTAAACAGGATGCAACACTAGTAACCATATTACGTATTTGTACACACTATTATTGTACCAGGCAAAAAAAAAAAAATTAAATACACATTTTATTGTACCAGACAAGTACAATACTAAGAGGGATGCAATTGCCCATTTCTTTGGCTGGACAGCACTGTCTAATCTTAAAAATGTACTAAAAAAAATTACTGGCACTGCTGCTAAATGAATTGCTAATTTACACTGCACAAAAGCTTGCCTAAATTGGTTATGCAAACACTAACATAGCATGTTAAAAAATACCAATACTTACTAAATATGATGCCAGTTTTACATACCATTTATAGCATCAGTAAACTTACTAATGCAAGCTATTATAGCAGAAATTAAACCATAGAGAAGCAGCACTGCTACTTTGTAAACTTCTTTACCTTAAAATCATGTTGCTAATCCAGTGTTCAAAAGACTAATGTCAAGCTTACCTGAGCCAGACATTTAGAAAAAAGCATTCCAACATATTAGGAAAAGATAAAACTGAATTAAAGTTTTGAAATTGTCATTCAAGGATTGCTCCACACAACTAGGATTTGGTTGTTCATTAGAAAATATGCAGGGAAAACCTTTACACATTTCAAATTAGCATAGTTTCCCTGCATACATAGTTCCTTCTGATACAATATTCACTTGAACAGCAGCACACTCTTTCAGTATGCAAATTACATATTTGTTTATGTCAATCAAGGAGAGAGTAGTCTTGAACCTTACTTTTAGCCCCTAGAATATTCATTAAGTTTAATGTGAACCCATTTCAAAATCCTAGTGCAACCTAGGAGTGACTATTCGAATATCCCTAAAAATACTTGGAGGAAATTTCAGTTTGATGAAGATTAAGAAAAAGCTCTATTGCCATCAGCCACACTGGTGGCTTTTCTTTATTAAAACATAAGTTGTTAGAATAGTGCATCTCACCCACTAAAATTCAGTGCTCAGATACTTGTATACTACGAGGTGTGGCAGAAAAGTAATGAGACTGGCAACACTGCAAGCGATCTGGCAATGCTGCGCTGTTGTCCTTGATAGAGCACATGTATCAGTACCCTCCCATAGCTCAGTGCGAGTTTCAACTCCTTCCGTTAACTACGTGATTTTTGTGACTGCTATTAGCGAAGTTGTGTTTTGGTTGTCGTCCACGCAAAATGGAACAGCGGAATTTGGAGCAACGTTGTGCCATTAAACGGCAAGTGTGACGTTTGAAAAGTTAAAACAGGCCTATTTATCCCGAGCTCAAGTTTTTCGCTGGCACAAATCATTTTTGGAAGGCAGAAAACACGTTGAAGATGAACACCATTCAGGGAGGACTTCAACTTCGAAAACCAATGAAAACATCGAACGTGTGAACACTCTTGTGAGGACAGTCGTTTAACATTAAGAATGTTGAGTGAACAATTAAATTTGAACAGATTTACCGTTCATCAAATTTTGACTGAACATTTGCACATGCGAAAGGTCTGTGCCAAAATGGTGCCGAAAAACTGCCCTCTCCATAACAGAATTTTTGACCTCAAAAGGCATTCCTGTGGTTACCCAGCCCCCTTTATTCACCTGACCTCAGTCCGTGTGACTTTTTTCCAAACTGAAAAATGTCCTCAAAGGACGTCATTTCGGGACTTTAGAAAACATCCAAAAGAGTGTAACGGACATGCTGAAGACCATACCGGTTGAAGACTTCCAGCGCTGCTACCAACACTGGGAACAACGTCTCCATCGGTGTGTAGCTGCCCAAGGGAACTACTTTGAAGGGGATAATATTGATGTTTGAAAAAAATAAAAAAACTTTGGTAAATAAAAAATCAGTCTCATTACTTTTCTGCCACACCTCGTACATATAATCGAAAGAAAAAAGGCTGTTCCAAACCATTCCAAGTTTCTGCAGTTGTCATGACATATGAACATACTTGTTAATACAGATGTAGACCAGTAAAAACGACTGACAAGCTCTCCATCTCACCTGGTTTGTTTCTTCGCCACCAATGTAGGATTCACTCCAAATTTCCCAATGTTTGCCGGTACTCTGTGTTTTCACAAGAAAATCAAGCATTTCCTCCTGTTCTAGCACATTTTCTTCTTCCTAGCATTAAAAAAAAAAAAAAAAAGGAATTCAAAAATCAACTTCAACTTTATTTGGCAGCACCACTCATATTGGCCTATGTTTTGTCATATTCAAAATTCACAAGCAAAAGCTGAAAAAATACCCTTGGTATGATACACTACCAAGAACAGTAGCCATTACCTATTGTGATCCATTATGTAAACTGAAAAAAGCAATGTTGATTCCCTTGAATATCACTCACATTGCATGATGTTAAAACTGATGGATATTCAGTATATACTGTACTATTAAAACACTAAAAGATGCAACACCAGTATCAGAAATCAAACAGAATTAGTATAGCAAAGTTACTCACATCAAGGATTTGGGATGCTTGGACAAGTAACCTTTCCACAGACTGAAGATGGTCTTTTTCCTTTTGTTCCCATTCACTGAACAAGTATTCTACTTCAGCAGAGTACCTGGATGACCACATATTTTGAAACAATTACTCATCTAAAATGCTGATATTCTGTGTGCAGCCACCTAATTTTCCCCCGGTCTCAGATTTAACAAACAATCAGCAAGCAAAAACAGCACACATATACACACACACACACACACAAGCTCACATGCTCTAAATGAAGGTTAATTATAAAAATCCTGGAAGCACACACTAGTATATCATAATGCACACATGCTTAGCTTTTAAAGAATATTTCAGTGTGGAACTTGGAGTAAATTAAGAGGGAGGAGTAAGACAGATCGTCTGCTTCACTATCAAAATGGATTTGCAGAAATAGAATACAAATGCTACTATAATTATTAAGTGCTACACTTTATTGATCAGGCCCTGAATATTGTTTGAAAAATCTGATGGAAGGTTTCCCTCAAGTAACAGGAAAGGAAGAGGAACAACCTTAAATACAAGATTTTACTGTGGGATTTAAAAAGAATGGACAGAGACTTTTTCCAGCAACAGATAAACAATGCTTAATAAATGTAGTCAAAATCATTTTCCAAATTGGCAGAAGATCAGTATCACATGAAGTAAACTGATTCAGGATATTTTCAAAACCTTAATTTACAACAGCTCTTTGCAGCTGCTTTTGAAGAAAGACTTTTCATATCAATTATGCTCATAAATCATTTTGGGAAGGCAGAGATAATTTTTCATTATTTGGTATAAAATCAGGTAACGTTTCTATATTACCTGCAACCTCAAGTATCCTGCATAAATATAGGAAGTGCCTGCTCAAGACTGGCTTTAACTTCAGTGTAGTCATTACTGAAGACTACATCCAATTCCCTCACATACTATTTAGACATATGCTGTGGTTTGCTTTCAATGCTTTCAGAAAATTGTTATAGAAGTGCTAGATACGGCATTGTCTTATTTTGAAAAGAGAAGAAAATAAAAAAGCGCTAGTAATTTGTTTTTAGCAATAAAGTAAACTGCTTTAAACCGTTGAAGTAACTGAATGTCAGTCTAAGATACAGCATAAGAAAGCATCGCATCACCATAAGTTAAAGGGGTTGACAAACTACACAACCCTGTAATGTCTTTCCATTAGTGTCACAATTCCAAAGTATCGAAAGCTTGCTTCTTTTTCTGAAAGCATAGAACGTGCTGCCTGACCACACCACTACTTTACAAATGCTTTGCAGATATGGCAGATTCAACAGCTAATTCACCTCGCCTGCCCGATATGCAGTGGTACGCAATACCCAAGGCAAATTTAAACAGAGACGCTTTTCCAACGTACAAAACATTGGCTGCCCTTTTCCTTGCAGCTGCTGTGCATGCATTTATGCTTCCATGTGAGCATCTTTATCAGCTTTTTCATTCATAGACCCTGTCACCTTGATTTAAGAGGAAAATCAAACCTGAGGTGCTAGGAACACACAAGCAGTCCACTACCATCTCTGATTTGCCAAGTAAATGAAGTCTGAAGCTAGAGGGGATGGAGGGTGGGTTAGACAGACACATTGAAAAAATTGTATAGTATGACATTGCACTGCAGTAAAGACCATCTTAGTAAAAAAAAAAAAAACCTGAAGCCAAATTAGATTAAAATTTCCCAATGCTCTTTTGCCTAGCATGGTCATATGGAGTAAATAGTCCTGGGGTGCACATATCACCAGAAACAGAATTGCTCAAACTATCATAAATCAACTCAAACTACAACATTCACTCTACCATGTCACTAACCATGTGGAGTGTGCATATTCCTTTGTCTTAACAGAATTTCTTAGAGACTAATTTTCACACATCCCAAAATGACACTTGGGATTGGAGGAGTGCTAACTTTAATGGGACCTCTGAATGAGGTACCTATTGTACCCAGTACTGTTAATGTTATGGGGGCACCTTTCCTATCACATTAAGCAGGTACAAAATTTGGGGGGAAAAAAAAAAAAAAAAAATATGCACATAGGAATGGGTAACATCAATCTTAACAGGTATTTTCTCACAAATAGTTCAGAAACTAGTAATAAAAAGTGAATATAAATTAGCAAAAGTTTGGTTTGATGGTTAGGGGGGGAAATAAAAAGTAAATTTAGGTGAGATCTTCTAGCATCTTTATCCAACTGTTGCAGGAAATATCAAAAGAAACACATTTAAGCGTTAATTTACTTTGCAGAGCTTATATTCTCAATCAACCACCATTCAGGAAGCTTTTCCTAGCCCTGTTACCTACCATCAGAGTAAGACTTCACAGTCATGTAATTAAGATCTTTTGCCAAATTATTGCAATTTTAATAAAATTGTTTTTAAAGAAGCAGCACGATTTGAAGGGGATACCCAAGCAGCAACAAGAACGTAAGGGTTGTACTACTAACAGAACCTCAAAAACAAGCTGCTGTGGCGCTAATCACCATTTCTACAACCACAACTCAATTTGAAGTGAAATCAAACGGCAATTTTTTTGTGCATACAATTAAAACCAGTACATTTGACAATCAAGTCAAACTGATGCATTGGAGATTTGGAAAGATCCAACTCTGGCACAAGTTGGACACAAATTTTTTGCAAGCAAAGTGAAAGGAGTATGAATTGCACGATTTGCATAAATACATTACAATATGATTGTGTAACTCTATAATTAGTGAATAGTGAAGCACTCTATAAAAACTAGGTACTTAAAAACTATTCTCCTTGGCTATAGATGCATGTCACTGTCCATAACAAAATGGCTATATGCATAGTGTTATAATAGCCATGCTTAATTCTGTATGCCAAGTAAGTACCGTCACATTTTGGTGTCGTTAGGTTAACAGTTGTGTACAATCTTATGAACCTTGCGTTTCAAAATACAAAACTAACATACTGAACTGGGGCACAGATTTTTGCACGAGTAAAATTCAGAGAGAATATACAAAAAAGTGAGAAAAGAACTGAAGTACTATTAGCATGAATTCAGTTATAAAAATGTGCATAAACTCCTCAGCACTTGCTGCTCAAGTATTACACTTTATTACAGTAATTAAATTCTTTAATCACCTGCAACATAATCCCAGAGTGTATGCAAGTACCTAGCAACTACAGCACTTCAATAGAAAATTAAAGCCAACATTCCTTATAAACAACCAAATTCAAATCAAGATAGTGAATGCCAGTTAGTACAGTAAAGTTGACACCAAAGCCTCTCCCCACAGTTGAAAGCATTGATAAACAAAACCATGATCAACAATGTGTAATACTACAATATAGACTGTATATGGTAAAGTTCTTAGCCTCCAGAATTAGCAGTCTTGCCTGACAAAATACCTTTATCAATCAATGATCAACTCACCTTTCACTTGCACTTTCTTCTTGATTTCGAGAAGAGTGAAGGTCATAACTATCCCAGAGCAAGGCAGAAGAATCAGCAGCATAATCTGATTTTTCCTGAATATCATTTAAAGTACTTGAAAGAATATTTTTAATGGGGCTAAGAGGTACAGAATTTTCCAGAATTCTCTGATCTTCCAAGAATTCCACTTTGCCTTCAGTCTGAATTGCAGTGTCTTTTGACTCTGATTCTTTACTGAAATCAAGGCAGCATGCCTGAACTTCCACAGACCGTGTTCTTCTGTTCTTTCTCTTTTCACAGCTAACTGTTTGCCAGTGACAGTTCAGAGATGAATCTCTACCTTCCTCAGAATTGCTGTGTTGCTTAACCTCACCAGGAACTTTCTTTGGTGTAATGGATACACTGTAGGAACTCTCTAACTCTTCCAGGGGTAAACTAAGCCATGGGTTTTTGGGAAGGCTTGCAGAACGTGCAATTTTGACTTCAAAATTAAAAGCATTCCTGGCAGTTTTTGGAAAATGCCTATTCCCACAAGGATTATTCCTCCCAGAATTACAACTTGAGTCTGGTAGATGTTTTTCAGAGTCAGAAACACTGGCAGAATCTTCCTCAAGAATTTCAATGTCTTGAGATTTTATAGTTTTAAATACATCCTTTGCCCACTGTGTCTTGTTAAGCATTTCAAAGCTTTCCCTTCTCATTCCACTGTCTAAATGATAGCTTCCAACTGCATCAATGCCAGAGTCAAAGGAGCTGAGAGAAGGCGGTTTTATTGTAGCCATTAGGTTACCAAGTGAGCTGCTTTTAAGGGAGATACTCAAGACTTCCTGACAAGACAAACCTTGTGCTGTATTAGGCTTACATTTCTCCGCTTCTACCAAGTTCTGGCAAGCAATATCAACTGATCCATTTACTCCACTTGCTGGGGCGAGATGTTTTTCCTTTTCATCTTTTTCTGATTTTACTGAAACATATCTGAAGCCATTAGAATTCAGCCTAGGAACCAGGCTCTTAGCAAGCTGATCCTGCCAGGCTAGTGTCATGACTAAATCATTCCAAGAAACTGACTCGGGAGAAACCAGTAGTTTTCTGATAGTGAAACAACTAAAATTAGGGAGGGAAAAAAAGGGGGAAAAGTTAAATTATACTCTCCCATATGTTACAGTTCAGCATAATGGTAAATATCATGTTGCAATTTCCATAGCAAGTCAGCTTTAAAACAGGCCCAAAATCCTGAAGAAAACTCCTTCAGGAATACTGTACTGCCATTAGTATGCAGAACTGAACTTTTGTTTTGGATACAAAAAGATTTTTTTATTTTAATTAGGACAGTTTGGATTTTTGGCAAATCTTTCACTTTCTCCCCCCAAACTGGACTTTCATACAGTTGTACATTTGACCATTTCTGCAGTATTTTTTTTTTTTTAATTCTTTGATTAAATAGAGAAAGTTAGTTTTAAGACAACAAAGAGACTTACTGATGAGACAACTCTTTCGCAGTTAGTTGCAAGGACGGATCAGGGATATTATTGGCAATGTTCGCAAGGTTCACCAATTCATCTACTGCTGGTACAGAACTCCTTCTTAAAAAACTTTGAACCTCCTGCTGCCAAACTGAAGACAGACTGATGTTGCATGCTGGACTTCCAAGTCTTAGAGAGTAGGAATTCCTAATAAGATCTTGAAAAAAATCCTGATTGAACACAAGGTTCAGCCAATGTTTTACCTGGAAATATGTTTATAAAAACAAAACAGTACATCATTCACCACTTTGACACTTTTTTTTTTTTAATATGCACTGTAATTAGCAACTAATAGCAAGCTGCAAATGCAAAAGGCTATAGATAATATAAAGCTTACAAAAGCTATGTACACATTGCAGACCTTAGTGATCAGTTCCAAATAAATTGATTCATCTGACTTTTCATGGACAACTTTCAGTCATTTCAGTTCAGAGCAAACAGTCTTCCATCCTGAAATTCTGTATAAGCGCACATGAACTAAATGTCACTGCACATCTAGAGAGATGCGTTACAGATTGTGCTTATTGTCAAACGCAAAAAAGTCTAATTGTTTCCACATTGTTAACCTCCTTTTCAACAGCAACTATGTTTCCAGAAGATTCTGGAGAGCAACCATCACACCAACATGAACTTATTTGATATTTTATTTCAAAACCATGAAGATGCCCACTTTGTGGCTATAGTAGGTTCCACTCTTCTGGAAAGGCTATCCACCAAAGTCTGGTGTGCCTGTGGGAAATTGTGCCCATTCAGCCATAGGAGACCTGTCTTGCAATTGATTTTCCAACTCCACCCAAGGTTGCTCAATAGGGTTGACGGCAGGGATCTGTTCAGGCAAATCTGTTCACCCCACTAAACTCGTTAACACTAGAATTACCAGAGCCTACGAAAAAACTTCGATCCATCCCACCTTAAATCTCTTCGCACCTCTCTGTCAGCATCTTTTGCCCTGTAAATGTGTCAATAAGCAGCAAACAGCCAGCTATAACATCCCTCACCCTGCACAGTTTTCTCAGCTCAAGTCTGTTTACCTGTGTGTCAGTTGCTTAGAGTTGTATAGAATGAGAAGTCAAGCAAAAATGACACCTTTTATATATACACTATCATTTGGAACACTTCCATTTCATGTGTATTCTGTGTCTACAACAAGCACATCGTTTAAAACGTTTTTTCATGTTTTAGTAATAGACAAAATGTAGACATGAAGTGTATAAATGTGTGAAGCATGAATTCCAAATATCAAAGAAACAAACACTTTCACAAAATGTACAAATAACAGAACAAGTGTGCTTCTATTCAAGAATATAACTGCAGAAAAAGAACCCGCATTAGGGTGCAACATCTGCTACGACCGCTTTGGTGGCGCAACGGTATCAACTGTTGACTGGTAATCAAAACTTCACGGGTTTGACTCCGGACGAGTCCGTTTTGAGAAGTGAGCTGTTTTTATTCTTACTATTTTAGAATAAAAACAAACATCTGATTTCAGTCTGTAACAGCCGTTGTAAATTTATAATACTTGTAAAGGTTAGCTTTGTGTTTTTTTTTTTTTAAATTCAGTCGCGCTCATGATCCCACCCCCACATTTGATACTGCCATTTTCACACAGACGTGCTATAACAGAGGTGAACTCCAATGATGGCAGTTCAACAGTACATCGGAGCAAGAATGCACGTTGCACTTTTGCCATCGTCGTATTTTGTATATGTACATGGGAAGCTCTGCACTCTACTTGTGACTTTAAACTATAGGAAGTAAAAGGTAAATATTCGATCTGGCTCTTACAAAGTACAGTGACGGCAGCTTCCACCTGCAGCTATAGGCTCTTCAGTACGCAAGCGACTCTCCGCGCTAGGGTTTGAGAATGGTGGAGGTTCCCTGTAGGTTTGCGGCTACATTTCTGCAAAGTATAGTGAATAGATCAAAATCTATGGCTCCTGCACGGCTGAGAACTACAAATACTAATTCATCATTCAGTACCATCAGGGGGAAAAAAGCTTGGAACAATCATCCATGAAGTACCTTCAAAAAATGTATGTAAGAGGACCTAAGAATTGCTGCCATTTAAGGCAACGGGTGGTCACAAATATTTATTTCATTTTGTTTACTGTACTTTCTAGGAAGTTTATTAAACTATTCATTTTTTGATTACATTCACATCTTGGAGCATTCACCCCCACTATTTACACATACCAATTATGACCACCTGCCTAATATGCTGTTGCTCGTCCTCTTTGTGCTGCCAAAATTACTCTGACCTGCAAAGGCATAGACTCCACAAGCAGTGCCGACAGTTCCCTGGGGTATCAGACACCAGGATATTAGCAGGAGATCCTGCAACTCTGTAATAAATGTAAGAGGCGCCCATGGCTGCTCACTCATTTCATCAGAGGAGTCTGTACGTGCACCATACAATAAACCTGGATTCTGCTGCTTGTTCCGACACTCCGTGCCTTCTTTGGGGCCGAGGGTGTCTGCACCAGTCTGCTTCACTCCTCTTCGGCTAAGCTGTGGAGAGAATCATGTAGGGGGAGGAAGGTTTGGGACATGGTGGCATCCGTGGGAGGGCAAGGTGCCCTGGGAGCTGTACAAACGGTTAGTGGTGCATTTCGGGTCTGCATGATAAGCTGGGATACGAGGAGTTGCAATTTGTACACACAATTGTCCTAATGGAAGATTGAGAGGTTTTTCCCTTTGGGATTTTAAAATTAAAAACACCATGAGGCATTGACTTAGATTCTTTGGCACAGATTTTATGGATTCATTGAATCTATGTATTTATCAATTTTTTGAAAATACACCATGTTGTACTTCAGATGATATGAATTAAATCAAAATTACCATTTTTAACAAGTCTTGCAAATGAAGGCCACCTGCAGACAAGTAAAAGGAGTCAAGTTCAACAAAGCTCAAAGTAGATGCATTTAATAAGTACTTGCTAGGCATGGTAGCTGTGAACACATTCAATTTCATGCAACTGATCCAGTATGAAAAGGTATTCAAAATATATTATTGGCGAGTTTGGGGATGGGGGTTGAGAAGTTTTGTAATACTAGGTCAAAATTATACCAAAAACTGGGCTTATAGTGAGAAGTACTTGCGTGCCAAATTTCAGATTGGTGGCTTAAACAAACAAAGTGGTGAGCAAAGAACAAATACTGTGCTTTATGGTTTCTACCGATACGTAATACATTTCTTTTGCAAGTAGTTATGGAGAGGGCATTAAGATTCTTCACGTTAAACAAGTCAATATGCTAACAAGGCAGTATAAGATCACTGTGGGTTCCTCCCTGCATTAACCAGGTCCTATTTGAAGGAATGTCACACTGAAGTGCATCCTGAAGCACGATTGCCGCGTCTGTGGAAGATTGTTTGTGCGTTGCCGGGGAATGGGAACAGCAGGCTCACAGCGAATCCTAAACGATCGGGGTTGCGCTATAAGTCTCCATCTTACACCCCTAAACACAAGGCTGAGTCTCAGTACTTTAGCAAACACAGCTTTATTCAGCTTGAAACAGGAACAGCAGGGTTAATTATTGTAGCAGAGTCTGCCATTCTCCTATAAACAGACATAGCAGTCATGCAGGGTTGTGGCAAGGTTAGTGACCAAGTAATCCTGTTACCTGCATTTACATTGTTCCTTGCATCACCCATCGAGATCTTGGTTTACTTTGGCGGAGAGACGCAGCAGAGCTGTGAGCCTGCTATTGCCCTGGCAACAGATAGTCTTCCAAAGATGCAGTGATCGCACTTCAGGATGCTTTTCAGCGTGTTGTCCAGCTGGGGGAGGTCCCAAGAGAGTTTAGAAACCTCCCATTTTCTTGAATGGAGTGTTGCATTAAATAGCAATGTTTCTTGAATGAGCATCACTTGAACATCGCCAATAAAAATGGCTTTTTCGACGTCTTCAAATGCAGCAGTTCGTATACGTTTACGATTTTTTTTTTTTTGCTCGGTCTTTCAAGAAAGTTGAGTGTCGATGGCGAAATTCATTTTTTTTCCTGCAATCGAGAGCTGCAAAAATGTAAAGCTTTTTTTTTTCCCCCTAATATGAACTGTTATTTTTCAAGTCTGCCGTTTCAATAGGAGGGTGACAGAGTTAAATTCCAATGGATGTTTTTCAAATGTTTACGAGCGATAAGCAAAAGGTATCACTGAAAAACCACCAAAAACAAAACAGCAAACACACAGTACGAGCAAAGTTCGAAGAAAGAAATGTTTAACTGCTCTGTGGATGATTCATTCAGGCATTTCAATGTCTTTTGGGCACTTCGTTGTAATGAAAGTATCTGCTGAATTGTAACGAGATTTCTATAGACTCGTTTCATATGGGGAAACTGTTGGGACTCTAAAAATACTTTGTTGTAATGAAAATTTTGTTGTAAAGATATTCACTGTAACGGAATTTTACCTGTATAAATTATGAACGGAGTTC
The DNA here is from genome assembly GCF_016835505.1 of Polypterus senegalus. Taxonomy (NCBI): domain Eukaryota; kingdom Metazoa; phylum Chordata; class Cladistia; order Polypteriformes; family Polypteridae; genus Polypterus; species Polypterus senegalus. Next base: position 152,993,568 of record NC_053156.1, on the reverse strand, counting down.
AAATCCCTACACTACATATTAAGAAAGAGGTTCCTTTGCAAAAAAAGATAGCCTAGAGGTACATTTGGTGATATTTAATAGGTAAAGCCTAGATCAGTGGTTTCTAATTGCAGTCCTGGGAATTCCTGTGGCTGAAAGTTTTTATTACAATCAGTTCCACACTCAGCAAGTCATTTCATTTCTAAATTGATCTTTTCTTAGTCTGCATTTACTAAAGAGCAGTACTGTGGTATTTACTTTCATAAGAAACTAAATTTTTCTGTAGCGTTTCCACCATTAACTGTTTCCTAATGACAGCAATCCCTTTTCATGCTCCATTCTTTTTCCTAGGGGGCATAGTCAAGAGGTAAATGCTTTTGCAGTTATCTGAAACATCGGTGGAATTTCAAAACAACAACTGCTGTAGTATGCATCTCCTTCCCTCGATCCGACGCTTTTCCAGTGATCAAATACAGGAAAGAAACAATTCAGGCCAAAACAGACCAACAGCCAAATGTTTTTGTACTCTGCTGCATCATGTAGGTTTGTTGCTGGCAAATGTGATGTGGCATAGATATCATCAGATGCGACCACTATTGTGCGAAGCCTATTTTTATGCAGCAATTACTTTGGTGTAGTACTAAAAGAAATCACAATTTGAAAGGGCAAATGCTTATAAATCAGAGCTGATATGCGAGAGTCTGCTAATGTAAATCCGAACATCAGGTTCCTCTTTCAAAAGAAAACTGTGCCACAGCATCTACTCCTTGTTATCGCACACAACATATGTGATGTATTTAAATTTTTCCATCTTCTCTCTCAATCATGTGAAGATCTCACTCAACTACTTTATGTAGATTTTTGCTTATCTTATCCAATCCAGTAGATGTTGGTAATGTGTCTGTCAAGCACTTTACTACTTCAAATAAAATGTGCATGTTCTCTTTAACCGAATTGGGGTCTTCAACATGTAAATTTGTGGATTACTACAGATTCAAACTGTGCACTGGTAAAGAATTGGATAAAAGCAAAGCCATATGTAAGCTGTGCAGCTCAGAAGTTGTTTACTGTTGTAACACAACCAATATGAGAAATCACTTATAATACTCGGAAATGTTCTCAGTCGATATCCAAATGAGTAGGGCCTAAACAAATTTGCACTGCAGATGGAATTTAGCTTCAAGCTTCTGCTGAATTCACTTTGTGCTCAAAAAAATAATCTATAGCAGTTTTTAGCTGTAGAGATAAGACCCTATAATGCACCTCACCATGCAAAGCAAGTAGGCAATTGTTAATTTTTAGAGCAGCCTGCGATACAAAGGTGAGTATGTACTCAAAGCAGCAGACTTGTAGTTCCATAACACCGTTACCAGTCACAATGGCTGGTTCTTTTTCTTATGTTCCATTCATTCAATGCCACGGTCAACATCAGCTCTAGATCCCGATTTTAAAATGCTTCCCTTTTGTTAAAGAACTTTCACAATTTCTAAGCTAATTGTCAATATGTGAATACAATTAGAGAGCACATTGTGCAAAAATGCAAAGTGAATAAATGTCCTTTCATCATATTCTTAAGTGTTTAAAGCTATGGCAAAAAAAAAAAAAATCTGAATTTTTCTTAAATGAAAATATCCTATTATCACATTTTTCTGAATACAACATAAGCACAAGTCAGATAACTAATTAAACTATTAAATCAGTTAGAAGAGTTAATTCTTGGAGTTCTTAACTGCATGCTGGAATGAAAACCTGCAGCCACAGTGGTACCCCAGGACTGAGTTTGAGAACCCCTGGTCCTAAGGAAAGTTTAATCCAGCTTCAATGTCAGAGTCTATCAGAAGTGGAGGCTTCTGCCAGTAATGTGGACAGTCACAAAAAAAGTTCAGCATATGTGCAGTCCTTTCTTCCTCACAGCTAACTGAATTTCCTTGCCACAATCTACTATTTAAAAATAAACCATGTCCAAAAAAAAATTCTGAAAACTGCCATTTCAGCAACAAAGTCAATTTTCAAATGGCAGTCAAAAGTAAGTCATTTTAAACAAAAACACTTTTCTATTCACAGATCACTTTAACCTTGAATTGGTCATTTTAGAGTACAATAGACAATTTCCCTGAAAGTATAAATAGCTGTTGTATTGTAGACAAACAGTATGAACTTGTATCCTAGAACTAGGCTTAATGGATAATGTAAACATTGTGACAATGTGGTACACTATTGTGTTCCAGGTGAAGAGACTGAACGTGGTAGGATTACCACTAATTCACTCACTCACGCCGAATTTTACTGGGTTTTTTTTTGTTCTTTATTTTGCCTTATACAATTTCTTGTATTAGGAATTTGTTAGTTTTTGCATACCCCTTGGGGTCAGAGCACAGGGTCAGCCATTGTACAGCGCCCCAGAGTAGGATCTCTTTTGGCAGGGACGGGGATTCGAACCGGCAACCTTTGGGATACTAGCGCAGATCCTTAGCCTCAGAGCCACCACTCCGCCCCATTATACATAATGTGAATGAGCGGCAAATAACTTCCATCCATCCAACCCGCTATATCCTAACTACAGGGTCACGGGGGTCTGCTAGAGCCAATCCCAGCCAACACAGGGTGCAAGGCAGGAAACTTTATAGGTGCAATTTACTTAAGACACTTGATGCCTTGAATTAAGAAGCAAAAGCAGCTAAAATTGCAATTCAATACAATGAAAAACTGCAGCAGTGGTTTTCTTCTCTTTTTAAGAAGAATGTCAAATCAGACTATCCAGTCATTGTTATTAAAAATGACTGAGTCAAAACTGTCACTTTTAAGCCATTCTCAAAAAATATTACAACACGTCAAGGCACTCATACTTTATAAAGAGTAGAAGAGCAAAAATACACCTAGGTGACAGTGAATCTCTTGGGTCATAAGCAATAGTATTTACAAACCATATACAATGCTGAAGTTAGAACAAAAACACCTACTTTATTTAGAAGGGTATGAAAGTTACATACAGCTTTCAAGGTGCTGTATGGAAGGTCAACTGCCATGTGGAATCTCTCCTTTATAGCTTTCAAACTATCACAACAGCTATCCTCTAGTCCTGTGAAAGTGCCCTCTGCAAGCCTCTTAAGAGGAGCATGCTGACGCGATACTTCTTCGGCACAGTGAATCAGTTCCTTCAAAGAAAAAAGTCTGCATTAAGGACTCAATTGTGTTCCAATAACAGTTTAAGTTTAAATTCATTACAGGATTTTATGTACATGCACACTAATCAAAACAAACACTTCAGTATAACTAATGACATGCAGTACTCACCATGGCTGGCAGATAAATACTCTCTTCAAATTCAGTCTTTATTATTTCAGCTTCTTTTTTATCACTTGCAATAAGTACCTTGTACACATTGACCTTCTCCACTATGAATTTTGTAATGTGTTCCATTATCTATTAGAGTTAAGAAAAAGAGGGGTAAGAGGAGAAAAAAAAAAAAACCACCACAGCAACTGATCAAATTCCAGGCAATCTAAACAGCTCTCGCAACTGATCTTAATATGAATTCTGAACATTCACCACCCCACTATAAATGAATGGCAACACTGGGGAAGCAAAAGAGGAGACAATTTCATCTTTCTCTATATATAAACACCCTTTGAATGGACAACTGCATTTTATACAAAAAACATGCCTCACTACTTTTAGGAACTGGGAGCTAGTGCTTTTATACCTGTTCCACCTCAGACTTGTGTTGGAAGTTCTTTAGGGGAATCTGTATTCTGCAAAGAACCAGTTGCCAGAGTAACTCCAACTTCTGCACTGCCAAAGTTATCCTGAAACACAGAAATCCAAAATTTAAGAAAAGGAACAAGGCACTCCAAATCTATACCGACTCTGATGTACTTCAAAAACTGATGTGATCAATAGCTACCTGGACGGAAAAAAGCATGCCAATTTCAAAATACATTGAGCAGGATTGAAGAATATTTCATGAAAAGCACTGCGGTAATACAAAATAGTGAACACAGAAGGACTTAAACTGCTAATTATGCCTGAAGTTTTCACAGATGACACTCTGGAGTCTTAATATATGTATGTTATTCTTGTCAGTGTACAAAGTTAACCAATTTAGTAGAAGAACATTAAATATACAATATTTTCTTACTACATTTTCTTACACTACATTAAAAAAAAATCTGATAACACTGAAAACCAGTTCTTGCTGTTAAATTCATGGATAGTCAATTACCATGTCAGTGAATTTGTGTGATTGAGACGTGCTGGCTATGTACTGGGTGGCCCAAGACAACCACCATACCATGACTGCATACATAAACACCACATTTAAAAAGGAGAACCCTTGCATGCAATTTCTGACCAAATCAATCAACATGGCAGGGCTCCAACTTCACATTTAAACCCAATGTAATATCTGTCAGCAAAATGCGGTATATTTTACTTGCTACTTTTGGATAAACATGTGGGATGAGTTTTAAAGGCTGTATTTCACCATTGAAAAATTTGAATATTGTGAACAAAGGAGGCACAGCGGTTAGTGCTGCCACATCATAGCTTTAGGATGTAAAAGTTCAATCCTGATCCAAATCACTTCGGACATAAGATTGACCACTGGTACCTTAGTTGTTCCTGTATTTAGCTTTAAATTTGTATTGAATTAGCAAATTTGAGTGTACCCTGTGATGTAGTGGCACCACACACTGCATTTCCTGCCTTGTGCTCTATGCCGTTGAAACAGGCTCCAGCTCTGCACAAACTCTAAAATTAGATTAAGCAGACTGCAAAGGAATGGATGAAAATACAAATCAAAAAACATTCAATAATGGCATAAACAGCTTTGGGGAAGACACGACACAGATGCTATTGATCAAACGCAAATAAACTGCAACCCATCATACCACAGTTTTAAGGTGGAAAGGTGTTTGTGTGCTTAGACAAAAGGCAGGAGGTTCCTACTTAGTCTCAGTGTAAAAAAATTATATATATATATATTTTAGATATTGTTTCATTGATGTCTTTAAAAAAAAAGTTAGAAACCAGCTCTAGAAGCTCTCACATAGTGGACCTCTAAGACACCATTGATTGTCTTTTGACACAGCATAGTACGCTTATTACTTAATAGAAAGGACCTTAAACATAGAAAAACAGTTTAAAAATATTTTCTTACCTGTCATAATTTTCTATCATTTCAAAGGCAACATGAGAAAAGAGAACAGTTCCTGCCACTGATTGGAAGCATGGATCTCTATCTGGAAACTTGAGTTTTTCCACAATATGCTCACAATGAATCAGCAAATCATCAAGACCAAGTTCCCTAGAATCAATATTAAAATTAGACAGTCAATTCCATTTTTTGATATTCTGTACTGTGTAAAGTTCATTGTTATGATGCCTCATATAAAAATTTTACCACAAGGGCTTACACAAAATTTTACAGTATAAGCTATTTGTTAAATTAAATGGCTTGTTCTGTCAGAGCCTTAAGAAAACCACTATGTCAAGTGGTTTGAAAGGTTAAGCTTCAAACCACAAAGCATAAGCAATCATGGAAATGCAGTCTGTAGCAGACCTACTGCAGTTACATGAGATGGCGATGAAGATGGAAACATGTCCCTTGACAGAGCTTCCCTTCAGTGTTTCTAATCATTAGATAGTGACCTAACAAGATTTTTGGTATGATTAGCCAAAAATAAGGTCATTGTACTTGCTCTTCATATGGAATAAACTCAAAAAACCTCCAAAAGAGTCACTGCTTCCTCAGAAAGAAGACAATAGAAATAATTAGGGAATCAAATGATGTGGCCTCCAGTACTCCTCAAGGGAGGTGCATCAGGCACGGCACTGATCAGCAGACCTTTTGAAAGGGCTTTAACTATACACTAAGGCAGGGGTCCTCAGCTTTGGTCCTGAAGGGGTGCAGTGGCTACCAGTTTTCATTGAAATCCTTTTCTTAATTAGTAGCCTGTTTTTTTCTGCTGATGAGCTTTTCTGAATTAATTTTACCTTGTTTAAGCTATGCTTCCTTTGAAATTGTTCACTGTTGCTCTGTATTGCTTCATTTCTTTCCTTAAATGGCACCCAAACAAATGAAATGTGAAGTAAGTGAGACAACAGAAGACCAACTAAGTCAAGACCTCAAACTCCAAACAATTTCACTCCAACCAGTGGCTTAATTAGGTGCCGAGTCTGGCTACTAATCATACCTCCGGTTTAATTCCATGGCTTGTTGCTGCTCTCAATGTTCAATAGAATATATTTTGAAATTGAGGTTTTTTTTTCCAAGTACCACTGTTAAAATGTTTTGAGGACCTGAGCAGATCAACATTCCCAAGACCTTTATCTTTATTTTCAGATATTTTATGATGGACACAGTTTGCTGGTCATGATTTAGCTCATTTGTATCTCATTGATTGGCTGCTAATTAAGGAAAAAGAAGCCATTGAGGAGTCTGCGTCTTCAAGGGCAAGTTAATTAAAATGAATTCAAAAGAAGGTAATTAGCAGCAAAAACAGGTCACCAATTCAGAAAATGGTTCAAATGAAAACTCACAGCCCCTGCACTAGGGTCTTTTCAGCAATATTATACATTATAAGAACGTGAAAGTCTTGTCACCCAATTTTTGGGCAAATAACCAGACATTTTGCTGGAACAACTGGTATTTAACCATTTACTACTTGTGGACAATATTAATGAATAATTTTTACTTAAGTGAGTAACCAGGCTTCTAAATGCAACTACAACTGTGTGTTAAATATTGTAGCAGGTTCTCTTTTCAGATTCGCTACCCCTTGCTACAATTATAAAAGTTAACATGAAACCTTGTGTTGCATTTTGAAATCTTAACTAGAGAAAAAAACTACCAGACATTACTGAAACTTGCCATTCACCAAAAATGGTAAAACTTAATGCCTATTCATTATCTTTTATTAAAGCGATCTGTTATTTTGCGCAAAAAAAAAAAAAACCTTTAGGCCAGAAAGAACAAACTATACCAATACAGTCATGTGTCAGTTAACAGCTGACAGAGTTAAGGTTTTATACGAGAACGTTCGAAGTTCTAGATATTGACAAAACTACCCACTACAGGCCATATGTCTTGTTTATCATGTTCTTGGGGCAGTGCTGCCAGCCACAGAATGATACTCTCTGCCCTGAAGCACTGAGAAGCAGTAGTGGAGCTGCAGAGGTAGCAGAAGCTATAGTTACAAAAGTATAAAGATCTTCCCTTGAAGATAACCACAAATTCAACTGCCTTCCTCAAGGTATTCACACCCAAAAAGTGTGCAAAGTTGGCCAAGAATATTAAAACAAGCTATAAAAAAATAGGACAATATTTTAATACTAATTTACTTTAAGTTATATATAATGGAATTAATTAACAAACAGTTACATTTGTAAGAAATTTACCTCTAAATAGGACACGGGTACATAATGGGTTAATACACAAATCTTTTTACTTCAGTGCATTAATACATTGCTGACAAAGATATAGTAAACATTTCTTTGTGATCGACTTCATATTAATATGCTCAAACTACACATAAGAAATGACCAAGAAAAAAGTGCAAACCCCCTGTTCAAAATCCTGCACCATGCAACCAGAAACAATGACAGTTCACTACATTAATACACACACACACACACAAACTAAAAAGAATTTCAGAGAAGCAAATTACCAGTTTTCGGGGTCCCACTGTATGCACCATAAATAAGCAATACAATTTATTCCAGGCCATGTTATAAAGGCACAGACAGTTCCTCAGGGTGTATATTGCTGAAGAAACTACATTCTAAATTTATAACAAATACCATGGCTAAAATGCCCATAAAAATGTAATTAAATGTGTCATTTATGTTGTATTTGACTTGCTCAAAGAAAACATTTCAACTACAGTTTAAAAAAAAATTTCAACACTGCCATTTGTGCACAACACTTATCAAAAAATTAAGAGGCCCATAGACCTGTCAGTCAGTGGGGTGCATATTGACCTGTGATGCAGTAGAATCCCATCTAGAGACTTTATGCCTTGTTCCAAAATCTACTTTCAAAAGTTCCAACTCTGTGCCTCTGAAACAGACAACTCAGACTGAATGGATGACAGCTACCTTTAAAATACTCAAAGCGATTTAAAAGTAAAAAAAATGCCTAACGTAATGTCAGCTTTAATCCTGGAGACATTTGGCAAGTTTCAAGGAGAGGTTAAAATAAAATAGGCAGTCCCCTCATGTTTGTGGGAAGTGCATATGAGGGTGTAAGTATGTTCTATTACATTGTCTTAAAGCTAAAGCTGTGCATTAGGTCCAAGAAAAAGAATGTTTCCTATCCAGCCAGGGCTTTGGCAGAAACTGACAGTGCAGTTAATTCCCCCACTCCCACAAACCCAAACTCCAGAGAAACTTGTACTGTTTCCTGTGCACTAACTTTGCCTCATTTTTCACCAGCTTGGTGCTTTACAAAAATGCTATACACATCTGTAACACCTTAATACCAGATGTATAAATAACTTTTAATCCTACCAGTGCAACTTTCTATAGGTCCTGCTTACCTTTGCTGATGTATTCATCTAGGATCACAAATATTATCTACCAATATATGCAGTAGCATGATCAACTTGTCAGATATGGTTACCTTTGTTATGCACAATTTGTAAAACTGTTGTACCTTCTTAACTCGCTGCATTTATCTTCATTTTTAAAAAAAAACTCCTCCAGGTTGATAGCTGCAGGAAGAGACTGCAGACTTAAGGCTTGAAGTTCTGTGACACACGATGGCAGTCTGTTGACAACAGCAAAAAACTCTCTAACGAACTTATCAATTTCCTGCAAAAGAGAGCAAGCAGAATTCAATAAAAGCATTACCTGTAATTGCTACATAATGGGTCACTAGAACATCTGGAGATTCAAAAATATTCTCTTTAAAAGTTCTACTTATCCAGTATCATAGGAGGCAGCATAGTACCAAGATACTATAAGCAATTACTTTTACTTAAAAATAGTAAAATTATACAGTCCACTGTGCTTACAGTGGTGTGAAAAACTATTTGCCCCCTTTAGATTTCTTATTCTTTTGCATGTTTGTCACACAAAATGTTTATGGTCATCAAACATGTTTAACCATTAGTCAAATATAACACAAGTAAACATAAAATGCAGTTTTTAAATGATGGTTTTTATTTAGGGAGAAGAAAAATCCAAACCTACATGGCCCTGTGTGAAAAAGTAATTGCCCCCTGAACCTAATAACTGGTTGGGCCACCCTTAGCAGCAATAACTGCAATCAAGCATTTGCGATAACTTGCAATGAGTCTTTTACAGCGCTCTGGAGGAATTTTGGCCCACTCATCTTTGCAGAATTGTTGTAATTCAGCTTTATTTGAGGGTTTTCTAGCATGAGCACTTTAAGGTCATGCCATAGCATTTCAATTGGATTCAGGTCAGGACTTTGACTAGGCCACTCCAAAGTCTTCATTTTGTTTTTCTTCAGCCATTCAAAAGGTGGATTTGCTGGTGTGTTTTGGGTCATTGTCCTGTTGCAGCACCCAAGATCGCTTCAGCTTGAGTTGACGAACAGATGGCCGGACATTCTCCTTCAGGATTTTTTGGTAGACAGTAGAATTCATGGCTCCATCTATCACAGCAAGCCTTCCAGGTCCTGAAGCAGCAAAACAACCCTAGACCACCACACTACCACCACCATATTTTACTGTTGGTATGATGTTCTTTTTCTGAAATGCTGTGTTCCTTTTACACCAGATGTAACGGGACATTTGGCTTCCAAAAGGTTCAACTTTTGTCTCATCAGTCCACAAGGTATTTTCCCAAAAGTCTTGGCAATCATCGAGATGTTTCTTAGCAAAATTGAGACGAGCCCTAATGGTCTTTTTGCTTAACAGTTGTTTGCGTCTTGGAAATCTGCCATGCAGGCCGTTTATGCCCAGTCTCTTTCTTATGGTGGAGTCGTGAACACTGACCTTAATTGAGGCAAGTGAGGCCTGCAGTTCTTTAGACGTTGTCCTGGGGTCTTTTGACACACCTCAGATGAGTCGTCTCTGTGCTCTTGGGGTTATTTTGGTCGGCCGGCCACACCTGGGAAGGTTCACCACTGTTCCATGTTTTTGCCATTTGTGGATAATGGCTCTCACTGTGGAACACTGGAGTCCCAAAGCTTTAGAAATGGCTTTATAACCTTTACCAGACTGATAGATCTCAATTACTTCTGTTCTCATTTGTTCCTGAAATTCTTTGGATCTTGGCATGATGTCTAGCTTTTGAGGTGCTTCTGGTCTAATTCTGTGTCAGGCAGCTCCTATTTAAGTGATTTCTTGATTGAAACAGGTGTGGCAGTAATCAGGCCTGGGGGTGGCTACGGAAATTGAACTCAGGTGTGATACACCACAGTTAGGTTATTTTTTAACAAGGGGGAAATTACTTTTTCACACAGGGCCATGTAGGTTTGGATTTTTCTTCTCCCTAAATAAAAACCATCATTTAAAAACTGCATTTTGTGTTTACTTGTGTTATATTTGACTAATGGTTAAATGTGTTTGATGATCAGAAACATTGTGTGACAAACATGCAAAAGAATAAGAAATCAGGAAGGGGGCAAATAGTTTTTCACACCACTGTACATCTGCATGGATTGTAAATGTGTTTATATACCAGAAATAGCTAATTTACAAATCATGCATATCTAAGCTTCTCTCTCTTCATTTTGCCTGAAGGGGCCCGAGTTGCCTCGAAAGCTTGCATATTGTAATCTTTTTAGTTAGCTAATAAAAGGTGTCATTTTGCTTGTCTTTTCTCTACATTCATAACAGCTAACAAGTTACAACACCCTCTCTCTCTTCATATTTTATTAAACAAAAAAAAAACAAAAAACACCATGATCAGGCTTATCCTGATATTCTGAGTCTCTCTTCGGTTACCGTTTGTTCAGGATGAGTCTTTATCACAAATTTGTTTGTGGTGTTCTTGTAAAGTATTGCATCTTTTTTTTTGGTTTTTGCATTTCCTGTATTTAGTGTTTTGGTGATGTTACTTTATATATTTTTTTTTCCTTTTGTGCCTTTGAACTTTATAATCAACGAGCAAAATACCCATGCTTTACAGCAGAAAAGTAGTGTGTTAAAGAAGTTATGGAAAAGAAAAAGGAAACATTTTAAAAATAACGTAACATGATTGTCAATGTAATTGTTTTGTCACTGTTATGTGTGTTGCAGCTATCAAGAATTTGATTATCATTTCTTTCAATCAGGTTCGTATTTGGAGGACATGTTGTGTTCAAGTTACATTCCGCATTTGTCAACTGCTGTAAACATACAATAGGTTTCATTGATAATTTTGTCTATGTTGTCAGAATTGAAACATTCTTAAACATCGAAGTGCCCACTACCTGTGAATCTAAGATGTTAGACATTCCTGGTTGTTCATAGATAAAATATTTCCCCATTTCTATACACTCAGAGAGAGAGAGAGAGAGAGAGAGAGAGAGAGAGAGAGAGAGAGAGAGAGAGAGAGAGAGAGAGAGAGAGAGAGAGAGAGAGAGAGAGAGAGAGAGAGAGAGAGAGAGAGAGAGAGAGAGAGAGAGAGAGAGAGATGCAGGCCCGCTCTCGAGGCATGGAAACCAATGGGTACAGGTTGGTGAAACTGATCGACGATCACCAGAATAGACATGTTATTTGGGGTAAACTTGCACCCGCTGAGAAAAAAAGTACAAAGGAAGGAGAGAAGCGGCGGAGCAGGGAATGAAAAGCAGAAGTCAGCACCAGGAGGACGTATGTGAGCAAGTAAGGAAGCCTAACAATGACAGCCTTGAAGCAGTGGAGTAAAAGAAAAAGCAGGAGGTATGTCATGCATGTATGCATGTATTCCAAAATGTATTTAGGATTAGATCTTGCCTGAAAGAGGGTGAATATATACTCCAATCTAAAATTGCCTTATACTTCAACCCTACGGGACATATTTCTTAACTATGCTTCTAGGCCTTGATATATATTTATTCTCTTTTACCCACCCACTTTGAAGTTATGGAATATTCATTTTAAATCATTATTATGTGGTGTCTAATACCTTGTTGGCTCACCTTCATGATTTGGATGAACATCACCTACTGAACTATTCCTTGAGACAATTTTAGTTATCTAAATAGTGGGGTGGTCAAGAATTGGGGAGTTTACTCAGTAGAGCTTTTTACTAAATATGGCCGTCTGTTCAATACAGCTCATTTGCAACCCCCCTTAAATTTAAAACATTTCCATTATGCTCTAACATTGAGTCATTCTTCTGTTTCCATTTCTCCAAAAATCATTAGGAACCAAAGAAAAATGTAAGCAATAAAACATTATTGCATAATTTGAGAAATGAAGACTGGACACTGAAAATTTTTATAGCCTAAAGGTGGAACACTGCTGTTCAAATTACTGTGAAGAACTGGCTGTCTGCTCTTATAAAAATTATCCTTGGAGCATCCAGTGAATTTATTCACACACTGTGCAGAGACTTGAGATTCAGTTTTTTTTCCAAGTTGATGATTTCTCATTTTGACAGTGAGATTTCACTTTTTTTTTTTTTAATATATAAACAATCACAAGCAATATGATTAACATTGCAGCCTTTGTACGTTAAATAATAAAGGGTTTATGGCTAATGATAAAACTGAAGATTAACAGCTGTTCTGAAATACTCTAAAAGTGTGTTCTTAAAAAGGTGACCACAACAATCTCTTATGTTAATTTCTATGTAAATTACAATGTACATCTCCAAATAAATTTGCTCTAATGGTATATTACAGTAATTCATGTCTAAAAGCATAACACTATGATCAGATTACTTCAGAATTTCCACTGTAAAACCATTAACATAAAACAGGCCTAAAAATCAGAGTTTGTCCAATATATACAAGAACCTTGCAACTTCATTCCATTAGCTTAGGTCAGTTAATACAGAATTCAGGTGCCATCTTTGAAATGGTTTAAGATTTATTGTGCTAAATATGCACAATACTTGTTATTCGATTCCTATTATTTGGAACAGGCTACTCTAATAACCAACCGCCTTATTGTTCATATAGTTCCGCTGCTCTATTACATTCACCCAAGTCCTACCTTGCTTAAGGTTTAGTGTGACAAGAGTTGAGGACTCTCGGTAATAGTGAGCAGAAGGCAGGAACCAACCCTGGAGAGGGTACACAATGCTCCCAAATCCAATATAGTAAAAAAAAGTAAACCGTCTTTAATACAACACATTACTCCTCTGTACCTTTTTTGTTTGTCAGCTGAAGCCAGTGAAGCACAGGCTTTCTTGCATTTTCTAAGCTCAGCCATCATTGAAAAGGAGGACTAAGCACAGACCGGCTCAAAATGCTACAGCAATTTTGAGAGCTTCTATACATTTTTCATTCTGGGGTTGCAATATAGGAGGAAAAACTAAAAATAAAGCTGATTACCTGCAAAAATACCCAATAAATGCAGCACAACTTAGGTTTAACATTCACACTTGCCAAATTACACAAAAGGTCTTAGCATCTGCTTTGGGATTTGTGCAACATGCAGCAGAATCCTTCACAAAGAAATACACAAATTAAGCACAAGCAGCTATTACAAATAAAAAAAATCCATCTTACTTTCCTCAGTAGCCTTGCCTTTTATACTTGGGCATCTACATACATCAGTCAGTGCACAAGGTACTTTATCACCCGGAGATTTGGCAAAGAAACATTATGCATATATGCACAATTCTTTATTTATATTAAAATAATTGATGACCTTTTCCTACACTATGCAGATACAGTAACTTAACATTAAATAAAATGAACCAAACCACTTTTCAGCTGCTAATCAGGTCAGATTCATTTCTTTCATAATACAGCTAGCTTCACCACGGCAACTAAACAATAGATGTGCATCTATGCTACATCTCATTTTCAAGTAGGTTTCCCAACAGGGTGCCCTCTGACCAGGCGAGGGAAGGAAACCGATTTATCATTATGAGCTGCAGATAATGCAACTGTGGGATCACTTATAGTGTAAAATACTGAGTACATATCAATTTATTCTATGCTTACATTTTTCCTTCTTCAGTTGTGTTATTTCAAGTTAACTTAACCTCAAGCAGAAGGAGAATTATGTTGGTGTACAAAGGGCATGATATGCACATGTACTTTTCCCAGTGTTTAACTAGCTTATAATGGGGTTCTATTTTGCAGTCAGGAGCAAATGTTGGACAAGCAATAGGAAATGTACAAGTAGCCCCTCTTACTGTAAATCTGAAATGGTAAACATAATTGAAGTTATACAGAATGTCTGTTTTAATGGTTTTAAAATTTCAATGTATGTTTAGCATGCTCTAAAATATGAAAAATTTAACTTTCCCAACAAATTCGAGAATAGGTGTATGAATTTGAAAGAAAAGTTGCTTTCTCTTATTATATTTGAATGCCCCTAAAAAGCTGCTGAAAAAAACCCCCAAAAAAATTTGTGTGATGCCATGCAGGCTCTGTATAACTGCTCAGTACACCAATAATTCAGTGTCAACATTACTTACCCAATCCAGTAACTTAAGCAAATAATGAACTTTTTCTTATTAGTTTCTCTTTATGCAAGCTACACTTTATATGTAAAAATGTTATGGAAATAGGCCTGTTGAGCACGACAGCTTTAAAATGTTCCTATATATTATGGATGTATAGTATACACTACAATACTTAAATTTCATGGACTCACATGACAATTGAATTTCACTTGCAATTTAATGGAACAGCACAAATGTAATCTGATCTTTTTTGTAACCTAAAAATTAACAGGTAACTTGCCAACTTTCCTTAGAGAAATGTATTTAAAACTATGAACTCGTTAAAAAGCAAAAACTGGCATAACTAATATACTAACAGTAAACATCTCACTGCTCTTGCTTTCTAGTCAGAAAAAAAAATGTAAGCATAAGTTACAAAAGCAGTCATACCTTAACAAACAATGCCCAGTTTCTGTGGCAGTAAACTAGATATCCACCAAAATCTGCTGTCAGCTGGCTTCGATCTATGTAATTGAAAAGTTCATAGAAACTATTCACAAAAATGCACTAAAAGAGAAATGGAGAATGGAAAAATAAAAATTGTGGCTAAACACATTTCAAGCACTTGTTTTACCATAACTTTACATATACACACACAGATATACACACATTCATATCACAGAAAATAGTAAGAGGAAAAACAAGCACACAAATATCACAAAATGATAGCACATGGTATATACACTACATAGCTCAAAACACAGATTAAAAAAGGCAAATAGCACAAATACCCCAGCATCTGTTGAAAAAGAAAAAAAAAAAACCCTTACCATAGGTTTTAAATCTTTACCTTTGGGGATGTCAACTGAGATCTTCTGGACGTCTTACTAAGAGATTTAATGAAGTGCTTCTTTACATACTTTTTTTTGGGCTGGATGATGTACATAGCACTGATTGTTTCTGTAGAAGACTAAAAGAAATTGATTGTTACCTTTCCTTAAAATTAATACAAATGTTTGTCTTCAAATATCCATCTACTCTATTCCTAACCTCACTTGCCCAAATATAGTACACTGAGACTCAGTCCATCTTGGTAGCATCAGGAATTACAATCACCGGAATAGGATGTTCATACTGTACATTGCATGGCACTGCCACACAAATCAGGTTTAGGGGTTGTGGAGATAAAAGTAATGTGCTAGTAATCCATGCAAAAACTCCACAATGATAGGAGATAAGGCTTTTTAACTTGTGATGTACCACTGTTACCCACATCAAGTACTTTAATATATAAATATTCTGAACACCAAATGACCAATGGCAGTACAATCAAATACGTGTATTATGAGATAATAAATGGTCAACTTAATTACATTCTGATCTAGAAGACATTTGAAGCACAAAAATTAAGTGTAATTTCAACATTTAACATTTCAAAAGCAAATCTCCCCCTGTGGACAAAAAAATCGAAAAAAATCTAAAACATTCAACACTGCCATACATCAAGATGTGGTCCTAGTGCCAAAGAAACGACATTCCAGTGATACCAAGGACTTCAGACCAGTTGCTCTTATTTCAAACATCATGAAACCCCTTGAGGGGCTGGTCCTAAAATAGCTGGACCACTGGTCTCAGAACATTTTAAGCCACTGCAATTTGCCCATCAGCCTGCATGCATCACAAGGCTTACTCCCACTTGGGCTAACTGGCACCACAGTTAGGATGATGTTCCTCGACTTTTCCAGTGGTTTTAACACTACTCTGTTTCACCGACTAGGGAAAAAGCTCAAGAATTTGAATCTGGACAACGCCACAACTTCTTGGATCATGAACTACCTGACCAACAGACAACTATCCAGTCTTCCTTCCCACTTGCCCTGTACACAAGACTTCCAGCACTATATCAGCTGCAATATACAGAAATTTTCAGATGATTCATCCATCAGAGGCTACATTAATATTGATGAAGAGTCAAAGAGCAGGAAGGTTGTTGAGGATTTTGACTTATGGTGCAAGGTCAACAACCTGCAACTGAACATTAGCAAGACAAAAGAGCTAGTGATGGACCTACATGCAAAGAAGCCTCTGAGACAAGTCACCATTGAATTGGAGAATGTGGAAGTGCTTCAGAACTACAAGTACTTAGGGGTTCACATGAACAACAAACTGGACTGGTCTGAAAACACAGTGGTACTGAACAAGGGCCAGAGCAGACAGTACTTGCTAAAGAGACTCCAGTCTTTTTATGCATGCAGCAAGCTACTGGAAATGTTCTACCAATCCATAGTAACCAGTGAAGTGCTCTACACTGCAATCTCATGAGGAAGCAACCAGAGCTCAAAAACACAGTCCCTAAGCAAACCTATCAGTAATGCCTGCACCATCACCAGGAGAACCCTGGACACACTGTGGAAGCAGATGTGGAAAAAAGGAAAGCAAAACTGGATGCTATGAAAAATCCTCTGCACCCCTGTTCCAGCAGGTGCCCTCTGGGAGCTCTTTTAGCCAAAGACTCATTTGAAAACAGTGTCCTAAAAAGCATGTTTGGGTCTCTCTTCTGCTATCAGGCAGTTCAATGTTTCAATCCGGTGTACTTAAGATTTTTTATTTCTCGATTGATTGACTGGCTGTCCATCCATTTCTATAAAGGTGGTGAACCATGTAAAAATATACATTCTCAAACTTTACAATCCTGGTGATATTATTCAGGACACTCCATTTCTACCCATAACCCCAAAAATGTACAGTTTGGGTTCATCAATTATATTAAATAGTGCCTATGTAAAAGTGTGTGTGTGTGTGTGTGTGTGTGTGTGTGTGTGTGTGTGTGTGTGTGTGTGTATACGCGCGCGCATGAGTGGGACCTGCAATGGACTTGATTTTGTACAGGGCTATATTGAGCCCCATGCTCCTTGGATAGGCTTCATCCTCCTGTGACCCTATATTGGATTAAGTAGGCATTAGAAAGTTACCCACAAAGCTTAAAAAACCTTGAAATGGTTAAATAAAATGAAGTACGACTAGATTTAAAAAAAACTCCAATGTGAACTTACATAGTGAAATCACCGAAGCAACACACTAATGCTGGAAATTACTTGATACTATTTCTTCATATTAATGAATTAGAGCCTCATTTGTCCCAATTAACCTGTAGCTGCTGGTTTTTGTTTCACGCATTTCACCAGCTTTTAGGGGTCAAATGAGCACAGGTTGTTTATAGAAACCAGCTAAAAAATTAAGACTTGGATAGATAGTCAACCCTTCATCTCACTTTAGCTGGAAGAATGAACATGAAGATCAATATCCTTCCGACGCTTCTCTTTATTTCAAAACATTCCAATATACATCAATAAATCATTTAAGAAATTAGATTCAACCATAACCTCATTTGGGATTCAAAACATCCACGTATCCAAAGAGCGACCCTACAAAGGCCTAAGGCGGAAGGCGGCATGGCTATACCTAACTTTCAATTTTATTACTGGGCAGCAAACATACAAACTATAAAAACCTGCACATGGACACATAGATGAACATACACAGGCTTGATTCGTAATATAAATAAAATCCTGCAGTACTTTACATTCCTTGCTTTGTGCCCCTATAAATGCAAGTTATCGCCAATATACTAACAACCCAATTGTGCTTCACTCACTCAGAATATGGAACCAATGTAGGGAGCATTTTAAGATAGAGAAGCTTTTATCTGTGGCACCTCTGCACGAGAACCACCTTTTTCCATCCACAAACACATGCAGTTTAATGTCTGGAAAACATTAAATCACTTAGAGATCTGTACATAGACAACATCTTTGCATCCTATGAATAATTTCATTCTAAATTTAACTTTCCAGCAACACATTTCTTTCACTATCTTTAAATTAGAAACCTTAAGCAGAACCTGCCCAATTTTCCTCACTTCCCACCCCCTCTATGCTGGAAAAAAATTACTCAGTTTTGATGACTTAGACAGCATTCCTCCAAAATATAAAACCATTTTACAGTCCCTCCCTTTCAAAGATCCAAGAAGACAGTGGGAAAAGGATCCATCACTCAACATATCAG
Source organism: Polypterus senegalus (assembly GCF_016835505.1). Lineage (NCBI taxonomy): Eukaryota > Metazoa > Chordata > Cladistia > Polypteriformes > Polypteridae > Polypterus > Polypterus senegalus. Next base: position 152,975,025 of record NC_053156.1, on the reverse strand, counting down.
AAAAGGAGTGAAAGACAGCAATGCAGAGAATCCACTCGAGCTCCATATGTTTAAGCATACAATTATTCAACGCAAAATTATATATCAAGCAGATCTGTCTCATTTAAGATTGTCCAAAATGTTTCAAGGGTAAAATCCAACTTGCAAACACTGCAATCAACTTCCAGCCTCACTAGGTCACAGGTTTTGGGCCTGTACCAAATTAGCATCATTCTGGATCAAAATTTTTAAATGTCTTTCAGACAGCCTGTGTCACAACCCCATCTAACCCATTAACAGCTGTGTTTCGTGTACTTCCAGATGGGCTTAAAGTGGTGAAGGACAAACTAATTGCCTTTACTACACTATTGGCACGTAGACTTATCTTGTTCAACTGGAATAATCCTAACTCTCCTCTTTTAAGTCAGTGGGTAACTGATGTTATATACTATTTGAAATTGGAAAAAATCTCATTCTTAGAGGATCTGTGCAGAAATTTTTCAAAACCTGGCATGATCTAATCAATATTTTAGAATAAGCATTTAAAGCACGGAGAAAGCAGATTCTCTCCACATTTCTTTTTCTTCTCCATTTATCTTTATTCACTTATTAATTCATCTGTTTTACCAGCTTTAAGTTTCTCTGCAGGACATGCTCTCCCAGGGGTGTGGGTTGATTTGTTTTCAATCATATTTTTATAAAAATTGATCTTTGTATGAAATGGTGTGGGATTACAACAAAATCCACTAAAAAGTTTACATTTTCAATAATATGGCATAAAAATGTCTTACTAAGTAAACTCAGTTTCCTATAAACCTAAACTTAATAGGTTGGGTCAGGAAGTGATTGGACAGACTAGTATCACAAATCAAAATTTGATGTTCATGCTGAAATATTAAGTTTAGCTACAGCTTGCTCAACTTAAAATTGAGACAAATTTGAACCATAATTAAACAGCAAATGAACAGATAGCATAAGTTATGTTCACACATTATTCTTGGTACTCTGCATTGCTTTTAAAACAAAAAATTTAGAACTCTTTAGAATATTGAGAAACCTGAGGAAAATAAAAAAAAAACTTACCTGAATCTCTAAAAGAGTTTCAACAATGAATCGTACGGTCTTCAAAGCAGTCAGTCGAAGATCCAGCACTACCGAAACCTTGCACAGGTTTCTCTGGTGTTTACTGAAACAGTGAATGCAGATGCCTTTAAATACACTAATGGCTACTATGTAGTATTTTAGAAATATAATACCAAAAGAGGAAAGTTAGAGTTACTTAGTTATATTTAATTTAATTTTTCAAATTTAACATGACACCATGTATCATTGACACAGTATTGATTTTTTTATGGTAATTAAAAGCACAATTTCACAAAAACTGTACAACTGTATTGAAAAAAAAAAAAGGAAGTTGGTCTTGTATAAAATTACTGTAGCTGGTTTTCAAAAAAAAATAAATCTGCTGTACATTGAAAACTTGAGAATTGCATAATTCTAATGATTAATCAACTACTTAAGACAATACTGCTTCACAGGCAACTCTGGAAAACCTGAAACATATCCAAATGTATTAATTTTCTGATAATGCAATATATAAAAAAAAACAAACAAAAAAAAAAAAAAATACCACACACATATCCCAACAACACTAGGTACAAGGTAGGATTAAACCTTGGATCAGTCACCAGGGGCCTCATGCATAAAGCCATGTGTAGAACTCACACTATAACATGACGCAAGCACAAAAGCTGAAATGTGCTTACGCACAGAAAAGTCCAGATGCAGTAATCTGTGTTTGCCTACTTCCGCTACAGAAATCCCGGTCAGCGTGAAAACTAATGCTCGTGCACGCGCCTGCTTTCCTGCCCAAACTCCTCCCAGAATTACACCTCTTTGAATATGCAAATGGCTATTTATATTGATTAAGCTCAGCGTTCTGTGAAAAGACAATGGGAAAAGCAAGAGGGGAAAATAGAAGAATTTCAGTGAATACCAAGTGGAGACAAGGAAAAACATACTATTTGTTGGTTTAAACAGTGGTATAAACAACAAAAGGAAGCTGGTCGACTGACATGCGTGTCGGAGAAACTCGAAAGCTCAAGTTCAAAGTAACAGTGTCTGAAATAAAAAAGTTGTCAGATATCAAAGTCGCCATGAACAGGCAAGTGGTATCTCACTGTCCGAGTGTCATATGAAAGCTTATTAGGGTACAGAGGGGAGGAAAAGAAAAAAAAAAACACACACACGAAATGTCAACTTCAATCTTGAAATTTCCACTTTAATCACGTAGTTTATTTTGTCAGTAAAGTAGATCATAAACTTCATCTTAAAATCGTTTATCTAGTTTCTCACATCACATCGTAAGTAAAGTAGCACGTTAAATGCTTTGTTTTGTATGTGTTCTTCTATGTGCATGAATCACTAGTGCTTAAACCTGCTTTTTCTATCTCTGACAGGACACAATCTATTACATTTGTGATATTACAGCTCTGTGAATAACTAAAATACCGAAATGTATAGGCGATATCATTTTCACGATGGGAGTTAAAGCACGTTATTAGACATAGGAACACTGTGGCCCAGTGATTGTGTGCGACCTTCGATAAAATAATTTATTGCAGCAGTACTCAGGGGCAGCTCTAGGCTCGTGGCGGCCCAGGGCAGAGGAAGAATCGGTGGCTCCTTCGCCCACCAATGTCAATATGGTATCTTATGCACAGCGGATGGCCACGTCCGTTGCAGACACTGCAAAGCCGCCTCGTGCTCATGACAATTGCTTAACTTTTGCCGCTGCGTTTTTTATATATTGATGTGGCGGCCCTGTGCAGGTGCAGTTTCCACATGTCTAAGGCCGCCCCTGCAGTACTGTCTTTCAAACGTACTGACCTCCAATTCCTGTCCTTCCTTTTCTTTTTCCAAGTAACTGATCATCACAGAATCAGTTCTGTAATGAACGTTAAGCCATCTGTAATCTTATAATGCCGATTCTTCAAAACTTAAGGAACACTGAAATATCTTCATAGTACATGTTTAATTCTATCCTTCACACCAGTCCCAGTGAAGCATACAGTGTGAGACTGCCAGATCCTTGCTAGCGTAGCAACACTGTGTCCTTTAATTATTAATATAGATTTAAATGAAGTTAAAGTTTCTGTATAATATAACATTTTGATGCCTTTCATCTTAAAAATGATATCGTCATCATATGTAAATACACTTTATAAAGTGGCTCAGGTTGTGCAATATTATAACTGTACTGCAAGTTAACAGTGAGGTAACTGTACTAATAAGTACTAACAGTTCTACAAGGAGCAGCTGATGAACTGATTGAGTGCATTGAGTTCTTGGGATGAAACTTTCTGAACCGCAAGGTCCGTACAGGAAAGGTTTGAAGCGTTTGTCATATGAAAAGCAGTACATGATGCTGTATACCGATAATTCTTTCCGATCAGCTTCTGCGCGTGGTGCCGTAATATGGAAAAAGATGATCCGCTGTGGCAACCCCTAACGGGAGCAGCTGAAAGAAGAAAAAGTGCAGTGATAGTAACAACGCTAAAGCAGCTATGGTATTTAGAATAGTTTGACCATTCCGTGGACCACTATATTGTTACTGGTTAATTACAATCGGATGCATTAAACCAATAAAAAATATGCGGTTAATTTCAGAATTTATAAAGCTGCGTCAGGAAAAGAAAGGATAACCACACAGGAACAGTGGCACTGCTTTGACGCTGGATGCCACCAGTCTGCAAAACCGAGCGGAGAACTTGCATATGACAGGGTATGAGGTACCGGGGAAATATGCGTGGCCTTACGCCAAGTTTAGGTTTTATACATCGCGATTTGAATGTGGAAATGTTCTTATGCAACATTTCTGTGCATACGCACCGTTTATACATGAGGCCCCAGCTCATCCAAAGCTAGTCTGTGTAATTACAAAATGGCCAACTGAGTCACTAGAACTGGCAAAAAATCTGTGGGGGATGTACAAGGAAAGCTAGACCAAAAAAAAAAAAAACCTACTATCTCCACCCCCTATTTCAATATTCACAGCAAAATGTTTCAATTTTCAGACACATAACTGTTGTGGAATTTGTGGTGTGCCCCTCAAAGGAAGATGTGAATAATTTAAAACATGCTTAATTGGGGACTAAATTGACCCTATATAAGTGAGGGACTGTGCCTCATCTATACTGTAACTCAAGGTCCAGAAAGTGGAGTGAAAAAATTTCAAAATGAATGGAATTTCAGGCAATTTTTTTCACTGCAATGTAAAGTAAGAAAAATGCTTTTGATATCTAGGAAAGCCCTTAAAAAAAAAAAAAAACAAAAAAAAAAAAAAAAACCTGCAATGCCACAGGAAGCCTAATTATACATATTGTTTTAGTATCACAAGGATTGTATAAAACTAGAGATTTTTAAAGCATTTCTTTTCAAATGAAATTATGCCAGTCAAAACATCCAGAACACACCCGGCAGGATTTAAAAAAAAAAAAAAGTAACATTCCAGGCTTCTGGCTCACTAAGGCAAGTTCACTAACACTCCACAGGATTTTACTTAATTTTACTGCCAAGTAAGGACGTAATCCTTGAGTTAACTTTGTCTACAAACCCTACATAATCATACAAATTTTTTCCTTATTTTTATAAACCTTGACCTGTAAAGTACAGCTTTCTTTCCTTGATCTGCAGACTTTTGTTAAGAAGCAATTTGGGACCCTGTAAAAGTGACGCTGCAAGCTGTGGTTTTCTTTTAAAATTGCAAAACACATTAAGAAAATAGCATCATAAATTATTCCAGAATATGTGTTAATGGTTTTTGAATCTAGAAAACAAAAAATACAGATTCCCATAAAGGATACAAATCTGGTGTAGCCGACATGTTATTTTCTAACTCCAATTCCGGGCACATCCAACCGGGAGGATGCCCCAGGGAAGACCCAGAACACACTGGAGGGACTATGTCTCCTGGCTGGCCTGGGAACGCCTTGGGATTCTCCCGGAAGAGCTGGAAGAAGTGGCCGGGGAGAGGGAAGTCTGGGCCTCTCTGCTTAAGTTGCTCCCCCTGCAACCCGACCTTGGATAAGCAGAAGAGGATGGATGGAATGAAATTTAAATAGGTCATTTACTGACAAAAAGCTGAACATTTTAGAAAGTTATAAATGTTGCACGTGAACAGCATGCTAAAACAATTCAAATTTAGGTAAAAGATTAACAGATTCTCTGCTTGGTTTGTAGATTGTATTATTTGACACCTTTAATACATACAGGGTGTTAAGAGATGTAGCAGAAATCCAGAGTGTGAATAGTTTCCCTATCTAACACCATAATTAGCAAATTCCTCTAGTATAATTGTGTGAAATAAGTAATCATCTCAAATCTAACAGGCCTATTATGAGCTCCATGTCAAACTGTATTAAGTGTGAATTTGTAGTTGATGCTTAATACCATGAGGATGCTCTTTTGTGAATAGTATGTGAATGTACTATTTACAATGTTCTCACATAATTAGAATAAAAATAGTGCCACTTAGTTTGAAATGTAGATAAATGGGCCTCAACCACTGATCATTTACCTGTGTGATGCAAGTCTTAGTTGCATCCACTATCCTGAATCTATACTAATAAAAGGCCACTCACTCACTCACCTCACTAATTCTCCAACTTCCCGTGTGGGTGAAAGGCTGAAATTTGGCAGGCTCATTCCTTACAGCTTCCTTACAAAAGTTGGGCAGTTTTCATTTCGAAATTCTACGCGTAATGGTCATAACTGGAAGCTATTTTTCTCCATATACTGTAATGGAGTTGAGCTCGAAAGCCATGGGGGGGGGCGGAGTTTCATGCGACATCATCACGCCTCCCACTTAAATCACTTGAACTGACTATCAATGCAGAATGTAGAGAACCAGGAAGAGCTCCAAAAAGCGCTGAAGAAAACATGCATTATATAATTGAGAAGGCAGCGAAACAATAAGAACCGAGCGAGTGACATATACAACCATATTCATGAGTGCTGCTATTTCAGAAACAAAGCACGGTGTAAACCTAAAGTTTAAATTACGTTCATAGACAGGCTGCCACTGGCGTTTGTCATGCCCACGGGTAATGCGGGATACAAGTTTAATGAGAGGACGCAGGATATAAACGAGAGTTCATCACTTTGTAACTAAGTTAAAATTGCAGGTCAAGGGCTGTGCTTATGCAAATTCCGAGAGACTGTTTGTGGGGGATTGACAGTTAAGGCGGGTGGGGGAGTGACGTCATCATCTCCCCTCCCATTCACCTCATTTCGCTCTGAGCTGAGCTCTGCAGCTAACGCCGTCTTGAGGAACCAACTTTGTGACGCTGCCACCAAATACTTACAGAAAAATCCAAAAGTTAATACACACGCTGTCTCTAGTTTCTCCACACTGAATCCTCCAGGCACTACTTACAAAAGGTTACATTGAAAATCGTGTTACGTTATTTTTAAAATGTTTCCTTTTCTTAGCACAAACACAGCTGAGAAGCTTCGATGCATGTGCTCCATAACACGTTAAAAAAATAATGCATTTAGTCACACTTTGCATTCCAAACAAAGGGGAACTTCTGTCAATGCATGATTTCCTGGCACATTGGTTACATTGATCAGTGCTTTCCAATTCATTTTACCCTCGCACCCCCATTTCAATTCAAATGCCTCCCATTTCCAGTAATGCTCTGCTGCGCGATGACAAGTAATAAGTCTCAGGGACAGACCCTACAAAACGATGCCATTGATTTCAGGCAAGATTGCTCTTCTCCTGGACAACTATACTTGCATTCCCAAAAGTGAGCTCGCGCAGCTTCATCATATTACAACCGGAGTGCAGCCAGAAACTTAAGTGCCGGGTCTTAGCTAACATTAAATTAAGCCGTGGACATCGCAACATCACACAAGAGAGCAGCTCACGTGAACTTACTGAACGCAGTACGAGTGATCACTTCCATGCATCAAACCCGTTCAAAAAATGCATTACACAATTGACAAGGTGATGGCTTTATATGGCGTTTGTTTATAAAGCAGCGGAGAGGCTGTGTGAAGGCAGCTACACAAAAAACAGCAGAGCGCTACACTGAATGTATTCCTGGCATCACCATTATACCCTCTGATCTCCCATTTCAATTGAAATGCCTCAAATTTTCAGTAAGGCTCTGCGATGACAATAAGTCCTCATGGACAAAACTATATGTTAGATAGATATCGAGACAGAGAGACATATAGATACACACCCCGATCTACATATTGTCAAATAAATGAACCACACACCCTAGCCCAACATGAGGCTTCGCCTTTAGCGCAGCCGTCTGAGGTTCGATTCCCAAGAGTGGGTGCAGCGAGTGTGTACTGCCTGATGAGCCCAGAATTAGGGCTAAGCACTGCACACACACACACACACACACACACACACACACACACACACACACGCTTCCCGATTCATTTTACCCTCGCAACCCCTTGGTTTGGGAAGAAGAATGAAAAAATATGAGGTTAACGCAGAAAAACAGATCACCAATTGAAGCTTTATGAATAATAGATACTTTATTCACCATCAATAATTGTTTTGGTAAAGCCATACTCAGTGTAATCCTCCTTCCATGTTATAATTTTTCCGCAACTAGCCATGATTAAATAAACGGTAAAAGAGTAAGAGCGAAGCAAGGGTGACTTATTCAGGCAGGCAGGCGACAGCTATATAGCTCGAATTTGGATACAAGTAGGTTCTATTTAGTCGCCAGAAATATCTTTGGTAGGAATGGAAGTTGAATTTAGTCTTTAAATTTCTATGGTGAAGAAAAACTTATGCAATGATGATTAAATTTAACTTTAACTTTCATTCCTACTAAACATATTTCTGTCGACCAAATAAAAATTACTTATATCTAAAATTTAAATAAAACTTGAATAAGATAGTTCATAATACCCACGCAGCATTAAGTGCACGTAAGATTAGGAGTCATCCATTTTAACAAGCAGTGTATTGCACTGATACGAAATAGCCTGCCCATTTAATTTAGGAATGGATAGATAAATTAAGATTTTGTACAAATACTGTTTTTAAATTTAACAATGGATTCTGGCACCCCCAGCAACAGCTGCTCGCACCCCGGAGGGACACACACACACAATGCCAGCAACACTCATGACAATGACAAAACAATTACATTGTCAATTATTTTACGTTATTAAAATGTTTCCTTTTCTTTTTCCATTACTTCTTTAACATACTACTTCTCCGCTGCGAAGCGCGGGTATTCTGCTAGTATATTATATATGAGAGACTATTTCATTAAGATTCTAATGCTTGGATATGTTTGTGTTAGCTCTTTGCTGAAAGTGATCCCCAAGTTCCACATTAGCTGGGGTGCAGGTTTGTGTCAAGCCATTTTACAATCATTAATTTTTACTTTTTAATCTACTTTTGTAATTAGTTTATGAATGTAAAATAAGAAAAAAAAAAAAAAAAGTATGGGAGTGTGAGATTTACATTTAAAATAAAGTTTTGCCATACAATTTAAATGTTTGACCGTTTTATTTTTTACCTTTTTAAATTCACGTGTGTAGTTTGCTCTAATTGTATTCAAATACTACCAATTAACGATCAGTGGGCACAGATGCAAATGACACCGGATGCAAAAAGGCAGCAGTTTGTTATTCTTTTTTCTTCTTTTTTTAAACAAATGATGGCTTAAAAACCTGATTAAAAAACAAAATGGAGATCAAAAGAATTTCATACAGAAATGCTTGGTTCATCAGGCAAATATTTAGCATAACAAATGTATCATTTCTGAAGTAACAAACATACACTGGGAACCAACTGCTTTAATTAATGGAATAGCACACTGGGGGCATCAAAACTTGAAAACCCCTAGTTTACTGAGCTGTACATTCCAACAAATTCTGAAAGATTTATATTTTTCTCCTAAAGTGTACTTTAATTTTTTTTTTTATTCTATACTTTTCTGTGCTACATTTTGTACTCAAAATGCCGGTGACACTGACTGGCAAAGGTAAGCAATTGAGTGCCATACTGATTTACCTACTTATTTGTAAAAAATGTATCATTTAAAAAAGAAAAAAAAAAAGTATATACAGCAGTTATGCTGTGGTTAAAAAAAAAAAAAAGCAGATTTTTTGGACTAGCACCTTACACAGCATGCAGGCGCGAACAGTAACCCACACATAAAAAAACATTTAACATAAAAAACCCACACATACACAGCATTTTGTCAGTAAGACTGATAAGAGAACCATGTATAAATGGAGCTCTTTCCTTTGTGGCACTTAAATACACTCCTTTCAAACCAACACCAGAATAGGGACAAATGTTAAAACTGTACTTAAGACATTTGCATGGAATCAAAACAAAAACATAACAGATCTATAACTCATTAATACAATTTTGCTGCGATGAAATACATGCTCTATTCATGTTCCTACCATGTGCTTTCCTCTAGATCAGTAACTCATACTACAAAAACACATTTTGCTTAAAGTACTAGTAGGTTTCCTCATTAAAAAAATTTCCTTCAGTAAAAAAATTTGTGCAAAGAACAGGGTATGAAAGTACAGGGATGAAAGCTGAATTCATCTGCTGAATGGTTCTTGGAATATCAAAGCAAAAAAAAAAATGTATGAGAAACGGTAAAATTAAAATCGGATTTATAAAACTCTACAAAATATATAAATGACCATTATAATAAATCTCATTACAATACATTAAACTGCACATTGCTGTTCGCATCCCAAAGACAGGGACAACAGCATGCTTTACGTGCATGTGAAGATTTTTGGACAAAGAGGCTGCAAAACATACCATAAAAAAAGTTATGCAAGTTGTGGTTCTTATCTACTGTATATTATGCAGCCAATAAAGGTACATAAGTGCAAAAAAAAAAGTTTTACGTGCTCACACAAAGTTTCTGGAATACATGCACATATCCCTTTAGGGCTCCGTATACATTTCCGACAGCCCTGTTAGGCCGGGTTTATACTACACACGACGCATGCTGCAGCGGACACTCCTGCCAGCAAGCGTTTTACTGTTTATACTTGTGCGTGTATTTTACATAAATCTGGAGGAATCCACCAAGTGGCAGTGTGAGATATCATCATGGTGAGAACAGGTTTGGCTTCGCTGTGATGTGAATTGCCTGAAACATCCATTAGACTCCGATGACAACTTACCGCAATATCTCTGAAAAGGATGTTTAATGCAGTCATACACTAGCGTCATTTTAGTGTAACCAAATCTGCATATCTTTGGAGGGAAACCAGAGCACACTGAGGAAACCCAGCAGGAAAACATCTAAACTCCAGGCAGGGAATATCAGTGACATGACTCCGTGCAAGACAGCAGCACTACTGCTCTGTCACCGCCATGTGCAATTATTAACAGTATTTATTATTTAAAAGAAATTACCCATTTATCTGTAAAATGTAACATACATACTTTAATGCATTTCATCATTAAAGTGATATCAAATATAAATCTAAGGATTCTAAATGTGCATAGAGTTGGAAAATCATATATTTAATGTGCTGAGTGTGACTATTTATTGCTGTTTGCTGTTGTTGTCCGGACCGGAGGAAGCCCTAAAAAAAAAACACGACAGCACAGAAGATGGTATGGGAGACTTGAAATGTATCGTGACATGATGATCGGGAATATGCAACACTTGAATATAAAAAGCACCACGAATGCATCTGTATGTCAGCATTTTGCTTCACCACATCAAGCCATTCATCAAACATCAAAGCGCCCACAATGATCTCGTAGAATCCGCAAAGTGGCTTTGTCACATGTAGATAGTAACCAGAGACTGACATCACATTCCAACTTTCAGCACAATGCGCCCTCCGACTTTTTTGCTGGTACTGCACCTTGCGCAGGGCTCGTTTATACTTCACGCTCAGAACTCGTACGTGCCCGCATCATGGCTGCCATGTGTTCCCAGCACTTGACGCGTCCTCTGAGCAGGTGCTCAGAAATTAATGTGACGCGTGTGCGAGTTGCAGCACCAGCAAAATGTCGGGGGGCACAGTGTGATAAGTCAGAATGTGACGCCAGAGTCTGTTTACTATCTACAAGTGACAGAAAGCCTCCATGTGGATTCTACGGGATCGATGCACATGCCAGTTAACATGCTGTTACACTAGATAGCACAGTTCATTCCAAAGTTTTGTTTGACACGATTTCTAACATTGTTTCTTCTGTGTCTGTTAATGTTCCAGTTTTCAAATACCGATTGTGACAATATTCTAAATTTTGTTGATGAAGTTACTTCCATTTGATCAAATATATCTACTTTTTCAAACTATGTGCAGACTGATCCCCTTGCTCTTTCAGTCTGAACTCCTTCTCTCCTGTATCTCTTGACCGTCTTCTTACTTTAAGAATTTTTAAATCCTTCATCTTGTGTTGGATATTCTTCCAACTTGGGTTTTGTTTTTTTTAAAAAAAAAAAAAAAAAAGGTTTTTTCACTTGATTGGCCCAAATTTGGTGGCCATGATAAATTCTTCTCTCCTCGCTGGGTTTGTTTTAACTTACTGCAAGTGTGCTATTGTGTAGCCTTTATTGGAAAAAGCTTAATCTTAATCCCTCTGATTTTAATAATCAGAAGCCTCTCTAACTCCCATTCCTAGCCAAACTTGAAGAAAAGGTAGCCAAATCACAGCTGACTGCTTTTATTAATATCAGAATTTTAGATCCATTTCAATCTGGCTTTAGGAAACATTTCACAGAAATTGCAATTCTTAACGTAACCTTCTAAAGGCTCTTGGTGCAGGAGACTATTCATTTCTTGTACTTTTGAATCTTAGTGCAGCATTCGATAGACCATACACTTGTAATTAACAGGTTAAAGCCTTGTGTGGGTATTGCAGAAAGAAAGAGAAAAAGAAAGAAAGAAAATCACCTACAGAGATCTGCAAGGTCAAACATCACTATTTTTCAGATCTCTACCCCAAAACATTTTATTACCAATCACCCAGTTAGGTCATCTACCCAGGGCCTACTTATTGTTCCATGTACTCCGTTAAAGACTTTTTGGAGTGGGGCTTTGTAAGCCATTGCACCAAAATGGTGGAATAGCCTTCCTTGTGCTTCTAAGGCTGCTGTTACAACCGATACATTCATGTATTTATATACACACACACAAAAAACGCTGAAGAGGGACCTTCTTAGGCTAGCACATTGGTAGCCATCTTTGGCTCTTCAGTTTTATGTTCATTTATTGAAATGTTAGTTTAATTATATTTGTTATTGTTTGGAACAGTATGTTTTAATTGTTTTCTATGGTGTACAGTGCTTTGTGACTGTCTGTGAAAGGCACTTTATAAATAAGTAGACTTTGTTGGTGCTTTGACACACATTTGTATCTATGACATCCAGTTTTTTGCTCTATTTTCATGGTTACACCAGTAAATATGAGCAATTAATGTCCCTTAATAAACTTATTAAAAACATGCATATTGACTATAGTGGGGGATGTCTTGTAGGTACAAGTATTATATTGGGAATGCACAATTTCCTCTAATTGTAATATCCTCATTAAGACTGAACTCACTCATTTGGAGCAGAAGTACATTTAACTTCTCTTTTACATAAATGACTACTCTTTCACCTTCATGATTTCTCTTTCCTATATAAGGTGCACCCATTAATGTTAAAATCATCTCTCCCAAATTTGGCCAGGTTTCCATTATTTCTATAATATAAATTATGTACAGCTTCATATAGATCAAACTAATTTGGTTTTCAGGCTTCTACCATCAAGGCAAGGAATTAATGCATCACTCATTTCATTTCTGCTTATTGTGGGCAAGCAATTTCAACATTTTGTACATCAGCTTTAATATTACAGCCTGCTCCTTTATGCAAAATTGGGAACCTGGCCCTCTGCTGCCCATTTCCAAGTTTACAAAATTTACCTCAATAAACTGATGACCCACCTGTTCAAATGGGACACCACTGACTGGCTGGCTGTTGGGACAGGTTGAACATCCGAGAAGATCTCCTTGTCTTATGCACCCCCTTAGAGCAACTGACTCCTTAAACTTAGAGCTTACAGTCTACCTGTCCTTGTGAAATTTGTTGCAACATGAACAATGGCAACTGGATCTACCCCTTTTCTGACCAACAGCCTATACACTAATCCAAAGTGATCTCTCATCTTTGCACCAGGAAGGCAACAAGACAGTGCAAGACTCATTCCCTAGAGCAGACCAGAGCCTCAATCCACTAAAGTAGTTTTTCACCATCATGACTGCTTTCTCAAAGTATGCATTTAATGTAGCTTATTGTATAACAACAATTGTATTAACACTGTGAAACATAACTTCATAAAGAAAAAACAAATGCACATACTTATGCAAATACAGAGCATAATTGATAAATCTGGAAAGATCATCCCTCTTCACAACAGTGTTCAGTTTGAATTGCTCAGCTGTAGGAAATAGCACAAGAGGACACCCCTGGAGATCAAAGCAACCTATTAAGAAATATATATATATAAAACAAATTACATACGTATACATATAAACACAAATGATACATACATGCAAAAATATCAGTTTAAAGATTGTTAGCTGACAAAGCCAATTATCTATACTCTAAATTTCACCTTAACCCTTCCATCTAATTCAGACTACACCTTCAAATAAATTACCATATCATATATCCTTGGTAAGAAATCTGTAAGAATGATTTTACTGTTTTGTAAAGCTTTTCCTTATCCAAAAAATTCTTGCATAAAGTCAGACAGGTACATTACAATTTATGCATATAGAACAGGAAGAAAAAAAAAGTCATGAATCTGCAAGAACAATTCTTGCTAATAATGCATCCTTACTAACTGAAAACTCAATACCCTCAAAATTTGCCATGGCTGTACCTTTACTTACCTCAATTAAATGATTCTAGTACAATTGACTACTTTAATGCATTATGCACTTGCAGTTCCATTGTACTGTATTTGGAAACAAATAGAACACAACTGATATGTAACTAAAGCAAGTATAACAGTATGCCTCAAATGCAAATCATGAAAATCAGCATTCAATCAAAACAAAAACAAACAAAAAGGGGTTGAGCACAGGCATATACATTTTAGGGTCACACAGTTCTTCACAAGTTCTGAAAAAAAAATAATGAACGGATCTTTGTAAAAAGGGTTTCATTTTTCAGTTTGACCTAACATAGGATATTGCTTTCCTACTGAGTTATACAGTAGAAGCTGGATTGGGATTCTATCAGTTAAGCAAAATGAGTCTTTATGCAGGTAGGATAGTTTAGGCGATTAGGACCGATTTTTCAAAACACTTTAATCTGTCCTGTATTACACTAACAACTGTTGTTAAGGCAATAAAACTAATTTCCAAACCTAAGCTACCCAAGAGATATACAACTATGTTTTGCCCAAAAAGATTTAAGTTCAGGGCATTTCCAAAATGTGATCAAGTACCTACATCACTAGGTCACATCATTCACATGTTCAGTCTTAATCTTGGGTATATTTTAAACAATTCTATATGAGACACTTACGATTAAAAAGCAATTTCATTTGAATTAGGACATGCTTGCTGTATATTGAACTAGACTGCATTTTATGAATGGCTTAATTCCCTTCCTTTTCTGAAATTTTAATTAAAAAACCATTTCCCATCATTGTGCCCATGACCATTAATTTCCCTAAAACTTAAATACTGTACTTTGTAGATGCTAGATACACATCTGTACTATCCAGTATCATTCCAGAGATAATTCTAGCCAAAATGAGTGCAGTTAGCCAGTTACCTTAAGTTTTCTAATATTTGTATAGATTTAAAAGTATGGCCGAGTCTAAAAATGTGGAACTTAATAGATTAAAACATGCCACTTCATTTTCAATAGCGATACCTAGATGTCACAACCCCTAGCATCTTTCATAAACTGAATACTACATCAGTTTAAGGCAACTGAAATAGGGGATTACTTCTTATAGGGGCAATAATTAAGAGTGTCTCTGCCTTAAAATTCCTACCTTTTGGTGAACCATTGGACTGCTGGTACAGTGCCAATTAGTATGGACTTGAACACAGAGCTGAGACTATAGAGATGAAGCAGATTGTTTTTAATCAATTTTCACCACTACTCACAACCAAAATAGGAAAAAGGTGTCCTAATGCTTTAAATGAGTCCTCGGTCATATTTACCTAATGCCTTTAAAAATTAATTGCAGACATTTTTCTTTCTACAAGTTCTTAGAGCAATAGTTGCCACATCAGTCTAACCTTAAACACTGCAACAATGTTCACAACAAAGAATCAACCTTAATTCATGCGGACCATGACATTCTAATCTCAATTCAGGAAATGCTGCACGGTCAAATAGAATGTTAAAATCCAACTCTGGTAATTTGCAGGCATCTGAAAATGCTACTGCAAAAGATTTAAAAATCTACTGTACTTTTATAAGTTTCTTTGGTTTCTAAATTAACAGATTTTTTAAAATCTACCTAATACACAACATTATAGTTACTTTGGCTTATTTTATCAGGCATTTCCAAAAGTTTAAATGGATCTCAAAATACAGGTCATTCAAAATAAAAAAACAGCATTTAAAATATACTGTATTAATTACAGCCTATATCTATAGGACACCCAAATATTTTGGGATAACCTTTTAGTTTCAGCATTTACAACCAGGCTGAATACATAGTTTTGGCCAAGAACACCTTTTTCAGTACACCAATTAGATACATTGACAGATCTTGGAGTTTTCTTAAATAAAATCAACACTTGCCAACTGTTATTAATCTGTTCTCTTTAGTTTTCTCCTTCAGTAGGCTACTGTGGCACTTGCCGCCATTTTTAACTTAAGCAATCTACCAGTCCTGGGCAAAAACACCACATGTGTGTTTGGGAACCTAAGGCATCATACCATCATATTTTACTACAGTTATGGGTTTCAGTATGTGGCTATTATATTGATGGATGTCTGCATGTGGGAGTAAGCCTCTTTGTCTAGCATAGTATAAATTGTTCCAAAGGACTGAGGCCCACACCTCAACTTTGTTTTGCTCACCTGGTATGCTGTTACAGAGCATTGACTCTCTTTGTAAATTTTAATTTTAGCCAGTTTCACAGAACAGTCTTAGGTCTTAGTGATCTAATCATTCCACCCCCTTCAGAACAGTGCTCATGCATGCCTCGTATGTGGGGTTTTCATCCAGACAAACAATGAATATAGGATTGCAACTTAAACTGCTTAGAACTTGCAAATTAAGTCAAAGCATTAATAAAAGCTGTTTGTACCATCTGGCAAACTGGCCATGAAAATCAGTTAAAGGGGTGAAGCATTGTTAATTTAAAAATACTGCTCAAAAACAAATGAACCTGAACATTAAGTCCTTCAAAACACCAAAAAAGTAATTTTAATCTATTTAGTTTTGATTTACTTAACCAAAAATAATTTGTGATTATAAAACAAAAACCCTATTTCTCTCTAAACAGCAAGGGATCCTACAGCGGAAAAGATGGTGTGGTGTATGGATGGCCGTTCCTCCCAGCCAATACCCCCAAGCCACCAGGTGGAGCCCTCCCTGCAGTATGGAGGTTCCCCGAAGACCAGCAGGGCATCATGCATTAGAGTTTTTATACACAGCCCTGCTGGATACCATGAAGGCCTCTAGGAGATGCTGCAGGGAGGAACTGTGTTTATTTACCCTACTCCCCAGAAGTACATCCGAGTCACATGGACAAGGGGAATGACGTGTTTCCGGGGTTAAGAAAAGGACTTTTGATCTGACCGGGAAGTGATAGAAGATCACATGGACTGGGGATTAGAACACTTCCGGGTCAGGGACTATAAAAGGATTGTGGGAGCTCCGAGACGGCGAGCTGAGCTTTGTGGAAGGGTGGCAATGCGTCTGGGAGTGGAGGATTGATTATTGTATTTGCGATTTGTAATTTAATGAGATAGTGGAGGAGAGGGTGCTTTGTGCTGTATGAATAAAGTCAACGTTTGGACTTTTATCTGGTGTCTGGCGTATTGAACAGGGGTTCAAGGGAGCAATACTGCCCCCTATCTGTCAATGGTTATTTGTCCAATTCATTATTTAGACTGAGCCATAATAGTCTTAAGCAGTTTAGCACACCAAAAGGTAACACTGCTCAGGAGAACCCAAGAATCCATAAGCAAATGGCTTTCCTCTGCATCAACAACTGATTGGGCACAACTGACAACCCGGGTGTGAACATGGCTAACAGCACTTGATTACTTATTAATTGTATTCCAAGTTTGAGAGACAGGAGAGAGAGGAGGTGGAGAGACCAAAAAAATCCCTAGAGAAAAAAAGTTGTCATGTCACAATTAGAATCCAGGCAGCTATTCCATAGAGCACAATTATGGCACTGAGACTTAGCTTAAATAAGAACCCTGTTACATTCATGGCTCCATTAACACAATGTGCTTATTAACTCAAGATGGGGTTAGACAATCCACAATTACACATACACTCCTGATATTTAAGCAACCCCGAGAGCCAATTGTCAAGAATATCAAAGCACAGAGTAGACTGCAACATAGTAATTGAGCATCTGTGAGACTGTCACTTTCCATGTTATTTACTCATTGTAGTAGTGACGGCTTAAATATTTAATCTCTGGTTTTCAAGGGAGTGGTCTTGTGATCAAAATTAAATATTAATAAAAACTGTCCATTTTTAATATTAAATATTATTGTACACACTTTTCAGATTAAAATGTATTAATGATTTGCCGTTCACACAGGCCCACTTCTATCTTTAAAGTTATTATTGATGCTATGCCACATGAAAAGATTCAATAGCACGAATTCACTCCACCCAACTGTCATTCTCCCACACCTCCAAGAAGATGCATAACAGGACACCTCACTATCTCTCTCTAAGTCACAGTAGTATGGAAACAGCATCACATCAATCACGTAGATTTTACATGCACAGATTTGCACATTTAGTGGTAGGAAGTATCTTTCTTTAATATATTTGCATATAGGTAAAGCATTTTTCAAAATGCATACTGCAAGATGACTTGTAGCAGATAATGTATATTAAGTGCTTCACTGCCCACTCCTTAAACGGAACATTATTAATTTTACCACAAGATGCACACTAACAAATACGGAGCCGATTGCCATTCAATACAGCTATTGACATAAGAGTTGAGGGTAGAAAACCAACAGAACCAAACACCATGTGAAGAGACATATGCCAGGGTGCATGGCTGCATTCAAACTGCTGCTGTAAATAACCACATCCTTCATGTGGCAGCACACAAGCTAGAAACTCTTAACTTGCCAGTTCACATCAGGCTCCAGTCAGTGCTTGGGGAGAAGTGCGAGACCTCCTTTGAACTAAAGCTTGATGAACTCAAGGACTAAATAACCCCCCTAAATTTTTCAGGAAAATAAAACTAAACATTGAGTGTTGGGCAGCATTTCAAATACAAGCTGACCAAAATGATTTTTTCTTTTAGTATAAACATAATGAAGTGAAGCAAGAAGTCAGTATTACATCACTTGATTAACACTGGTAGTACAGTAATTCACCATGTGAGCCATTTATGGATGCAACGAGAATTAAAGCAAAATAACACCTTTTATTTACGGAGTAGATTAAAATATGCAAGTTTGAGGCAGCTCAGGCCCCCTTCAGGCAAGGAACATTTTATTGCCAGTATGTCAAACATACATGTTTTGCAAGTGACTTTAGATAAAAGCATCGACTAATCAGGTAAATGTAAATATACTGGAATCAGTCTCCACATTGGTGTAGTATAACCTACTGGACAATATAAATACTAAGCAACATGCTTTAGAAATGGAACCCACTACAAATAGTCAGCCATTCTCTAAATTGCTTTGCCCTGAACAGGGTCACAGAGGTCTGCTGGAGCCTATCCCACCTAGCACAAGCCACAAAGCAGTGAACAAACCCTGGACAGGGCACCAGTTCATCCCAGGGCACCCACACTAGTGCCAATTAAGGATTGCCAATTCACCTAACCTGCATGTCTCGACTGTGAGAGAAAGACCACACAAAACACGGAGAGAACATGCAAATCCCACACAGACAGGACTGGGACACAAACCCTTGCTGCGAGGCAGCAACACTACCACTGCTCCACTGTGCCACCCAGTATAATTTCATAAAATTTTACATAATTGCCCAATGTACCAATTTTAAACAGTTTGCCATGATATTTTCAAATTTTACCTGGAAATACAACTGCTCCAGAGAATAAGACATGATCTTCAGGTATATCCGGAAAGGCCAAAAACCTTTGTGATCCTTAAAAAAATAAATACATTTGTAAAAGTTCACTTAACAGAGAGTACATTCCCTGGTCCATATAAGCAAAACATGCACAAAAATAAGCCTTCTTGCAATGAGTTATGGATGCAAAGGTTGCCTGCCAAAACTAGGGACACAACACAACATTAAACATCAGGCTCCTGTTACTGTGCATTACTTATTTACCAAATTTGCCTTAGTGGTATGCAATGCCTCCAGTTACGACAGCCAGTTACACACTAACATCAGTCACATTCAACTTTCACTGCCTAAAAGGGTCACATTACCTATGTGAAGTCATTAGCCAGAAGCAAAAAGTAAAGAGGACAGTAGTAAATAATTAGCCTTCAAATGCAATTTGCAGACATGCATAATTGTCAGAAGCAAATAAATCCTGATTAAAAGGAAGTAAAACACAAAAGAGAAAAAAAAAACTAATAGGTTTCAATCCTCATGGCTTTGACAACATTGGGAAAAATAAAGCTAATACAGTACAACTTTACCACATGAATCCAACCTCATATCACAGCATTACTTGATAGCAGATTTTTTGACTGGTACAAAGCACCACAGCATGAAGATGCATTTTGTGTAATAAATGCACCCAATTTCAATACAGTACTGGCTTCTCATACAGCCAGTCTTATCTATTAAGAGTGATGCATGTATAACAAAACAGGTTTGCATCTCTTTTCTTCTGCTCATCGGTTTTCAATATCCAAAATCCACAGTTGAGTGAATGTGATGTGCCAGAAGAGCAGGTGCAAAATGCAAAACCCGCCCTACTCACACTCACAAGGAAGGGCCAATTTACACTCACCAGTTCAGTTTTAGCTTGTCTTTAGGATGAGGAGCCAAAGAAACAGACAGACTGCAACAACACAAATACACACTAGCAGGCAGACAGGACCAACCCCCTGTGCCAGAAGGGTAAATTATCGTGCCACATGCCACTCAGTAACAATGGGACAATTTCAAATCTCTTAAACGTATCCGTCTGTAGGTTATGGAAGGTAAGAGGGACACGCTGCGGAGTTCTAAAAAAATATTAATTAAAATTAATAGTCTTCCTAGGGAACTGCAGCCTATAAATAGCTGACCACGATTCGTAAAAAAAAGAACCGCGTTGACAAGTAAACAAGACTACTGCATACAAAAAGCGCACAGTTTTTTTGGACGAGGCGCGTCGGACCGCGGGACAAACTCCATGTTGCTCCATAGAATGAGCGCCGCGCCACATCAAACGAACGCCCGCAGCTTCCTACCTGTTGCCGAGCAGCTCATGCTGTACGATTTGTCGGATAAGACAGCAGAACTTTTCCCTGGCTCACTAAACACAGTAAGAGCAGCGTACAGTCAACGTGCGGCGTGCATTGCTAATCTAAAAGATGGGCATAGACTGGAGAAGTTCTGGCTTATTCCGGTGCTGTCTGCCGCCATGATGCAGCCATCCTAAGAAGTCCAACTGGCCATCGATACTAGACAGCGGGGCTTTATAGCCTCGTGTGAGTGGACATCAGCTCGTGCTTTCCTCCTGACCAAAGAGCCGAGTTTCTATTGGCTTTACGCCAGACTGCTCCTGCCTTGTTTTCCGGAGAACTTCGGCTTGCCGGTGTTTCGCTCCCAATGGCTATTAGTCGTTTGAACGAATGTATTATTAATGTGACAGCTCAGCAAGCGCACAGCTATCAGCAGGTCTTTTATGACGAGAGCCGCTATGTGTCACAAGTCCAAAATTACCGTTAGAACAAGCAATGGATCCGCAATAATGATGTGGGTTTGTTAAAATTACAATAGAAAATACAGATTTACACAAAAAGCAGGTCATGAAAAGTAATACAAAATTGTAAAAGGGCATTATACATCAAAAATGCATATATCAATCAATTGCCCTGGCACAGTTATTTTACATAGCACAGCACAATTTCTATCACAAATCTTCTAAAATAATTTCCAAAAATAATTTCCAAAAATATATGGGGAATTAAAGATGTTTTATTCTCTGTGAGCAGTTGAGTTACTATGAGGGACAAGCCTTTGTGGAAAAACATGGTAATTTTTTCCATGTCAGCTATATTATTGTAAATAATCGTTTCTTTAAAAATCTATCTATCTATCTATCTATCTATCTATCTATCTATCTATCTATCTATCTATCTATCTATCTATCTGCCTACTCATGGTCATTTTGTAGAAATTGACCCTCAAATATCTGATTCAGTTTGCATACCAGCATTTCAGATATGTGGATGATGCCATCTCCCTTGTACACTGCTCTGGAACATCCAGAAAGGAAAAACACCTATGTCAGGATGCTGTTTATCAACTATAACTCTGCCATCAACACCATTTGGCCCTTCAGCCTGGTGCTAATGCTCAGAGTCCTTGGTCCAAGCAGCTCCTGGGTGTTTGAGTTCCTGACAAATTGACCCGAGTCAAAAATAACTCCTCCACTCTGTTCACCAGCATTGATGTTCTTCAAGGCTGCTGCCTCAGTTCACTGCTATGCAGTCTATTCACATATGACTGTGTAGCAAAGAATGAAGGCAACAGCATCATCAGGTTCCCAGACAACATCACTTTAATTGGCCTCATCAGCGACTATGATGAGGCTGCCTACAGGAGGGATGTAAAAGAC
The DNA here is from genome assembly GCF_016835505.1 of Polypterus senegalus. Lineage (NCBI taxonomy): Eukaryota > Metazoa > Chordata > Cladistia > Polypteriformes > Polypteridae > Polypterus > Polypterus senegalus. The sequence goes on along the minus strand of NC_053156.1, from coordinate 152,953,070 downwards.
CAGACTCTGTGGTACCATAACAACAACCTTTTACTGAATTATGACAAAACAAAGGAGGTCGGTGTTGATATTCCATATAACCAGCTCCCTTGTCCACACAGTTAAGAATTTTAGGTTCCTGGGTATCCAGATCACTGACTGCCTTTTATGGTCCGTCAACACCACCCGCACACTGACAAAGGCTCAGCAAAGGCTTTTCCTGAGGAGGCTGAACAGCTTTGGGTGGGATCTAAAATCTTAGTGAACTTTTACAACTACACTATTGAAAATATTCTGACCAGATGCATCACATTGTGGGTTGGTAACCTGACCTGTCGGGATCGCAAACTCTTCAAAAGGAGTCTCTATCCTCATACCATCTTCTCCACCAGATGTCTGAAGAGAGCTGAATCGATCATCTCTCGTGACAGCCATTCAGCTCAACCCCTGTTTTCACTTCTGCCTTCTGGGAAGCACCACTTGCTCCACTTGTTTCAGGGGCAGCTTCTTCTCCCAGGCTGTAAGGTCCCTGAGCACCTAGTAACCTGATTCTAACTGCCCTGCACTGCACTGTACCATACTCATCTGCTGGTTTATGTGTAATTCTACTGTATGTTACTTTTTATTAACTCATATTATTTACTTATTTATTTATGGCAGAAAAATTTCACTATGCTCTTGCAGTATGTGACAATAAGGGTCTCAAATCTCTAATCTCTAATATACCCCTACAATATTAAACCTATAATATCTGTCTATATCTACTAGATAGATAGATAGATAGATAGATAGATAGATAGATAGATAGATAGATAGATAGATAGATAGATAGATAGATAGATAGATAGATCTTTATTGTCATTGTCACTTTTACAAAGGAACAACAAAATTGAAGGTGCAGTCGACTCAATGTGAGGCATAAGAGTTAAAAAGACAAGAAGAGAGAAAATAATAACTGAAATTGTAATAAAAGTATTTTACAAAATATACAAATTGCACTTGTTATATATGCAAATTGCACTGGTTGACTTAAGGTCTATATTGCACGTTGGGAGAATGATATGGAACAGTTGTATTCTGAGTTCAGGGCCATGATTGCTTTTGGATAAAAGCTTTTTTTAAGGTGGTTTGTCCTGGTTTTCATTGCCCTGTATCTCTTGCCTGATGGCAAAAGCTGGAAGAGGCAATGACCGGGATGTGATGAATCAGTTTAGAATCTCTGTAGTCCACCTACCATTTGCTCTTCTGGCTAGATGCCTTGCACAATCCCACTTGTTTTTTTAATGGTGGCAGTGACATGCATCTACTTTGGTTTTTGACCCATTAATTTCTCTTTCTGTTGCTGCCAGTAATGCCAAGCATGCATCACTCAATGTTTAGTTGCTTAGTTTTTGTGTATTCAGATTTAATTTTTTATTTACAAATGCACTCCATCATGTATATAACTTACACTGACTAAAACGACCGTGGGGATCACCTTTGCATACCTGTGCCACATCCCAAAAATGCTTAATGATTTTTCTTTACAATATGCCATATTTAATCAGTAAGACTGGCAAGGGAAGACCAATTCAGAGTAGATTTTATTTAATAGATCACTTTGCTAGATATCTGTTTATTGATTATTTTAATTTTACTAGTAAAAAAATGATCCAAAAAATGATTGCTTCACTAACAATAAAAGGTACATATTGTACCAAATAAGCACATGTCTACTGGTCAAGCCAGTATACTGTATACACTTGAATGCAGGCAGATTTCAGTTTATATCCTGCATTATGTGAATCCTGGGATGGCACACTTGTACCTCTACATTTTTAAAGAGATCTTGGCATGTATAACTTTTGAGAGACTTTCTGAACTCACTTGAACACACAAACTCAACTCTGAAATCAGTTTAGATAAGAAAACTTACATCCTTAAGTACCATGGGGGCAGCAAGTTAACAGCAGGAGCATCACACCATGCTACTCCAACCTATTTCATGTTCACATATTTGTTGTGCATACATACTTTTTATTACTAGCTTTTGCAAACAGTAGCATGTACACAGACTTAAGCAAACACCATAAGAATTACAACCATCTAAGTTGTATTGCTGTTGATGTTGTCTGTTTACATGTTGAAAACCAGAATCATGTTCACATTTAGTTAAGGCCATTCTTGAATCTCCTACCTTTAGTTAGTTTGCTTTTTATCTACTGTGACATGCTGATGGCTTACCAAGACCTCAGATGCATGTGGGTTTAAAACTATGAATGGTTCATGTTTTACTCTGTACACCATTTACATGAAAAACAAAAAAATCTAAAAAGATTACTCTAGCTATTTTCTAATAACAAACAATACTCCCTTACATAATGGAAGTATGCTGGACCAGAGCCAAATTGGCCACTTTACTTTATAAAAAAAAAAAATAAATCTTCAAAGAAGTTGCCGTCAGAGCTTCAATGTATATGATGTAGCCCACTACTTATTCCTACAAGTTTTCACCACAATAGTTACAAATAACATCTGAGTCTGTTTTGTAATTTAGACACTGATCACACATTTTCTGGCAGTTAAAGCCCATTTCTTTGGAATGCTATTTTATTTTTGTGTGTTGAAGACACTTACCTTATTTTGAGCATATCCTGAACAGGCTAAACCAAATTTCCCACTCCAGCATGTACCCCTCACTGCAGCCTGCAGAATGGAACGGCCTAAACATTGAATTTCTAGGTGTCACACTCCATTCCGCACACTGCTACTGATAGTTATCACGCTACATCAACTGTTAGGGGAAAAAATGCCTGGTTACACTATGGTTAAGACTGGGGTTGTGAGGGGGCATCTATTTATTACAGGTGGATTTAAGTGTTTAGCTCTTACCACATTTAGGCTTGCCCCATTCTACCTGCTATATTGAGGACTTTCGCCACACCACAGCAGTCTCCAGCTTCTCCTTGAATATTCAACATTATTGGCAGATCACAAGATGTAATCCTCAGATACACCCAAGAGATTAATAGCTCTGGGTCTCCTGCTGATGGTCCTTTTCTTTTGCAATATATCTTCTATAGGTATTACCTGTCTGGGTTCTTCCTTAGATGACCAGGCCATCTGAAATAGTTTCTCTCAGTCTACTGGCGAAGTGGCTCCATGAACTTGATGTGCACACCCTATTTGTGAACAATGGTCCATTTTGTTTTGTTTTTTTTTTTCCAATCATTGTTTATCACTTTTATTAAAGCTGAAGACTGGATTCAGCAGTAAACAGAGAATTGGTGAACTTAACAAGTTTACATCCGTAGCACTATTAACTCATATGGCAGACCAGAGTTTCAGAACTCATAATGAGAAATTACAACTGTAAGCAACACAAATTGTGTGAATTTAAAAAAGAAATTATGATGGATGGCAGGTGGAATAGGATATGCCAGGTTAAGAATAAATGAATGAATAAAAGTATTATACAGGTGCCGGTCATAAAATTAGAATATCATGACAAAGTTGATTTATTTCAGTAATTCCATTCAAAAAGTGAAACTTGTATATTAGATTCATTCATTACACACAGACTGATGTATTTCAAATGTTTATTTCTTTTAATTTTGATGATTAGAACTGACAACTAATGAAAGTCCCAAATTCAGTATCTCGGAAAATTAGAATATAAATTAAGACCAATGCTAAAAAAGGATTTTTAGAAATGTTGGCCAACTGAAAGGTATGAACATGAAAAGTATGAGCATGTACAGCACTCAATATTTAGTTGGGGCTCCTTTAGCCTGGATTACTGCAGCAATGCGGTGTGGCATGGAGTCGATCAGTCTGTGGCACTGCTCAGGTGTTATGAGAGCCCATGTTGCTCTGATAGTGGCCTTCAGCTCTTCTGAATTGTTGGGTCTGGCGTATTGCATCTTCCTCTTCACAATACCCCATAGATTTTCTATGGGGTTAAGGTCAGGCGAGTTTGCTGGCCAATCAAGAACAGGGATACCATGGTCCTTAAACCAGGTACTGGTAGTTTTGGAACTTTGTGCAGGTGCCAGGTCCTGTTGGAAAATGAAATCTGCATCTCCATAAAGTTCGTCAGCAGCAGGAAGCATGAAGTGCTCTAAAACTTCCTGGTAGACGGCTGCGTTAACCTTGGACCTCAGAAAACGCAATGGACCAACACCAGCAGATGACATGGCACCCCAAACCATCACTGACTGTGGAAACTTTACACTGGACCTCAAGCAACGTGGATTCTGTGCCTCTCCTCTCTTCCTCCAGACTCTGGGACCTTGATTTCCAAAGGAAATGCAAAATTTACTTTCATCGGAGAACATAACTTTGGACCACACAGCAGCAGTCCAGTCGAGACGCTTCTGACGCTGTCGCTTGTTCAAGAGTGGCTTGACACAAGGAATGCGGCAGCGAAAACCCATGTCTTGCATACGTCTGTGCGTGGTGGTTCTTGAAGCACTGACTCCAGCTGCAGTCCACTCTTTGTGAATCTCCCCCACAGTTTTGAATGGGTTTTGTTTCACAATCCTCTCCAGGGTCCTTCCCTTTGCCTCTCTATTAATGTGCTTGGACACAGATCTCTGTGAACAGCCAGCCTCTTTAGCAATGACCTTTTGTGTCTTGCCCTCCTTGTGCAATGTGTCAATGGTCATCTTTTGGACAACTATCAAGTCAACAGTCTTCCCCATGATTGTGTAGCCTACAGAACTAGACAGAGACCATTTAAAGGCTTTTGCAGGTGTTTTGAGTGAATCAGCGGATTAGAGTGTGGCACCAGGTGTCTTCAATATTGAACCTTTTCACAATATTCTAATTTTCTGAGATACTGAATTTGGGACTTTCATTAGATGTCAGTTATAATCATCAAAATTAAAAGAAATAAACATTTGAAATACATCAGTCTGTGTTTAATGAATGAATCTAATATTCATTCATATTTTGAATGGAATTACTGAAATAAATCAACTTTGTCATGATATTCTAATTTTTATGACCGGCACCTGTATAGTGTCTTTCTTGTAACTGTTTTTTAAAACAGTATAACTCATCTAGTTCTTAAAGCATGGTAGACTATCCATTTTTACAACATAACTAGTTAGTTTTCCCATATCATGCTCCCCACTATGTGCAATTCCTCCTGACTACCCTTTTAAAATTCACATCATCCTATCACTCATCTTGTGTTAGTGCAATGTCACTGATAACTTGTAGACTCAGGGGCAAGTTACCACAACATACTTTAAAAATTTGTCTCAGACCTATGAAACACTGTCAAGTGTAGCAAAACAATTATATTTTAACTACTGTAGACTTAAAACATCCTAAACCAAGAATTTATTTTATTATATGTCTATACAACTTGGGGTAAATGTAATAATGAGTTAGAGGAGTACAAAAGCAGCAACTTATTTTTGTATAGCCAAAAATCACACAAGGAATGTGTCAATGGGCTTTAATAGGCCCTGTTTTTGACAGCCCTCTAGCCTTGAATCCCTAAGGTTGGGAGTATATGCTGATTGCAGTGTGTTGCTGCACCCACCACACAACAAACCACTCAGATTGGGATCCAAAAGCAGCCATGCAATGAGTGACACCTCAGCACCACAATGGAACAGTGTGTTGTTTTTTTTTAGAGTGACTGGTGTAAGAAGACAAGAAAAAAAAAAAACTCCAAAAAAAAAAGGAAGGAAATCTTGGGAACACAATTCAGAAAGAAGCCTCCTTCCAGGTAGATTGGATGTGCAATGGGTGTTAAAAAAGGGGGTACATTCAATAAACAGAAGAGAACACATGTAATCCTCTTCACAGAGCTAGATGGCCAATCTATCATTCTTGCCTCAGAAATACAATAGTACAACCTACTTTGTTCTTGCACAGCACTCCCCACCAAGGCAAAATGCAAGAATTGATTATACCACTCACTAAAGGAAACAGACTTGTTAAAATACATGAAAAATAAACAAATAAAAAACAAAAATATCTGTCTAATAGCCAATTGCAGAACAATGGCCAAATTGTAGAAAAGGAGTCAGACATAGTCAGAGTCCTGGAAACCTCAGGCAACAAGCCACCTCTCCCCTATTGGCCATTCCTTGGAGTACAAGGTTTTAAAATTACACAACAAAGCTGAAATGGTGTACGTGAACAACCACCAGCTCTGAATGCAAATTCAATAACAAATTGCAATGTAGACTACTAGCAGGTAAAGGATTTGGTATTTAATACATGAAGTGTGTGAACACTGTACTTTATATTAGATAACAAACCATCTTCCAGAACCTGCTTACCACACTTGATTGGTGCTTCAAACTGGCTTATTATTGTCTAAAAATAAAACTGATCAATGACATCTGAAAAGGTTAACAGAGGAACTGTTTTGCACTCACTCTTTTGAGGTGGTGGTTAAAATATTTTTAAAGGCTCCAACACAACATCCATCTTTAACACTTACAAGCTGTCTCTTCTGAACTGGATAGAAATTCTGATGCTTGCAAGGGTCTTTGTTTTGTATTTAATAACTATAATAATGTAGATCTGTGTGTCTTCTTGCGCTTCAGATATTTTATTTAAACTCATGCTTCCTGCCTGGAAAAGGTAAACTTCCATTACTTCTCTAACATAGGACATGGACCTTGATAAGAAGACAACATGGAAGTTGCCTTTAAATAGCCAGAAGTAAAAAAAAAAAAAACAGCAGAAAAACACAATCAATATAGAAAGCCAAACACATTTCATGACTACTGTTTTCACTAGCAGTCTATCATAATATTCATAAATTATATTTTAGCTTTTGAATAGAGTTTTGTATATTTATGGAAATAAGTGAATAGTTTGATTTTTGTTTTTATTTGAAATATGTAAATGATTTTTTTAACTCCATGAAAACCAATTTCTTTTGTGCTTTTTGTTGTGGTCCATCGTTCTCTTGTGGAGGCTTTTTAAGCTTTCTGCACTTTGACACATGCCCATATATTTTCTTCTTCAATAAAAAAGGTTTGTCCTGCTTTAATCCCATTTAGAAGTTTTTCTTCTCATATAATGAACTCCTTCGCTGTCAATGGCCTCATACAAGTCCTTTTGATTGTCTGCAGTGGCATGAAGATAACCAAGATACCCCACACACAGTGAGATTGTTAGGAGTCCAAAGGCCATAACTGGTTTGTTCTAAAATAAGGGGAAAAAAAAACAAAAAAAAAACATACTGCAAACTTTGTGACATCGTAATTTTATAACGTACAAGAAAAAAATTAAAACCCTTTTATTAATTGTATTAAAACCCTTGTATTAATTAAGTATAATTTGGCTAAGGATGTAATGTCTGTAAAAGTATTTTTTGTGCAATAACGCACAGAAAATTGTATACATTAACTTTTACAATAAAAAAACAAACTCAAGAAATAGTGAGCTCAAAGCATAATACATTGAAACTAACACTGCTGTCTTTGTGTACAGCATAATACTGCATGTTACTTGTAGTCTGACAACCCACAATTAGAAAATTAAATACTGTATATATTTTTTTTTAATTTCTCCTGTAAAGTTGAAATATTACAGACATATGACACTACACACACATTCAAATCCACTTAATAGGTGCACGGGTTTAGCTAATTCCAGCAGCGCTAGGCACAAAGCTGGAAGCAACTCTGGAGAGGCCCACACCTACACACATTCAAAGGAGACCAGTTTAGAATCACCAAATATCCTAACATGCATGCCTTCAGTTAAATCCAGCATGTAACGTCAATACTATATGATAAATTTCTTTTATTAAAATATGGAAAAAGGATAGCTAGAATGCAAAAGATGAATTGCTTCTTAATAAACCCCACTGAGTCCACCAAATTATCTTAATGAGCAATTTCACTGCAGGGACACTAACTGGCTTAATGAAGAGCTCTGGATTGACTGCACGAAACAGAGTGGTTGTCTGAACGCCTCTCAGCCCTGGGGTTTTGAAGCCTTTCTCTCTCTGCGATTCTGCCTTCATCCCACTAGGCTCCTTGGGTTCAGATGACATATCAAGGCTGCACTGCTGAACTTCCAGGTCCTGTATAGAAGGAAAGCAAACAACTCAGAAAAGAAACCTCTGTAGAGATAGTTGCTTGAATAACAAATCTTTGGTCTGCTTCATTAATAGGAACTGTACTGTATATTCTAAGTGCTTTGTGTTATTCAGTTATATGAAGCAAATAAGTACCAGGATTAGTATTTATGTTTTAATTCTTTGTGTCTTACATTACACAGTAACTACTACAAATGTTTAAAATAGAACATGATAAGTGTGTCAGGTATATTTCTACTTGTGAATGATATACAGCTCTAATAGGTGTAAATCTATCAAATATGATGTAAAACTTTAGCACAACTTGACATACTTTTGCACTGATTAATACTGATCTTTAAATTAAGTATTTGCTTAATTCAGATTTCTCTTAATCTGCAGTGCTATGACTTTGATTAATCTAAAAAGAATTCACTTTTCAAATTTACAAAACACTGCCCTGAATGACAACATATATTAATAAGGTGCTAACAGAATAAAATAGCTGATCGTAGTAAACTGGCCACTTGATCCTGACAAAGGGTTCAGCAAAACAGTCAACTACCCCTTTCAGACTTATAATGTAAGTTCAAGCTGCCTTAATTATTTCTGATGCTGATCAATGGATGGATTAAATACAAGTATGAAAACACCTCATGATATGGAATAAATACAGCTATACCCAAAGTCCATGAAAACAACACAATCACACATACCTATAGTGGCCAAGAAAAAAAACAAAAAAAACAAACATTAGACTATAAAAAGTATCGACCACCTTAGAAGTTTTCACATTTCAGTGAATCACAGAGACATTAATTAGACTTTTTTGACATAGATCAAAAGGACTTGGTAATATCAAAGTGAAAACATCTCTACATAGCAGTCTAAACAAATTACAACTATAAAACACAAAATAACTGATCCTAGAAGTATACACCCATTTAATAGGACACCTCTACATCATCTCTGGTACAGCCAACTGGTTTTAGATGTCACATTAATTAAATGGAGAACACCAGTCTGTAGTCCATTGGTTTTAGTATAAATGCTCTTGTATCTTGAAAGTGCAATTTGTGGTGAGTCAGTATTGTGGCCTAACGTACATTATGAAGACAAAATAACAACCTATGCAACTCCGTGAAAAGGTGATTGAAAAGCAAAATTCATTGGATGAATACAAGTAAATTTCCAAGTCACCGAGTATCACTTGAAGTCCAGTTAAATCAGTCATTAAGGAAAGGAAAGAGTATGGTACAGCTATAAATCTGCCTACATCAGGTCATCCATGATGAGTGACTGTGTAAAAAGAGGACTAATGACAGAGGTCACCAACAGACCTATGACAACAGTGAAAAAGTTAAAAGCTACAGTGGTTTAAATTGAACAGACAGTGCATATGTGTGCAAAACAGAACTGCTGCTTAGGACTATAGCTTCGGGAAAGTGGCAAAGAGAAAGCAGAACTACTGCTTAGGACTATAGCTTCGGGGAAAGTGGCAAAGAGAAAGCCTCTGTTTAACAAAATTAATATAACATCTCAACTGCAGTTTGCCAGTATGCTCATGGGGGACTCTGAAGTCAGCAGAAAGAAACGTCTGTGATCTGATGAGACCAAAATTGAGAATTTTGTCCATTAGATAAATACCATGTTTGGCAAAAGCCAAGTACTGCATATTATCAAAAACACACAGTGAAGCATGGTGATGGCAGCATCATACTGTGGAGATGCTTTCCTTATAGCAGGCCCAGGAATACTTGTGAGAGTAATGGTTATAATAAATGCACCAAAGAAAAGGAAAATCCTGGAAGAAAACCCAGCATCACAATGACAACAAGCATAAAGCCAAAGCTACATACAGTGGTGTGAAAAACTATTTGCCTCCTTCCTGATTTCTTATTCTTTTGCTTGTTTGTCACACAAAATGTTTCTGATCATCAAACACATTTAACCATTAGTCAAATATAACACAAGTAAACACAAAATGCAGTTTTTAAATGATGGTTTTATTATTTAGGGAGAAAAAAATTCCAAACCTACATGGCCCTGTGTGAAAAAGTAATTGCCCCCAAACCTAATAACTGGTTCAGCCACCCTTAGCAGCAATAACTGCAATCAAGCGTTTGCGATAACTTGCAATGAGTCTTTTACAGCGCTCTGGAGGAATTTTGGCCAACTCATCTTTGCAGAATTGTTGTAATTCAGCTTTATTTGAGGGTTTTCTAGCATGAACCGCCTTTTTAAGGTCATGCCATAGCATCTCAATTGGATTCAGGTCAGGACTTTGACTAGGCCACTCCAAAGTCTTCATTTTGTTTTTCTTCAGCCATTCAGAGGTGGATTTGCTGGTGTGTTTTCGGTCATTGTCCTGTTGCAGCACCCAAGATCGCTTCAGCTTGAGTTGACGAACAGATGGCCGGACATTCTCCTTCAGGATTTTTTGGTAGACAGTAGAATTCATGGTTCCATCTATCACAGCAAGCCTTCCAGGTCCTGAAGCAGCAAAACAACCCTAGACCATCACACTACCACCACCATATTTTACTGTTGGTATGATGTTCTTTTTCTGAAATGCTGTGTTCCTTTTACGCCAGATGTAATGGGACATTTGCCTTCCAAAAAGTTCAACTTTTGTCTCATCAGTCCACAAGGTATTTTCCCAAAAGTCTTGGCAATCATTGAGATGTCTCTTAGCAAAATTGAGACGAGCCCTAATGTTCTTTTTGCTTAACAGTGGTTTGCGTCTTGGAAATCTGCCATGCAGGCCGTTTTTGCCCAGTCTCTTTCTTATGGTGGAGTCGTGAACACTGACCTTAATTGAGGCAAGTGAGGCCTGCAGTTTTTTAGACGTTGTCCTGGGGTCTTTTGTGACCTCTCGGATGAGTCGCCTCTGCGCTCTTGGGGTAATTTTGGTCGGCCGGCCACTCCTGGGAAGGTTCACCACTGTTCCATGTTTTTGCCATTTGTGGATAATGGCTCTCACTGTGGTTCGCTAAAGTCCCAAAGCTTTAGAAATGGCTTTATAACCTTTACCAGACTGATAGATCTCAATTACTTCTGTTCTCATTTGTTCCTGAATTTCTTTGGATCTTGGCATGATATCTAGCTTTTGAGGTGCTTTTGGTCTACTTCTCGGTGTCAGGCAGCTCCTATTTAAGTGATTTCTTGATTGAAACAGGTGTGGCAGTAATCAGGCCTGGGGGTGGCTACGGAAATTGAACTCAGGTGTGATACACCACAGTTAGGTTATTTTTTAACAAGGGGCAATTACTTTTTCACACAGGGCCAAGTAGGTTTGGATTTTTTTTCTCCCTAAATAATAAAAACATCATTTAAAAACTGCATTTTGTGTTTACTTGTGTTATATTTGACTAATGGTTAAATGTGTTTGATGATCAGAAACATTTTGTGTGACAAACATGCAAAAGAATAAGAAATCAGGAAGGGGGCAAATAGTTTTTCACACCACTGTATGAATGAGTTAAAAACAGCAATGTTAATATCCTATAGTGGCCAAGTCAAGAGTCCAGATCTCAGTCCAATAGAGATTTTGAGGCAGGACTTGAAAGTTTGTTCACTTTTAATCTCCATGCAACCTGACACAGATTGAGCAAAGAATTATTTAGGAAAAGTGCACTGACCAGATGTGCAAAGATGACAGAGTTCTGTGCATACAGACTCAAGGTTTAAAGATGCATCTATTAAGTACTGACTTGAAGGTTACGAATACTTATGAAATGAATTCTTTTGTGTTTATATTCTTTAATTCATTTAGACCACTTTGCAGAGTTGTGTTCATTTTGACATTAAAAAGTTTTCTGTTATCAGTGTCAAAAAAGCTAATTTAAATCCACTGTGATTTAACATTTTAAAACAACAAACGTACAGTGAATACATTTTATAGGCACTGTATTTGGAATAAAGATAGATGTCCCATCATAATCTATCACCCAAAAATGCAGCTAAACAAAATGTACAAGTATTACAATCAACTTTCTCCCAATTTCAAAATGCCACTTATGATTTACCTGTAGACTAAAACTGAATTGTTTTAATTGGGCTTTTCAAACCAATAGACCTATTTTGGTTAATTACTCAAATAGGTTAACCAGTTAGTCTAAGGCTACCTTTGGTTTTATGTTCAGAATTAAAATAGGCCGCTCAATTTTTAAGTCAGGCACAAAAAACTAGAGTTAAAATGGCATCTCTCTTTATGAAAAAGTACTGTAGTTATTTTTTCTGTTTAGGCTTAAGCATACATAGTTTTTTTGAAGAAGACGTTTTGTTGAAATCTTTAGATGTTTTCATTTGAACGTTTTAAACATTTCCAATATACAATATATTTGTATTTGAATTTGTAGTTCAAATCTGAATAAATTGTTGATAAGATCCTGTTACAACTCAACAGTGGGAAAAATGAATTTAGAAAAACTGATCATCAAAGAGCACTTTTTAAAAGAAATTAATGGAATGAGCTTTTCCAGCAGCACCGTTTTGTTTAATTAGTTTGATTTTTTAAAATTATTGATTACATATATCTAAACTACTTCAGGAGCCCGCAGAACAAATCTTTTACTGTATAAATACTGCAACCTTACAGATGATTTTGGTGTAAAAAGGAAACTGTAAATTTACTCAAAACGTGTGTTTTAGATTAATTAGCTCAACTAAATTGGTCTGTCCGTGTAACTTAGAGCATACGTGAGTGTTTATGTTTCATTCTGTTGTCCGACGACCTTTCGTCCGATCCGACTGGAGTGAGTACATACGAGTCGGACAGGACTGAGCCTTAACCGGATTTATCAATTTAAAGACGGAGAAAGAAAGAACGAAATTTACGCCTTGCTCAAGACCCTTCCAACCCCGATTAAAACACCTGAAAAGTATCACCTTGAGACTGGACACTTGTAACGCAGTAGCCGGCATCTTTGATTACTTTAGTAACCTAGTAGTAATTGTAAAAGCTATGGAAATGTTGCCTTAACCCACAGATGAAATAGTTAAACGTTTACACATTAGCTTTAACGGATGCTGGTTTTGTAAAAATACATAAATCCTTTACATGCCAGTGTTAAGGTAATTTATTCCAAGGCATTTCACTTTATTTTCACAGATGGTACATCTCTGCATTGGGTAGCTGCGAGTAAATCAGCCTGTGCAAGAAGTCTTTGTAAAGTAAAATCTTGTACTGTAGAATCAAATATCGCTTACTTCAGGCCTGACACATAACTGTGTATCAAAAAAGCTTAAATATTATGTTAACGGTCACATTCTGACTTTGTACAAAAAAGACACTATCGAGCAAGTCAAATTAAGGCCAGACATAAAACTGTGCAAAAATAAAAATCTCACCTTTCACAGATACGGTAGACCGGACGACAGCTTGCTATAGTAGCTGCCGTAAACTGACGGCAATGTTTGTGCCGTGAATTCGACAGCCAGCGTGTAGTGCGCTGCACTGCCACCTACTGGTTAAGTAATGCCACAGGCGATTTATGCAACCTTATAACCAAACAGAATTTTTCGGAAATCAAAATCGTCTGGACTAAAACTTTATACAGTATCTACTCAATGTGTTTGTTTTTTCTGTTACCCAATATATTTTACCGGACTAGAATAGTGTTTGAAAAAAAATATATTTCTGAGAATTACCTTTCTTTATTAAAAATATCAGAGGATGCTGTGAGCCAAAACAATGGACTTAAATTACAATGCATGACCACCTTTTATGAACTGTCACAACAATGTAAATCTATACACACTATCAGTCAAAAGTTTGAACAAACCAAGAAATTTTCACATTTCTGATAGAGATTGATACCTTTGTTTACCAAGGTACAATTAAATTAATTTTTAAAAGTCAAGGCAACACTAGTGTTTCTAAATGTGATTACTGCTTGCAATAACTGATTTTTAATTTATTATTAATATATGACTGCAAAGTTCCATTTTAAGCAGCCATCCCTTCAGTTTCATGAAGGTCAAGTCCTTTATCTAACCCTTAACTAGTCACCTATAAATGCTAATTGATTATTAGAGAAACCTTTGTAATAGCTTTAGCACCACTGATAATGGTTATTCTGTCTACCTGAGGTTGAAAGATAGTGGCATTCCTAAAGTTCAGAAAAGGCCAAAATTAGAAAGAATTCCAAACAAACATGCAAGTCTATTATTTTTGGCTATGTAGTTTGTATTTGTAACAAGCACATGTCTAAATTAACAATAGTTCAACACAAATTATACATGTTTAGCTTCGAATATGGTAAATAAATGATATTTTAACATTCAAATTATTAAACTACTTTGGTAGTGAAATATGAATGGTGTGCTTTCAGGTATGTTTGGGACATAGTTAACTGATTTGAAAGCAGGAGTATTTTACATTTTTTAGTTTCTTTATCAGATTCAGTTATCACATTTTTGCGTGTTAAATATTTTTATAATAGACATTAAAAAATTAAAATAACAGTGATTATATACTGCAATTATATGTGTTTGTTGACTATATTAAATGCATTGTTTTTCAACAGTACCTTAGAATGGCATGTAATTAAAACATAGTCTAGATATGCTTATGGTGGCTCAGTAGCTTTCATTGACCACAGATTTCAATTTAACTGATGTAAGATGGTATTGATTGATGTAATACTGTTAGCCATTGGGTTATGGAGTGTCTATGACTAATTGTAGTTCAGATTTCTTAAACATAACATTTTTGAAAAAAGTACCCAATGAAGAGTTAAAATGTCTTGAAGTTTCAAGGTAGTACTGTTGGCTGCTTTGGTCTACAGTATATGGCACTTCTGGAGTTTTGTCAGAGAAATACAGGATCATTATAATGCATGGATAATGCAGCTATGAGGTTATTTTTATTGGATTAAAATAATGAATACATATTTGTTCACTCTATGTTTACAGAGCTACAGTTCAATAATTATTTTCGTGTTTTTTTTAACTAATTTACCTCAAGCAGCAGTAGAAATGGGCTGGAGGACCAGCAGTTTTCAACTAACTTGTACTATATTGGGGTCTTGGTAAGCTTTCAGGGGTGGAGGCCAGATGAGTAAGGAAGGAAAATATGCAAAATCTAAAATTGAATATTGTCTGCCTTAAGGTAAATTTAAAAAGGTAAACTAATTTAAGTTGTTTCAATTGTTTTAATATTGATGAGTGCACAAACTCACCAATGCTTTTCAATAACAGACTTAAGAATTTAAAATATCTGAACAGCATGCTCTATTTGAGATATTTTAAGTTTCCCATTCGATTTCCTAGAAGAATAAGTGTGTCAGATTTCAAGAAAAACAGTATACTGGCAACTGAATTGCTTCCTGCAGACAGGGACATAAATGGCCAGACAGACTGACAGACATAATGATGACAGTAGGTATACTTATTCCTTTATTTGCAAACGTAACAAATGACGCAACAAACATTAAATGAAGCCACCACTACACTCAAGTGAAAAAAACACCCTTGAACCTATTCAGCAGTTCTATCCTTAAACCAGTAGATGGCAATAAACCGACCTAACAAAACTATAACATTTGGAAAACTCTGTGCTCTGTGGCAGATAAATAGTAAAATCTAAGTCACCATTTTTTTATTTGGGAATAATTAATTCATTTACTGTATATTTTTGGGCAGTACAGTGGCTAGAATTGCTGAATGACCCTAAACTAGATTTATTTCTTTAATGATTGGTCTCTTTTTTATTTATGTAATTTAGTTTTTAAATATTATTTATATTAATTGTTCACTTATACTTGTCTATTCAGTATGCATGATGTTTGCATTTCATTGTTTTACTTTTTATAACTGAGTATAGTTTGAATATAGTTAAGTCCATTATACCTTTACTATTTGTTTCTTTTCCACTTTGCCATTTCATGAACTCTAGAGAAAAAATACATAGTTTAAATGACTTTTTCTCCCAGATTGAGTAGTGCATTACAAATACAAGTGAAGGGAGTGCTTGAAGTGGACCAGTACTCACTGATATGCATTACCAGCACCGTTTCCAATTTCTACCTAGAGGACCGGCAATGTTACTCAACCAGAACACTGAACCAGTAGCACACACATTTTTATGCTATTTTTCTAATCGAATAAGCAGTGTACCACCAGTAATCAGGTTCTTCTCCGAGCACTGAGTAAAGGTTTGAAAAGGCAATTGGATATTTCATTTACTTTCTTTTTCTTACAATTGTTAACATGTTCATTACTTCAGCTATGAATAAAGCACTAGCAACATAGCAATACATAATCTCTTCGTGGATGTCAATAAACTATATATATATATATATATATATATTGTGAGATGTGGCCGGCTTTTCATCCCGCCCAATACCCCCTGGCCGCCAGATGGAGCCCACCCTGCAGTATGAAGGTCCCCCGAAGACCAGCAGGGAATCATGGATGCTGTAGTTTTTATCCTCAACCCTGCTGGATACCTCAGGGGCTGCAAGAGGGTGCTGCAGGGAGGACCGAGGAACTCATTTGTGCCCTATGACCTGGAAGTTCATCATAGGAAGAGCGAAGGGCTTCCGGGGTGAAGAAAAGAACTTTTACCTGACCTGGAAGTGATTGAGGATCACATGGACTGGAGATTGAGAACACTTCTGGGTCAGGGAATATAAAAGGACTGTGGGAGCTCCCAGACGGCGAGCTGAGCTGGGTGGAAGGGTGGTAACGCGTCTGGGAGCTGGAGGATTGTTTATTGATTGTATTGGTGGGATTTATGAGTATAGTGGTGGAGAGTGTGTTTTGTACACTGTGGCGAATTAATAAAGTCAACTTGAGGACTTTTACCTGGTGTCTGGAGTCATGGACAGGGGTTCAAGGGAGCGAGAGCGCCCCCTATCAACCACAATATATATATATATATATATATATATATATATATATATATATATATATATATACACACACACACACTAAGTGAACTAGGTGAAGACGTTTTATTTTTCAGTTGTAAAGGTCTTTAAAAATGGATAACATTCTGCATAAAAACATTCCGCTGCAAAAACGTAAAACAGTAACAATAATTATTAGATCTGGGAAAGTTAATGCGTTAATTTTTACAATTAATGTGGCCTGTTTAAAGTGTTAAAAATATTGTCGCACCCACGGCCGGCAATGAGGCAAATGCCTTAGGCAGTGCTTGGGTCAGGGTAATTTTTTTTTTTTTTTTTACATTACTAAACAATAATACAAATAAGTTTTAATTGTACATCCAGTGTCGTATTTATATACTACCTTTAAAAATTTTATGAAATAAAAATTTCATTTAAAGATTTAATATTTCGTATTATGCGGTCCACAATGATCCGCGTATGTCAATACGTAGCACTGGTGTTCATTTTCTTGATTTACACATCCCCACATACGTAGGTGCAGGGGAATGGAAGAAAAGGGTGTGTGGAGAGGGTTTATTGCAGCCTGGTGCAATGCTGGGGAAAGTTGCGAAGGTAAAAATTACGCTCTCTTTTTTTATTTCACATTTCTGTAAGAAGATCGAATCAAAGTCATATCACCGAAGTGGTAAATAAGTCATCTTTGAGTGTCACTAGAGCCAAAATAAGTCTCTGGTATTCCTTTATTTAATTCTCCAGTCTGCCAGTCAGCTTTCAGTGCTGACTGCACTAATATAATGACAAAATTCTATGAAATAGAAGTGTAATGATTATACCTGCCCATGTTAAAGTTTGCAGTATCTTCGCTAATTTATACAAAGAACGCAACATAACCTACAAGTAATGCACAGGTGTAGGCAGGGCCGTGTTTCCCAACCGTTTTTCTCTCCTGGCACACTTTCTGCAACCCTAAAAGTCCCAAGACACACCACAGTTTCATCAAAAACAAAAGCATTAAATCTATGCATGTGCTAAGCTGTCTGAAAAACGGCGATCACCGAGATGCCTTTATTTCGGCTTTTCCAGGTAGACCCGTCCTCCTTGGACAGGTATACCACCAGAAGAGAATATCTCTTACAGGACAGGACCCAGGGGCACTATATTGCTATTTCCACGGTGCACCAGTTGTGTATAGTATAATTATCAAGTCGTTGATGGTGATGAGCAATTGAGCGTAGTATTTGTTTTAACTTGTGCCCGTTTAAGAGATGCTTATTCTTTAAATTAAATCAGCCTTCAGCAGTGCCTTCAAAGTCAACAGTTCATTTAGATCATGTAATTTTTACTTTGACATGCTTGTATCTCATATGCTATGCCAATTTGGTAATTAATACATTGGCTATGTTTTCTTGTTGCCTTCTTTTCAGCTTGCCTTTTTGGAAGGTATTCAAATTCAGGCTGTACTTGCTCAAGTAATATTTTGTTAAAAGTTCAGGTTTAAGGTCATTGGTCAAATGTAAACTATGCCATTATTTTTTTTTAATTCCTTTGTGTTGATTCTACATTAAATTTGTGATTCAGTTTGTATACTTCATAATTTATGTATTCATTTTATAATAACATCTTTTAATGTTAGATGTTATTAACCACAATTAATTACATATACATATACTGTATACAGTATATGCAATTAATTAGTTTATTTTGTTTAATCAATTCCCATCCCTAATAATTATATAACTGTTTCACATATACTGTAACATAAACATTTTGGATCTGCTATCTAATTGGTGAGTTTTTTTCAAAAGATTTTCACAAAGTGACAGAGGATACTTTTAAAAAAATATCAGAGTGGGATCAGAAATGCACAAGTCAAACACTAAAGCTGAAGGAAAGGTAGTTAAAGGAAGGAAAGCTAAAGCTCCTGATAAAAAAAAAAAGATCTAAGATGATTTTTTTTCTTTTTCTCTCTTTCTCTCTATCCCTCTTCATTTCTTAACCTTTACCCAAAGCAATCTACAAAGGAGGTCAACCTAATTGAGTAACACCAGTCTAGAGGACTGTATGGGAACAAATGTTACAACATAAAGTGTACAAACTTGATACTCACAAGTGAAGAGTTAAGAAGAAAATTCAAGCTAGAAACAATTGCTAGGTTGCAAAAACCTAATAGTTAATATCAACTAGACAGAAATTAACCAAAGAAGAATTCTCTTACAAGGTAATTTCTATATTTCCTCAAAGTTTTGATGAAACCTAACCACATAGTTTCAATTTAAATATCTGGCCAAGACGACATCACACGTCATGCAGTGTGTGGGACCAGGGTAAAGGTGTAATGAGAACCAAAACTACACCAAAACCAGAGAACAGAAACCCAATATCCTAATCTAACATTAAAAAGTATTCAGGAGCAAACTGTCAACAAACTAACTTGCTTTGCTCTGAATCAAATTCAGAGAAACAGGAAGTGTCATTGCCAACCTTTATACATTTGATCTGTGATATTATGCCTCATGACCTTCTTATAATAAGATAGAAATGCACAACCAAATGCTCAAAAAATGGTAGCAGCCTTGAGACCAAGATGGCATTACAGAAGGCCTCTAAGATATTGTTGACTTAGCAAAGTCAAAACAAAAAAATAGGTAGCAGATTAAGAATCTGAGCCTTGAAAAATCCCCAAATGAATCACAAACTAGAGATGAAAGATAGAATTAACAAGACAAAAAAAATAAAAATGAAACCGATCAAAACAATATAATAAAGTAGCAAAATAAAATTCAAAACCACCCCCATTGGGTGTTATCTGCTTGTAAATACATTTGCCTGTTGCACCTGAACACCTTGATAAAACAATCACTTTGGTCTTTGTGAAGGGAGTAACGGAATCTCCATGGTAATAGCCATTGTCCTACATAACATTGATCTCCATGCCAAAGCATTTTTATGGTTTGTGATTACTTTAAGTGACATCTTCCCCATAAACATTATAGAAAATAGTTTTCTAGACATCTGGAACCTCTCAGATTTAATTTAGTTAACATCAAGGAACTCAGGAATCTGGTTATGAGGTGGAAAATACAAGGTAAACAGACACCTTTAGATTTGTTTTCAGTTTTTTGCTGCTATGGTGCAGTATACGTCTTATAACATCTTTCTCCCTCCAACAGAATTACATTCTCCCAATAAGAAAACTCCTACCTCCTACCACAAAGAAACACTACCCGTATATCAATAAAGTTCCCTCGTCCTGCTGACAAAACTCCATGTTCCCTACTATTGGCTACTATTACCTCTGATCTCTAGTGAAAAACCTCTACATCTCACACAAAACATAAAACATGAAACATTTAACTGAAAGCACTGAAATAGGGCATGGTAGTCATCTCACATTTTACAGTGAAAGCAGGTAAATAACATTTTACTCTGAGACAGCCATTAAAATAAAATTTAAAAAAATGTCAGTCTTTACTTTGTGATACACACTTTCATTTTGCAAGTTGCTTTAGAGAGCCAACCAATCTCCTGTACGCTTTCTCTTTGAAAAGATCCAGTGCAGTATCATTACACATTGTAGGATCTTAGTTAAATTACCTTCTATTTATGGATACAAATTAAAAATGATTTAATGTGTTAAATAATGACATTTATATGCTCTGTAGTTAAAGTATCATTAATTTATTATTTTTATCTTGTTTAAAATGGAAATATCCTTTAAAGTAGTATTGAGCATATTGTGAGTTTTAGTGCAATGGCACATTTATCTTCCATTTTGTTTCATTTATAAAAACTACTGGAAGTAGGAGAGAAATGTAGTTCTGATGAATTTGGAGATTTGTATGCAATTAATATATATATATGAATTTAAGGTTTATTTGTGTTTAGACATACATCCACAAATACACTTATGCACTGTATATATACCGTATGTATGTGTATGTATATATAAATATATAATCGATATGTACTGTATAAATATATATACAAACTACTGTATACATATATATGTATATAGTTGGTAGCTATTAGATATCTTTTTAAAATATGATTGCTAGGAATGCGATGAATAAGCATGCACATAATTAAATTCATAAACCTTTTGTTTTAGTGTTATCTTTTTTGATGGACAAATGTGATTTTTTTTTGTTTATCTAATTGCTCCCTATGTTTCTTAGATGATCATTGTTATGGTGCAATTGTAAATTTAATTTTATTATTTTGACACAATAATTGATTTGGTATGTTGTACCTATGTTGTAGACTGTGTAATAAAGAGACAAAATACTCATAAAGTTTTGGGGTTTTCCGGCCTCGTATACTGCAAACAATGAACCAAAGTAGATTGATGCAGAAGTAATTCATCTAACATAGACTGCTTGAATGGTTGAATGGGGGGACATTTATGGTGAGGGACCTAGAATGAAGAGAGATGAATGCTGGGAAGGAACCGAGGTGGCTTCTGGGATTGATGATGTCATCAGGAATTGACAGAGGGAAGGTGGAAGTGGTGATGCGTGGTCAGGTAAACATGGCAGGTTCATGGCGGTGGCGCGTCTTTCTTTCTGCAGAATAAAAGAGAGAGAGGTTAGTACCCCACCAATCCCTTCTGGCATGCGCTTTCACGCTACAGTTCAGGTCCTTACGTGGCCCACTAATCGCACGTGCATGATATGAACCGAGAGGTCATGAACCCGGGAGAGGGCATTGGCGTTGGCTTGACAATAAGCAATGGTAAACTTGTAAGGCTGCAGGTCCAAAAACCACCTGGTGACTCGGGGGTTTGACTCCTTATGAAGTGCCATCCACTGGAAGGTGGCATGGTCCGTCACTAGAGTGAACTTGCGACCCAACAGATAGTACCTCAGATGAATCACCGCCCACTTAATATCCAAGGCCTCCCTCTCCACAGCCGCATACCTGGTCTCCCGGTCCAACAGTTTCCGGCTTAGGTAGAATATGGGATGTTCGACACCATCGATGCTCTGGCTCAGCACGGCGCCTAGGCCTGTGTCCGAAGTCAGGGGTTTTTAGTATAGGTGCTGATATCAGGGCCTTCTTTATGTCACCAAATGCCTGTTCCGTCTTGTTATCCCATACCACATATAAAGGAGCCCATTTCTTTGTGAGATTAGTCAAGGGCGCTGCCCTTTCGGAGAAACAGGGCACGAACCGGCGGTAATACCCCGCTAACCTCAAGAAGGCTTGCACCTGTCTCTTGGTAATCGGACGGGGCCATTCCAAGATGTCTTTTATTTTGGAACATTGTGGTTTTACTTGTCCTCGCCCCACTAGGTAGCCCAAATATTTGGCCTCCTTTAAGCCAAAGAAACACTTGTGGGGATTAATGCGGAGACCGGCTTTCGCTAGCGTAGAGAGAACAACAAACACCTGCAATATATGTTCGTCCCAGGTGCCGGAATAAATGACAACGTCATCCAGGTAGGCGGCACAATAGGACTGATGGGGCCTGAGCTCTATCTACCAGACGTTGGAAGGTTGCAGGTGCACCGTGCAGTCCAAATGGGAGAACCTTATATTGCCAATGTCCACTAGGGGTACTAAAGGCAGTTTCTTCTTTCGCAGATGCTGCTAAGGGAATTTGCCAGTACCCTTTGGTCATATCAAGAGTAGTCAAATAACGGGCCATACCCAGTCGCTCAATAAGGTCATCGACCCGAGGCATTGGGTAAGCATCGAATTTGGAGGCCTGGTTAAGATGTCTAAAGTCATTGAAGAATCTCCATGAGCCATCTGGTTTGGAAACGAGGACGATAGGGCTGGACCATGGACTGTGACTTTCCTCAATGATGTCCAGGTCCAACATCTGTTGGATTTCCAGTTCTACCTCGCGTTTGGCTTCCGGGAGGCGATAGGGTCGTTCCCTGACTACCACCCCGGGCTCGGTAATGATATCATGTTCAATCAGCAAAGTGCGGCCAGGTGATTCGCTAACTACTTCAGGGACGGCTACTATGGTCTGCTCTAATTCCTGTCGTTGTTGGTTTGTCAGCTCTGGACCGAAGTTAAGAGCCGACTGGCCTGTGAAAAGGGAGAGGGCCATCCCAGAGTTCGGAGCTTCGTCCGTAATTCTCCATGGCTTTAATAAGTTCACATGGTAGACCCTCTCACTCAGTCAACGATTCGGTTGTTTCACCAAATAATCGACGAGCCCTTTTCTTTCCTTGATCTCATAAGAGCCCTGCCAATGAGCTAACAATTTGGAATGTGAGGTGGGAACAAGCACCATTACCCGATCTCTAGGGTGAAACTCCCTGAGGACCGAATTCCAGTTATAACATCGCGGTTGCGCTTTTTAAGCACGTATCATATGGTCTTTTAAAACAGGTCAAATTTTGCTTAGTCTATCGCGCAGTTGCGCAGCATATTCTAATACATTAGTAGAAGGGGGAATTTCGTCTTCCCATCCTTCTTTTACTATGTCCAATAGTCCCCGGGGCTGGCGTCCATACAGGAGCTCAAAAGGGGAAAAACCTGTGGAGGCTTGAGGTACCTCTTGGTAGGCAAAAAGCACGAGAGGCAAAAGCTGGTCCCAGTTCCTACTGTCTGTGCTGACTGCTTTGCGCAGCATCTGTTTAAGCGTCTGATTAAACCGTTCTACCAACCCATCAGTTTGCGGGTGATAGACAGACGTTTTCAGATGCTTAATACGGAGTAACTTGGCCACCTCCCTGAACGTATCTGAAGTAAAGGGAGTATCTTGATCCGTAAGGACTTCTTTAGGTATTCCCACTCTGGAAAAAAGAAGACTAATTCCCGTGCAATACTTTTTGTATTAGCGGAGCGCAATGGAACCGCCTCTGGGTATCGTGTCACGTAATCCACCATGACTAATATATATTTATGGCCACGGGTCGAAGGGCTCCAGGGGTCCAACAAGATCGATACCGATCCTTTCAAAGGGAATATCGATTAGGGGAATTGGAACAAGAGGAGCGCAGCCCCTCCTTGGAATCTGACGTATCTGACACTCCAGGCAGGACTGACAGAAACGTCTGACCTCCTCATTTATTCCAGACCAATAAAAACGGAGTATAATTCTCTCCAACGATTTTTCGGCCCCGAGATGGGCGTCTAGGAGGTGGGCATGAGCTAGTTCTCAAACCTCCCGCCGGAAGGTCTTCGGTACTAGCAACAACTTCCGAACCTCACCCTCATGATTTGCGACTCGATACAACAGATCATTGTCCAATACAAAGTAGGGCTCCGGTGGCAGGGAACTAGTAGCCATTTGGCCGTTAACAGACACAACAGCATTCCGGGCGAACTTTAGGGAGTCATCATTCCACTGCTCCCATTTAAACGAGGTGGGTGTAGATCTAAACTGGTGATCCATACTGTCTAAAGGATCAATATGTCTTGAAAAGGTGTTAATTTCACCGCTCAGGCCCTCACCTGGAGCTATTTCCGGGTTAGGGTCCATCGCTTGAGTATTTTCCTCCCTCCCGCCTACATCATCAATGTGCGCCGGTATACATGGCGTGGGGCCGTGGGGAGGGTTCCCTGCCCCTCCATAATAACACCCAACTTGGACACAGGAGTGGTTTTTATTCTACCGCGGTTAATCTGAGACCAGCTGTGTCCTAAAATTACTGGGAAGGGAGGTTCAGGTAACACAGCTACAGACAGCCAAGTCAAGTTTCTCTCCCAGGAAATGTAACAATGAGCGGACTTATATGATCTGGTCTATCCATGCACACATGTAACTTTCGTATATTGGCATAGCCATTGTTGCAGTAGAATAAAACGGCAAGCTACAATGGTAATGTTCCTGCCAGTGTCAAATAAAGCCACAACCGTATGTACGTTCACCAATACCACTCCCAAATTCGGAATCGCCAGAGGATTAGACAGAGCACAATACCTCTCACTGGTGGCCCAACTGCAGTCCATCGGTTCTACATTCCCCATGTTTAGAGGACAGGCTGGCAGAAGATGTCCGACCTCACCACACTTGAAACAGCACGGCGCGGTCGGCTTTTCTCTGTGCTTTGTTGGAGCTTCCACAGCGTGGCGGGAGGGCTCGGGGGTAACAGCAAGCCCCTGTCAAGCTCTATGAGCTGGCCTTTCCGACCCCCTGGTTCGGTGCACCACGAATTGACGCTCCAGGACCTTTAAGAGGCCCTTCATATCCTTGTAAGGGTGTCGTCGGACCTGCTGGGTGAGATAATTAGGCATAGAATTGACTAAGCCTTCAAATGCCACCTGTTCAACCACTCGGTGTGCCTGGGGTCCTTCTGGCCTTAGCCAGCGGCCCATCTTGCCCCAAAAATCAAATGCTTGCGCTCAGGCAGGGCGATCAGGGTCGAACTGCCAATTCCTCCACTCACTCGCCTGCTGGTCTGATGTAATGCCATAGCAGCTGAATATCTCAGCTTTTAGGAGATCATAATTCATGGCTTCCTCCTCGGGGAGATCGCAATAAGCCCGCTGCGCGGCCCCCTTCAGGTACGGCGCTACTATGGACGCCCACTCCGTCCGCTGCCACTGATTCCAGGTGGCGGTACGA
Source organism: Polypterus senegalus (assembly GCF_016835505.1). Classification (NCBI taxonomy): domain Eukaryota; kingdom Metazoa; phylum Chordata; class Cladistia; order Polypteriformes; family Polypteridae; genus Polypterus; species Polypterus senegalus. The sequence goes on along the minus strand of NC_053156.1, from coordinate 152,927,668 downwards.
TCGAAAATCCCCAGATACGATTCTATATTGTCTGCCTTAGTGAGTGGAATGACAGGAGGAGGTGGAGGTTGAGGTGGCTCGGGTCTTACCGCTTTTGCTGAGGCTTTGGTTTCTTCCAACTCACGTTTCGTCGCGACTTGTTCATGCTGCAGAGCTTGGATCTGGGCTGCCATCCCTGACAACACGGTGTTGAGGTCCTGTCCTTCAGACATTTTTCGGACATTTTAGAATCCTGCTGGCTACGCCACTGTAATAAAGAGACAAAATACTCATAAAGGTTTGGGGCTTTCCGGCCCCATATACTGCAAACAATAAGCCAAAGTAGATTCATACAGAAATAATTCATCTAACATAGACTGCTTGAATGGTTGAATGGGGGGACATTTATGGTGAGGGACTGGAAATGAACAGAGATGATGCTGGGAAGGAACCGAGGTGGCTTCTAGGATTGATGATGTCATCAGGAATCGACAGAGGGAAGGCAGAAATGGTGATGCGTGGTCAGGTACACATGGCAGGTTCATGGCAGTGGCGTGTCTTTGTTTCTGAAGAATAAAAGAGAGAGAGTTTAGTACCCTGCCAATCCTTTCTGGCATGCGCTTTCACGCTACAGTTCAGGTCCTTACGCGGCTCCCTAATCGCACGTGTGTGACAACTGCTATATAATCAGTCTGCAGAATTATGATTAATACTTTTCAATTCTTGGCAATGATTTCATTAGATTATCTTCTGTTAAAAAAAAACCCAAAACAAACAAAAGTACTGTAGATCAGACGTCCAACAAGGTGATTCATTTGCACTATTAATAGAAACAGGCAGCACACATATTGAAGTTTTGTATGGTGAAAGACTGAAACTGAAACCTTTACTTTCTGTTTTCATTGTGAAATGGATTTCCAGTAATTTAAGCAAATTACAATAAGTACAAAAAAGCACTGGAACAGGTATTGTAGGAAATGGAATATCCCCTTTTGTGGTTTTACTTTTAGGTTACAGTATATAATTTTACTTTTTTAGCATTTCTGCCTCTATTAGTTTTAATTTTAACATGCAAACCATAATAAGTTTTCAGTCAAACATACTTTTAATTGTTTTTATTTGTAGTACCAAGTGCCAAGAGCTCATTATTGTGTGCCTGCCCTAAGATAAACCTGGCTGGTATTCTCAACTTACTTTTCTGATACCTGTTCCTTCAAAAGGGCAATGGTAAGTAGTAGAATATCAGTGCCCCTGCCAATGGTTGGGCAATGCACTAAGCAGTCTCCACTACCTGCAGAAGCAAGTGTTATAACTTGTTGGTTTCATTCACCTTTAATGCTCAGCATACTTCCCAACCTTGATTCTTAGTTGATACTGCTGTCCTCTAAAAGTCCATCATTGCCTTAACTAACCTCTGTTAGTTTACTGTCTTCTATTATTTGATTTTCTTCATACAATTTACATATCTAACTAATAACAAGCTATTGTGCAATCCATGTATCTGTTTCACTAATCCATTTAAAGTATAAACCTAGTAATATAGGATGAATAAATGGAGCACTGTATACTTTGTTTTCTCGCACCATATTATTAAAAACAAACAACAAACTTGAGACTTCAAAGTAAAGACATTTCAATATTTAATGTGCCTCTTCAGGAATGTAGTTAAAAGATGTTTGTAGAAAGACCATAAAAGATATTATTAATCACATCAAATTCTACATTAGAATACAGACTTTTTGAAGTACTGCCTTTCTAACTGACTTATTGTATGATCAATCATAATCTTTAGAATTTGTTACAAACCACGGGCTTCGTCCAGTTCACCTGAACATGGATACATCTGAAAATGCATTGTAGCGGGGCGAAATGATGGTGCAGGACAAGATAGGTTGCTTGGGGTGCCAACTGGGCAAGAAAACCCTGTTTAACAAGAACAAAAATGCTGAAAAAATAACAAAAATTAAGCACTTTAATGCACAGTTTTAAACAGACAATAGTCCTCTTAGTTTCATTTGGGAAATAGGTTTGAGACTTCAATCAGCACAATGCAACACCATCCTCTGTCATTGCTCTGTCTTTATATGGTGCAGACTGAAAGGTCTGTGAAAGGTCCAATGCTATCAAGGGGCAGTTTCTCGAGATTGTGAAGGCAGGAGATAAGTCTTTTAGCAGTAGTGCCCTCTCTCATCTCTCTCATAACTGGTACTACTTTATGTGAGCTCGAAAGGTGACCCTCTGGTATGCATGCATGACAGCATCTTTTTTTGTTTCGGCCCTTCGTCCACACTGAAACAGCATTTTCAACCAAAGAAAACAATTTTTTTCTAAAATGCACTCCAAACTGTGTAAATCTGAAAATGCTTGCTCTGTAGCATAGTGGATCATAAAAGCTAAGCTTTTTGAAAATACTGATGTTTAGTTGTCATGTGATCAGGCAATGACTCAAATTTCGTGCTCTGTGATCTCATCTTTCCATAAGTTCTCTGTATCAGCTGACAGGTACTGTGCCTTAAAACACTCAGATATTTTGTAGATTCATTTTGGCAGGACTCCCAATCTATATTATCCAAGGCATTGGCAACCTTATATTCATTTGTAACCTTTTAAAACAGTTGTACTTCATCATATGCCCTTACAAAGAAGTCAAATTTGTTTTCATCTTGTTCTTTTTTCAATTTACTTTGAGTTTGCTCCATAATGAAACTGCACTCTTGGCCGATAAGTCACATATGCCCATTAAGAAAAATTAACACATTTCTATTTTATTTGGATTTGGATTTTAAAGTTTTACAAAAGATGCAGTTGTTTAAACTTGTAGTGTTCTGCAATTAAATGAGGAAGTTGAAATGATAGGCAAATTAGTTACCTTTAATACAGCACTAATACATAACCCTGATATATGAATGGAGACTTTGCATTTATCCTCTGATTGAAATTAATATGGCTACAGCTGTATGTCCAATCGCTCATTCGTTTTAACCAAATTATCCATGTCAGGATTGTTGGTTGCCAGTGCCTATCCTGGCTGCAATAAGAGTGAGGCAGATACCATTGAACAGGGCACCTTGTGTGTGTTTATCCACAATGGTTATGAAGTGAAATGCTTCATATGTTCACTCCAAAATAAATTTATTTAGTGTCTTAAAAAGTCCATGTTGCCCAGACATTTATGTCACTCAGCTCATACATCTTTGAAGCACAAGGCAAATGTCAAACAATAAGACATGTAATGTGTTAACTGAAGTACAAATAAAAAAGAATACTTTATTGCTGAAATTAAATCAGATAATGCTACATTTGTATCATTTGTTATGTTTTTTGAAATTGAACTAATGTTAAATATCATAATAATTAAAATGTGTCAAACATGGTGAAAGCATATATGACACATACTTGGACTGCAGGGCTGAGAAAAGCATTTTGTGAACAATTGCACCAATCACCAAAACCAGAGGAATATATTGTAGATTTACCAAATATCTTTGAGAAGAGATCAAAATCTCCAGGACAATCACAAATGCACAAATTTAAGGAGAATGTGAAAATAACATGAAAAAAACACCCTGGTAGTAAAGAAACTTGTGCCACTACACTAAGCTGGCATTGCTACCTGTTATATCACCAACTGCTCTGCAGATTCACATTTCATCCAATTTTGATTTTGTAATGGTTAATTTATTTGTTTGGTCTATAAGCTGTAATGAGCATTACTTCTGTATAAAAAATCAAATTACATGTACTGTAAGACCTGTAAAATTCAAAAGAAGTATGCTTCCTCATCACGGTATTGTGTAGATATCCTTTTATAACTGCCTATTGTCTTTGAATTTAAAATACTTGGAAGTCACCTCTACCAGAAGAATATAAAGTTCTCATTTTTTGTATGAACAGGAACAAGAAGAACCTGGCAAAGCATTGTGCATTGTAGATAATCATTTAAACACTGTACTCTGATGAAGTGTTTTTGGACACATGAGCAGCTGATATTAACAAACAGCAAAGACCTTATATTGATCATTAGTCCTGCATTATTAGTGTAGTGTAACAGGATTTCTTCTTTTGGTAAGAGCAGTAGTTCCAGAACTCCTACTTTAGGTTGCTAAACATTATTATGTAATCTACATTTGTCAAGTTTCTGGAGGTAGCGGCAAACCTAAAGGGAAAGCTCAAGGTGAGTGATACAACATGGATGGATAAGCTCTGCACTAACTGCACTGGAGCAAAAACACTAAAAAAAAATTGCCTTCATGGAAAGGTGGGACAGTTGTTGAGCTATTCAAACAAACTTAAATATGTTTAAATATTATTAAAGTAAACACTGGGCACTGTCATCACTGTTTATTATTATGGCTATGATTTCATTATTCATGTTTACCAAATTCAGTATCTATCTTTTAAAGGCATATTTACTCAGCTTTCACCAGTCCATAAAATAAAACACAGCTTACCAGTTGACTACTGTTTTGCAGCTGTTGGTTTTTAGACAATCAAATAAGGAACATAACTATAAACATACTATTAAATCAGAATTTCACTAAATATTTTGTAGTTTTTATACAAACAGTTCTTAAAATATATTATAAAGGTTTCAGTTTGCATTTAAGTCAGTGACCTCCTCTTGTGTACCATTCCACTGCAACAGGTTTGAGGTTTGTTTAGTACCTGAGTATCTCCAAGCTAAATGCATGATATAAACAACCCACTTATTGGAGAGGAAAAATAAAAATGAGCAACCCAGCCTACTTATGTAAAGGAACACCATTCCATATTACATTCCAATAAGAAAACACATAAAAGCAAACCATAATATTTGTCCCTCAAAGAATTTATGTGAACAACAACCGTGAAGTTTTTGATGAAGGTACTATTAGAAATTATTGATTCATTCAAACATCCATTTTCTGAACTTGCTTCCTCCATTACAGGGTCTAGGCAAGCCAAACTCTATCTTGGCAACAATGGGAACAAGATAGGAAGAAAAGAACCACCTTTGAGACACCAATAAAGCAAAGGGCACATGCTTACATGCTCCAAGCCAATTTAAAGAAGCCAATTAACCTAACATACACATCTTTGATAAGTGACAAACAACCAGAGTGACTAGGAGATATCAGCAAACTCTACACAGATAGAAATTTCACCAGGAATCTAGCCCAGGGCACTAGAGATTTGGGTGGTAGTACATTTATTTATTTGGCTGACACCTTTATCTAAAGGAACTTACAGTTTTTGAGAAAAAATTGGTTACATTTTTTTTTCCAATTGGAGCACAGGCAGGTGAAATGACTTGATCGGGGTCACGCAGCCTCAGTGGCAGAATTTGAACCCACAGCCTCAGGGTTTGAGGTCCAAAGTCTTAACCAATGCACCACACTGCCTGCCTGTGGAAGGAGACTGTTGTGTCCTGAAGAAGATGTCTGAGAAGAAGGAAACTGTCTCCTTGCCACAGTATCAGATCTGAACGGAATATTACTTGGCAGTAGTACAGGTATGTCAAATATTTGGTGCTAGAAAGCCACATTTTTCTCATATGCTGGTTGCAAGAGAGACACCCATGACTACAGAAGTTAGGGTCTACGGACCTTTGATATCAAAGGAGGCCAGCATCTCCCTAGGAAAGAAAATGAAGGGCCATAGGTCAAAGATGAGACTGAAAGAGACTGCCAAATTAAAATTAAATTTAAATAAAAAGGATCCTGGCAACTGTTTAGGTGGGCCTCATAAGAGCAGAACGTTGGTTACTGTTTTAATACTTCAATTTACTTTGCTTAGAAGTTTCCCCTGTGTTATAAAGATATCTTCTGTCTAAATGTCAGTGTTAGATTCAGCAAACAGTGCTAGCTACCTTTTCATAAAAATAGTCACAGTTCAATACATTGCCAAAACACTCCTGAGCTGATGAAACAACAAATCTGGAATTCACGATCAAATGTTCATGAGTAAGCAAACAGTTTATTCTCTGAGTTAAGACTAGGTTGCTCTACAGGTTGGCCTCTACTTAAAATGACAGATTACCTTCTTAAGAAGACTTTGTTTACTGTATGTTCTGTATTTTGACAAGATGATCAATTATTAATTCTTATGTGTTTTTCAGAATGCTGCTGCTAACTTGAGTTTTCTTCAAAAATGTCTTCAGAATACAAGAAGTTCACTTTTACATGTTTGTTGAACAACACAATAGGAAAATAAATTAATTTGTTTGATGTCAAACTCTTGTGAGCAATAGTGCCACCCATCCATTCATTTTCTAACCTATTAATTTCTGGCTCACGGGAGCATGAAATAAGTACAGACAAAAACCCAGGTTTAACTTGAACAGAGAGCTATCAGACAAACGTAGGGCTCTACAGAGTCCTGAATGGTATAAGGCAGGGGTGTCCAACTCTGATCCTGGAGGGCTTCAGGGGGTGCAGGGATTCCTTTGTACCAGTTTCTTGATCAGTGACCAACTTCTGCTCTTAATTGGCCTCTTTTCCCTCCTTTTTAATTGTCTTGTTTTTTTTAAGACTCAGTCCTCTGAATTGCCTGTTTTTTCCTTAAATGGCAGATTAGATTAAAATCTGCTGATTGCTTAACATGCCGTGCATAATGAAAAGCACTCGTATTACCTGCATCTTGCACTCAAACCACATGATTCTTTAATGGAAAAAAAACATATTTGTAGAATGGACAGAAACTCAGTATACACTTGAATAACTTATTCAGCACTTTCTCCATTTTAAAACTGAAAGCATTCACATATTTATTATTATTATCCAATAGTACTCTGACAACTTTCTGCAAAAAGACTAACAAGCATTTAGAATGAATGTATTTTGCCAAAGGTGATAACTGAACCAGCAATTATTTAGTTTTAAAAAACAATGGCTTAGCCACTAATCAAATATTCTACCAGCCCTCCATGTATTTCCCAAATTGTATCTTCCAATATAAAGCCATGGGATGCCTCAAGTCTGTTTCAGAAGCATCAGGCAGAAGGCTAGATGCAAATATGGACAGGGTGTCATACATGGCAAATTTAGAATGGGTAATCAGCCTAATTTGCTTATTGTTAGAATGTGAAAATGAGACTAAGTGCTCACAATAAGGGGAATTTGCAGAACTCACAGAAAGAATGACCAAGCCTAGTTCTGTGAGAAAGCAATACTAACCACTGCCCCACAAGCAGTCTCCAGAATACTTCACTAACCTGTGAACTTTTAGTGCCACTTTCAGTCGGGATAAAACCAATTAAAGAGCTCCCGAAAGATAATGTCTCAGTCTGAGGATTGCAGTCCCACTTGATGGAGCTCCCCAACCCTGACCTGACAGCTGAAAGTTTTGAACAGCTGTAGAGCTTAGTAGGGCAACTGTTACACCTTATTTCAGTTACATCAATACAAGTTAATTTCTGTTCCGTTTTTTGGACTTTGGCAGTATATGGGGTGACCCAGTTGCCCCCCCCCCAAGTTTTCTTCAGTTATCCTTTCCCTAATTTGCACCTCACAACATCTAACAAGAATTATCTATAATTATGTGAATAAAGTTTAGGTATTCTCTTAGTGTAAAGTGATTAGATTAGAAATGCACATACTTAAAGGTTACATTTTCACAGTACAGAGGGTCTGTCATTGGCACTGTATATTGCACATAGCATTATTATCTCTTAACATGTTTGCTTGACCAGCTAAGTACCATTCAGCATACAGGGAACAATGCCTCCTTTGCTGAAGGGTAACTCATTATAAAGCCTGATGGCTAAGGGTAGAAATGATTTTACATTTCTGAAGAAATGCAGTTGCCCAAGTCTGTTACTGTTCAGTCAAGACCTCACTCAAGGAATGAGAGTCATTATCCTGGATAGTCGGCAGTAGCTGAATAACTAACTGGCATGTTGTTCTTCTTCATTCATCAATTTTTCCATTCATTTTCCAATCCTATCTCTTCCACTACACAGTGAAGTGGTGGCTTGAGTCTTTTTCCTAGCAGCATTTGGCACAAGAGAGGGACTACCCCACAAAGGCCAGGGGCACCATTATTTGCACCAAAGCAAACATATACTTGGTACAGTGAATTTTGCACAAATCAAAACTGTCTATAGAAACTAATTTTTCTTTTTTTTTTTGTTTTAATAAACCACATAGCAACAGTCCTTTGAGCTTTATCTGTGCATGAAACCAGTTATTGACTGCAATATGACTGTGACTTTGTTGAAAGTATTCCTGTGGACACAGGTTCAACATAAAGAGCAGGAGCCATGCAAGCCACAGAGTTTCATACATGGTTCCAGGAACCTTTGAGAGATTGTCAGGGTAAATAAAAAAACAATGGGATCCAGATTTAGCCTGCTTCTTCCTGGTTTCTTGTACTAGTGGAAATGAGAAATTAGAGAAGTCAAATAGTATGACTTCATGTTGTTCAGCCACAGTTGAAAGTCATCAGCACAGAGAGAACATGCAGCAGCAGCAGTAGTATTGTCTCATGTACATTAGAACAGTGTCATTCTTACTTGCAGTTGGTAAATTCAGTTTTCTCTGAGTCGGCTACCCTACCAGCTGCCCCACCTTGTTTTCCCCATGTTTAATTTTTAACGATTTAAAACTCCCCCAGCAACATTCCTCACCTTAGTTTTTTTTTCTCCTCATATGTTTACTGAAAACATTTTGAAATTATGCTGACTAAATCTGTGTCTGGTTCTAATTTAGCCCCTGAAAAAAAAATATTTTACAGCTATTTACCATGGTTGTAGCATATCAGACGTTTTATAGGGTTCAGGGTTGTGGGGCTTTAAGAAAATGTAACCTACCTATTTTTCTATGTTGCCATATAGAGCAGAACACTGACTGGTACAGGGCTGACAATTGAAAGTTTGGCTTTTCCAAGGAAGTGGAACGGGGCTGGCAGTCTTTGTCCGTCTGTCCAGCAGTGATCCGCCAAATAACAGACGAGACGCACTCCCACACGCGTGCTCCTGCCCCGCCTCCTCGGAGGGTGTGTACAGCACTGTGTTGCTTTAGTAAAGGACTCTCATAGCACCCAGGTAAATCTGACTGTCAAAATAGGGTCGGGTTGCGTGCATCCTGGATACGAGCGCCTGTCTTCTCGCGGTTAAAGGAGACACGCGCGTAGCCCGGACAGCTGGCCTCAAGGTAAGCGACCCTCTCCTCTCGCCATCCTCCAGGCATTTGTTCTTGCCACCTCAATCGCTATGTGGTTTTATTTTTCGTGCCACCTGAATGTAGGGATGTATGTTTGTTATGTGTGTTTTTGTGTTTCAACCCACACCTGTTCGTGTTGCAACCACACGAAGAAAATTCGGCGTTTTTATTAGATCTGTTCGGATTAGCGCGTTTAGGACATTCAGTTGTCATTTCATCGCGGCTAAAGTTTTTCGTTTAATTCTTGCCCTCCAACATCTCAGTTCCATATTGTTTCGGCGTCATTCCCACCCCCGGCCTTTCAGTTTGAACAAAATTAATACCAACGGACTTGGAGTGACGTGAGAAGCATAGCGCATTTTGTCAGCGTGTCGGCTAGTTTAGAAGCGCAGCGCGTCCATCTCATCTCCGGTCATCATTTATTCATGAATTCTGCTTCTGTTTCTCGTTTAACCGATGTTCTTCATTACGTTTCTTGGTTGGCAGGTGCTACAGGTGAAGAAGACGCAAAGCAAAGCTTAGGCATTGGCTCATCAGGTCCCCGCTTCCCTACTAAAGCCTCTGTTGTCATCGTACTGTTTTACTGAAAAAACAAGTTACTTAGTGGAGTGCAGAAATTAGAGATTTGTAAAGGAGGCCGGGTAGAATCGACTGCCGTAGCTGTTCTTTATTTTTAAAATCTATGCTGCTACATGACTTGTGTTTGAGATAACGTATATTTGATAAGATAGGCGGATAAACATATTTTAAGTATGTGGTAGATAAATGTGAAAAAAGAAAATGCTTTATTTTAAAATATAGACAGATGAGCGTTTTACTACGTCTAGTTGTATGTGTGATTTTAACACTTAAGCTGTGACTACTTCCATAGTGGTTCTTATGGTAAAAGTGATCAGTTTACTGGTTAATGTTTAATGAAAGTAAATTTATTTTACATATGATTAATGATCATGAAAGCAAACCATCTTTACACAATTATTTATAAAATCATATCTAACTAAATATTTTTTGTATTTTTTAAAACTCCTCTTCCGTGACATTATTATATCACACGTTTTCAGATAAAACAGTAGCCAAAGTAATCATATATACTGTATCTTGACTCTGTTAGCCTACACAAAGCATTTCTCACTCTGTATTCTTTCGATCATGTGAGTTTTAACACAGTAAACATGTTTATCAATGTCATCTATGAATATAATTTTTTTTAAATCACCAGTAACAAATAAAGACAATTCATTTTGTGTAACTCCCCTTCATTTACATTACATACAATGACACTGGTCCCTCTGTTTTTCCTGACAGAAGTGTTTGTTAAATTGAATTATACTAAAAATCTTTTGTTGTTTTTTTTTAATCATTTAAATTGAAACCTAAAATCACTTAATCAGGTAATATTCCAGATTGCCAATTAGTCCAATTTTTTAATCTGGCTAATTTTGCTTGGGCAAAAAACAATTCAGAAAGTTTTTGATACATTTCAAACCAAAAATACTAAATCTAATTTTAAAATTCTTAAATAGTACATTAACATAGATGTTTCCTGTTTCAGTATATTAATGGCAAGATCTTTTTAATAGTTTTTTGTCTATAGGATCTTGAATACTGAACAGAACTCTTTTTTTCAGCAGTGATAAATATAATGAGATTCTGTTTTTTTTTTGTTTATTCATACACTTAACACAGTGTAAATTGGGAAAATATTATATACCTATAAATATGTATATTATATATATATACCTATATATATATATATATATATATATATATATATATATATATATATATATATATATATATTGTGACAGACAGCCGGGTTCCATGCCTGGCCGGGACGCCTCTGCTGCATACGTCCCGGGGGAGCTATCATGGCCATGGCAGTACCTCCCCCGGGGCGCTTGGGGGCAGTCTCCCTGGCCGTGGATCTCTCCTCAATCTCCCCCGTGTCCACCACAGCTGCCCGGTTGGGAGATGGGGTGGCCGCTAGGGGGTGCTGCAGAGAACTAGCCACCACACTGATCGGTTTATCAGCCCCACCCGGAGGTGCAATTAAGACCAGCTGGTCAGGCACCTGGAACACTTCCGGGTGGGGTATAAAAGGGCCTGCCTCCCAGCAATCAAGGCCAGAATCGGGAGGAAGAGGACGAGGTTGCCTGGGAGGAGTGGTGGAGCAGGAAAGTTTGCATTGTGTTTGGGTTTTTGTGCTTGGACTGTGTTGGACCTGTGGGACACGGGGAAGACGTGTGCCCACGGCTGAAGAAAATAAAAATAAAATTCTTGAGTGTGAACACGTGCCTCTGCGTGGTCTGTGCCGGGTCGGGCGATATAAAGCGCCTTTTTCCCAATATATATGGGTGGCGCAGTGGGTATCGATGCTGCCTCACAGTTATAGAACCCGGGTTTGCCTCCCGGGTCCACCCTGCGTGGAGTTTGCATGTTCTACCTGTGTCTGCGTGGGTTTCCTCCGCTTTCCTCCCACAGTCCAAAGACATGCAGGTTAGGTGCATTGGTGATTCTAAATTGTCCCTGGTGTGTGCTTGGTGTGTGTGTGTGTGTGTGTGTACCCTGCAGTGGGCTGGTGCCCTGCCCAAAGTTTGTTTCCAGCCTTGTGCCCTGTGTTGGCTGGGATTGGCTCCAGCAGACCCCCGTGACCTTGTAGTTAGGATATAGTGGGTTGGGGAAAGAGGAGCATATTCACGGTCACTAATAGGGGGGCAGTGTAGATCTACCAGTCAACTTATTCCACACATCTCTTAATTTATGGGAGGAAACCAGAATACCCACTGAGGAAGTTCATGTAGACACTTGTGTAATGTAAAAGTCTGCCCCAGGCCACTATTCTGTGGGAACTACATATTTCCAGAATTTAAAGAACTCAATTAAGGCATTCCCATGTTTATTTAACCATTCTGAGAGAACCTTTACTTTGTGACATGGTGCATAATCATGCTGAAGTAGCCGTTAGAAGATGGGTAAATTATGGCCATGAAGGGATTGCAGATGGTCGACATCAATACTCAAATAAGCTATGGCCTTCAAGGGATGATTAATTGGTATTAGCCCAGATTGTGCAAAAAACATTCCCCACACCATTACATCACCAGCACCACTAGCCTGGACTGCTGACTTAATGCAGTTTTGATGCATGGATTCATGCTGTTTGCCACCAACTTCTGACCCCACCCTCTGTGTGCCTCAGCAGAAAATGAGGTTCATCAGATCAGGCTACATTTTTCCTTTCTTCAACAGTCTAATTTTAGTGAGCCTGTGCCTACTGTAACCTTAGCTTTCTGTTCTTGCCTGACAGAAATGGAACCCAACATAGAATTCTGCTGTTGTAGCCCATCCGCCACAAGCTTTGATGAGTTGTGTATTCTAAGAAGTTTTTCTGCTCACCACAGTTGTACAGAGTGGTTATCTGAGTTACCATAACCTCTCTGTCAGTTCAAACTAGTCTGGTCATTCTCCTCTGTCATCAACAAGGTGTTTCCATCTGAAGAATTGCCACTCACTGGATGTTTTGCACCAGTCTGGTTAAAATCTACAGCCAGTGTTGGCATGTCATGGTTAAAATCACCGAGATCACATTTTTTCCTCATTCTGGTATTTGATGTGAATATTAACTGAAGTTCATAACCTGTGTCTGCATGATATTATGCACTGTGCTGCTGCCAGATAATTGATAACAAATTGGATAGGTAGGTGTACAAGTGTTTCTAGTAATCTGCTTAGCCAATGTATTCCATAAAGCTTAGGCTTTCAACATATCCATAACAGATGAATGTAAAAATGTATCTGAAGCAAAACAAATTTCTAACAAGGCATCCTAATTCTTTACACTCGGAAGCCAAAAACAGTTTCATAACAGTGCCTGGGTTTTTCTGTTAATTGACTTTTTTGAAAAGGCTATTCAGAATCAAGTAAAGGAAGAAACTGTTAATGAAAAAGTAAATTCTTAAGTTTAAAATAATTTGAATAAAACATTGCAGTCACTTATCTGTATTAAAAGCTATAGAAAAAATATTGATATATCTATTTTCTATAGTAGTTCATGATAAAAAGAAATATTATGACAAGGTAAATCCTGATATTTTGTTACTCTCTATTGATTTCATTTTGCATCAATAATAACATTAACACATGATGTTCTACAGTTCTCATAAAGACCCATTTTTTGACGGAGTACAAAGAAAGAAGAAATGAGAAATCTAGCTAAATGAAGACCCCAATTAGAAAGAGAAACTGGGTCCAAATCTGCAATTCAATAGGAATCAACAGCTATAACCTTTCTTTAGGTTTCAATTTGAGATGTCTGGTGTGTAAAATATGATATATGATCAAAACATTGGGTCTTATCTATTAAGAGAACTGAAATAAAACAAAGCTTTATCTTTCAATATAATGCTAATACACTTGTTATAATGTTTACAAAGTTTTTCTATGCCAATCAAATAAAATGTTTTGTCTAGTTTGTAGAAACACTCCTCTGTAGCTGACTTGACATTTTCATTATTAGTATTGCACGCTTTACAAATGTATTTCTACAGTTTGAGAAACAAATAGTCGTATCTGACCAAATGGCATAAGCGTGGTATGTCTTTGAATCAACAAGTCTTCAGCTCAGCCATTGCAGCCCTAGAGTTATGAATGGTGCATTATCATGCAGCAGAATGGAAATTGTTCTTAGTTTGAATTTCTTACGTTGACATTCTTCTTGGGTTATCTTTTGAGAGATGTCTTGCATTGATGGAATTCTGTAGCCCATGTTTCTGCTGTAGTATATAAAGGTGACTGATCCTGCTACATTCTATGCTGACTAAGTTTAAATGACTGTACTGAGTTATATACAAATTCAATGACATCAGAATACTAGATTTTGCAGTTTTGGACATGCAGATTGACTAAATCCTGCAATAAGAAACACACTACAAACAATGAATTCTGGAAACTTGTAAACCACATAATTTAGTATAAAACAGATGATCTTTAGCTGTTTACAAAATTAGCTCCATAGTTTACCCCATATGATAGGCCATATCGCAACATTTATAACTTTGTGAAAGAAGAATAACTATAGTTTTTTGTTTCTTCTTTTCTCTTATAATTGGTTATAGAGAATTACATTTACCTGTGTGGTTTGTGTAAGGAGGATCTGGGAGAGAAACAACTGTGGTAGCAACATGGAGGAACACCGTGGCAAGAAGCATTGCTGGCCATTAAGAGTTGGGTGTAAAAAGGCCTATCACACCCATTTGAACCTTCAAGCACTGGCACATCCACAACCTGGCATTATTTTATGCTTGCCGAGAGCAACAGCCAATTAAGTCTGTATGTTTTTCAGCAGGGTTACTGGCAGGTAAACAGACATGTAAGTCAGCTGTGCAGAAAACTATAAGAGAAAAGGAGAGTTCAGAAGTTACCTGAACGTGGGGACGTGTTCATATGAGCTTGCCAGTGGGTACAAGATAGACATAAGCAGGAAGTACCGGACTTGTACCAGAAATGAGGCTGTGTGTAGGGAATGATTTGTCTGTGTCGCTGATTGGTAGCGCCCGGCTGACATGAATTATGATTGGTTAGGTAACATGGCCTAGCATATAAAACAGAGATGCCCAGCAGGGGTCGTCTTTTGACCGACTGGCATTAGGAGTAAGGTTAACAGAGAGAGCTTAATGTTATCCTTAGTGAGCATTTCTTGTATATATTTAGAGTTTCACTAATTTTTTTCCTGTACAGTTTTATGCCTGTGTTATTTTATTCACTTTTGATTTTGATAACTGTTCTTTTTTTGTCCACTTTGATTTCATCTTGTTAGAAAGAGAAGAAATAATTTGTTTCTATAATTTTGAGAGCCATAGTACATATTGCAAATAATTTACTTTCACTTCTTTGTTGTTTATTTTTTGTAAATATATTCTGTGTTTTTAGAGTGTGGAGGGCATCACATCTCATTCAGTTTAAAGGTCAAAACATTTTCATCATCTCAGACTGCAAGAAGACTCTGGTAACTAACTGGACCTTGCCATGCTAAATACATGTAATATAATTCTGCTCATGTAAGTCTTTGAGATGTTCAAATAATAGAGGTTCACCTGATTATTAACCACAATACTGTATGTGATCAGCTAATTGATATATCTATATATAATTTTTTTTTTTTACAGTTACTTTTGAAAAGAGGTCAAACACCATGAACTGGGGATTTCTCAGAGATCTCCTGAGTGGGGTAAACAAGTACTCCACAGTGATAGGGAGGATCTGGCTTTCTGTCGTGTTCATTTTTCGCATTCTGATTTATGTAGCTGCAGCAGAACAAGTCTGGAAGGATGAACAGAAGGACTTTGTGTGCAATACAAACCAGCCAGGCTGTGAGAATGTGTGCTTTGATCACTTCTACCCAATTTCTCAAGTTAGACTCTGGGCCCTGCAGCTGATAATGGTCTCCACACCGTCCTTGTTAGTGGTGCTGCATGTTGCATACCGACAACACAGAGAAAGTCGGTATAAAAAGAAGCTATATACAAACACAGGAAAGATGGATGGAGGGCTATGGTGGACATATCTTATTAGTCTACTATTCAAAACAGTCTTTGAAGTGGGCTTTCTGTTAGCATTTTACTATCTATATAGTGGATTTGAAGTCCCCCAGCTGCTCCAGTGTAAAATTAGTCCTTGTCCAAACACTGTAGATTGCTACATTTCACGAGCTACAGAAAAAAAAGTGTTTCTTTACATCATGGGTGTGACTTCCATCTTATGCATCGCGCTGAACATTTCTGAAATGATTTATCTTTTTCTTAAGCAGTGCTGGAAATGCTGTGTCAAGGCATATGATTCAGTTGATGCAAAGAGACATTGTGATTGTCACCAGCACACAAAGCTAAACAGTATGCCTTCTGGGGATCATATAATGTTGAAAGAAGACTCAACAAATGCAATCTGTCAAACTCAAGACATATGAACAATGTGCTCAATGTGGTTTGTTTACTCATTTTTAACACCATACAAATGACAGTTATTACCAGCTTCTTGTAATAAAATTGTTACTGAGAGTTCACCATCTAGTTACAATTAGTCAGTGACTGGAAAAACTGGTCATCAGGCTTCACTATTTAATTAATTGTGCAAAGTGTAAAATAAGCATGTTTCTCATCTTTGCAGAAAAGCATAAAAGATTATCTCTTAACAGCTTTTCAGTTAAAATTATTGACAGTGATGCTTACTTACTGTGATGACAGCACTTTAGACAAATACGTTTTGCAGAAACAAAACCATTAAAAGTGATTGCACTCACTTTTGTTTTCTAAAAAATGCAAGCTGGAGTTGACCTCCAACTAAAACATTTTATATCCTAGAGGAAAAACAGAAAGCAAAATGTCAAATGTGTGAAGAAGAGAGTATGTCTTTACAAAAGTACCAAAAAGAGATCTTTCATTCCTGATCAGAGAAATTAAGTAAAATGCAACAGTTTAAAGTAAACATTACAGTACATTTTGTCACAGTAAAGACCTTTACTTCAGAGAAGCTCATTCGGGATATAAAGCACAGTTTAGAACTGACAAAAGGTTATGGCCTTGCCATAGATAAACTGTTAGAAAGAAAGAAGACACAGAAAAAAGTAAAGGACAAACTTGTCAAATTAATTATTGATGTATCAGTGAGGATGAAATGCCTAGTTGCTATTTGCATTTAATTAAAGAAAAAAGAAGAATGTGTTTATAAATGCAAATTCTTGAGAAATGTCTGCTAATTAGGAAGCTTGCATTGTCAAGATGAAAACTTCAGTCTACCAACAGCATAGTAAAATAATATTGTAGCCATTTAACAGGAGACTATGTTTTGGGGGGTTGACACCATTTTAGTAGTGCTACATTTACTTAACGTTTATAGCTTTTTTCTGTCAATTTAGTATTCTGCTTGACTTTGATTGAAAGATTGAAGTCACAGCTTTGTTTCTTGTTATTTTTTAAAATGTATGTGTTCCTTTATTCACAGTAACTAACCTCCGTGCAATGATTCAGTGGCAGTTTCTGAACTTCTTACCTTGTGGTTTAAAGTTCATTGTCATGGCCTCTCTGCCACACTGGAGTTGTAACAAAGCACAATGTGACACAAGTTTTTTTGTTAATTAATGGAGATTCACAATGCCCAAGATTATCTGCAAATTCAAAAGCACAAATTAGAATTCTTTAGCAGCATTTTAAAGTGTTTAGTCTTTCTCTACATGCTTAAGCAGGAGTGCAGTTTTCTGCCCATTATTCAAGGTAATAACCAACATGGTGCAGAATACCATGAAAGATGTTAATATTAACATTTAAGCAAAAAAGGAATTGCCAAAGTGTACAACAAAGGGTTTGATCAGTAAATGAAAATCTTACATTTTTAAAGTTTAAACATGGATTCCACAGACTTTTGACTGTAATGGAAAGGTACTGATTCAGTCGGAAAATGAAACCAGTCATGTCATTAAGCAGATGTTTAGAATGTTCCTGCAAATCATCAACCGATCATGTTAAACCAAAAATGTACCAGTCTAAGCCCTCAGAATAAAACACCAGCCAACTTGCAGCCTTCCCTACAGAGTGGAGTTTCAAGTTTCATTTGTATAGAATCCATTTGGAGTTTTATTTGCATGTGTTCTTTCAGTAAAATGCCAGTACATGTAAATGAACAAAAGAAACTAAATAAAAAGACGCATGTAACAGAGTAAAATGAGCCAGACAGTATGTCTTACAAGGAAGTGTGATATTAGAGGATAGATAAGGATGTTCCATGTGTATGTAACATGCACCACATGCTGGTTTGGTTTTGGACATAGAGATGTGAACCTCAGACATTTAGAGAACTTTATTACAGCTTACATTTTAGTATGGCATTTTTGATCATAGATCTACAGAGTTTTTTGTATAATGCAACTGTCCCTTGGGTGTCCTGTCTTGTTTGATTGTGTTACCATACCACATGATGACACCACCACCTACAGTGCCTTCTAAGGTGTGGCAATAAACTTATCATCTTGTTTTTCTTCTATTTTTATTACTCAGTTCTGATTAAGGTGGTCCTCTTGTGACTTTTTCTGTAGGACCTTAGTCTTGAGGGTTCAATACAGGTTGTGAACACTGTGACCAGAAGGGAGCACTCTAGAGCAGACCCCACACTCAAAAACCACCAATACAGTCCAGTTAAGTATCTATGAAAATAATTGTATAAGGGAGGGTATAACAGTTGGAGTGCATACAATACAGAAAGGAGAAAAGAAATAATAATTATTATGTCATTCTGGACCTACCTACATATTCCAAAATTCTCTACCAAAAATATGTTTATTTCCCTCCTTCAAACCCCCCAATCATCCTCTTTCTCCTTTCCCCAGTTCCTAAGTCCAAGAGTGTTTAACTGAGCAGGGGGAGGTCCTTAAAAGGTTCAAGAGTACTTCTGACTCCAGTCTGGCAAACACTACATTTCCCAGCAGCCTTTGTGAGAACTTGAAGTACAGCAGTAGAATAATACTGCTCTCTGCCAGTGGACTAGGAAAATATATTGGCATCCTGACGCGGTAAGGGCATCACTACCATGCAATGTACTGCTGTGAATTTCCTCCATTTTCCTTTATAGAGGCATACATACGAGAGGGTAGTTTTCCTCCCTCTTTGATGACAGAACCAGGCGTTTTAGGAGTTTTCTGATATCCACAAATGGTTCTTTTGTGTGCATGTTTGATTACTGCAATTTGCTTTTGGTTTAGGCAAGAAAGCAAAACCGAATTGATCTGTAAAACTGCATTTGGACTCAACTAGCCATTTTGCGCCTAACTGCAAAAGATAACATATAGAAACCAGTGGTATTAATAACGGAACACTGAAGCATTGAAACACATGCACTTCCAACTCAAGAATTTTTCACACTATCCTTGACAGTATACTTTGGCTCATTTAATCAAGCAGTGTTTGTTTAGGTAAAGACCAACTCAAAACTTCAGAATTCATTACTTTTTCAAACTTTTGGACTTTGTGAAACACTTTAGCGAGGGAAAACAGGTAAAATGGGTACAGTTTCTGAATCACTTAGTTGCTTTGTTAGAATAGCATATTGAGAGTTGCATCCACAGGGTCTTTTATGAGTCAATTACTGAACAAAAAAGAAAAACAGTTTTTAAATATCATAAGGGCCAAAAACAAATTTACAACCAGCAGAAAAATGAAACCATTTATTAATATGCATTACATTCATGCAAAATAAGAAAAAAATGTCATAACCATAATCATTATTATGGTTTCTTTTTCTGTCGTGCCTTCTAAGAAGAAGCCTAGATTGCAGCAGATTTGATTTAGGAAATATCTGAATATAGAATAACTCCATAGTAGTTTTTCCCCCAAGAAAGCAAAACAAGCCATCACAGATTACCATATTTTTAAAGACCCATCATTGACAGGTTAAGCCTGCCATTATTTGCTTATGAAACTTCCTAATTGAATCATGCAATTTACAAATGTATATAAGACACAGTTAAAAATAAACATTTTAAAATAATCAGCAGCAAAGGCAAAGATGGGATGTTCAGAATCTCTTACATATCAGCAGTTCAGTCATCATAGCACAACTAATACACATTTGTTTCTTTGTTAGAAGTCAATCATAATCAGTGCTTCTGGACTACAGAGACGACCGGTGCTATAACTGTAGTATAGTTTTCTTCACAATGGATAAAGTCACAATGCTTTCAAATTGACCCACATGAAGGAATCCATGGACGTTCGATTAGGCCTTCTTGTAGGCCAAACTGTATATGCTGCTTTACAAACCTACCAGAGAGAAAAAGCAAAGTGAATCCCATTTTTTTTGCTGAATGAACGTAGACTCATTTGTTGAACAAAAAAACTTGTAACACTGAAAAATTATGGGAAATCATTTATCATCTATGAACAAAACGCTTAAGGGGATGGATTTAAAAAAGAATGGCATCAACGAATATAAGACTCCACACTGCCAAAGTCTCAAGGTGTGCTCTAATAGGAAATTTAGCCCTTCTTGTAACTTGCCATATTCTGCGTTAATATTTCACTTCTCACAAGCACATTGATGCTGCTGATAAGTAATGAGATTACAATGGGACAAGTCCAAGAGACTTTGCGAGGAGAAAGTGTACATCAAATTCTTCATAAAAGTGGGCAACTGACTTGAAGTTAATTTTTCTAACATATTTTCCAAAAGTTTTCATTCTTAGGCTTCCAGTAAATGTCGTGAATGATTGTAAATCAAAGCCTGTTTGTGTATGAAAGTTAAATATTTGCTCATTGTGGGTCCAGCCACATTTAATCTGGCTTCCTCATCACCAACTCTTGTCAAATCCCATTATGAAGTGTGCAACTCCAACCTAGCATGGTGTTTGCAGACTGCACAGAGCTCACCTGTGAGTCACTGAGGTTACAGATGCAAAAAATTGCCTGCTGTGGAAGTATCAGGCATGACGTTTATCAAAGAGTACAGAGAGGATGCCAATCCTGTGTAAGCAGGGCATACTTTCACATGGTGATACTGAGAGCAACTCATACAAGACCAAATATGAGTCATCATTTAAAGTAAAACATGGTTTGGGGGTTGTGGAGGGAAAGCAAAGTATTTGGGGCACCAAAAAAACAAAACAAAAGTTGAGATATTGTTCTTGATGTAAACATTGGATAACATGAAGAGAGAGCAACTATGCATTACAGTGTATCTGCAACAACATCTCTTTTGCCACTCAAACCAACTTTATATTTTATACCACGGATGGAAGGTGATGTGTTCAGGTGTCTGGTAGAGTCCAAAGATGTATGGATGTTATTTAATGCAAACCAGTTGGTGTAAAATGACTAGTTTTCCTTCTGTAGATTTTCCAAGCAAGGTAGTTCTGAAGCACAATGGATGTATGTCATTGAAAAAAAGAGCCCTCCCTGTGTGTTTCAACAAGAAGATAAGCAAAAAATATTTGCATGAGATAAGTTTGTTTTATCAAGTTCCAAACCTGATGAAAAACATCTTTGTGACTGTGAGTAGAATATGTAACAATCACCTCAAGGCAGGTATCAGCCAAGGAAAGGAATTTGTAATTCTAATTTCCTGGTTTGGACACACTAACATCAAGACAGTTTAAATGTGCCATTCAACCTAACAGTAAGTCTTTGGTTTGGTGGAAACAAATGTTAAATCCATAAGAATGCAGACTTTTTTCCACAAAGTTTCATAAATAGGTAATATGGAAACAGGAGTAAGGAGTACAGAAGGTCAGCCGATTTGTATTTTCTATTGAAATCTGGTGACATATTACATGCCAAACATGCAAGTAAGGATTTCATTGTACTATGTACTTTAACTTCTCATTCTCCTCCTCCATGAAATGCTGATGCAAGCTGACACTGATAAAAACCTGTTTCTAATATGCAATTACAAGGACATCCATGTAGATAGATAGATAGATAGATAGATAGATAGATAGATAGATAGATAGATAGATAGATAATCCTTCAATTCAGATGTAAAATTGAGTTCCTGACTCTCAGATCCCTCGGAATCTTCCAAAAAGAGTAAGATGTTCGTGATCTCCTTGTCCACCACAGTCTAGACTCCTAATCATCCCCAGTTCCTTACTGGCTAGCTGTCTCTCTCAACCCTTCTCCACCTAACAGTTAATGTGTGTGAGTGTACCTGCACAAAAGTGGTTGCCGTTTCATCATCCAAGGGGAATTCCACACATTAGTGGTAGCTGAAAAGGTTCCTCTTTGACTATGTAAAGTACTTTAACTAGGTTAGAAAAACACTACATGAATGTAATAAATAAATGAATAAATACATACATATAAACAATAATACTAGATAGCACTTTATTTGTCACAAAGGGAGAAGTTAAACTTTTTAAAGAAGCTCAATAAATATTATAACATAGCAACAAACACCTTGCTCAAATATACACTAGAAATGCTAAAAAGAAAGACAACGTTTGACATGACTAAAGATAAAAAGAGCAGTGAAAACCAAAAAGGAGTTTTACATTACCTATTATTATTACAGTGGAACCTCGGTTTACAAGTAACTTGGTTTACGAGTGTTTTGCAAGATGAGCTAAATTTTTAATAAATTTTGACTTGATAAACGAGCAATGTCTTGCAATACAAGTAGTATGGATACACTTTGTCTGCTGAGCGTCATGTGATCACAACTGAGCTGATGGTTCTTCTCTCTCTCTCTCTCCTTATCTCGCTCGCTCGCCCAGTGCGTCTCTCTCTCTCTCTCTCTCATCTCACTCGCCCAGCGCATCTCTCTTTTTCTCTCCTTATCTCGCTTGCCCAGCGCGTCTCTCTCTCTCTCTCTCCTTATCTATCTCGCTCGCCCGCCCAGCGCGTCTTTCTCTCTCTCTCTCGGGCAATCGTCTCCTATTCTCCATCTGAGTCTGTGTCATATAGTCAACATCCGTACAAGCTTATACTGTTTACTACAGCATTGTGACTGCGTGTGTTTGTGCTGTGACGTGCGAGTCCCCATCTTGCGCCCCAAAACACGAAGCTGAGTCTCAGTACTTTAACACCAGCTTTATTCAGCTTGAAACAGCAACAGCGCTGTTATTTATTGTAGCAGGATCTTTATAATGTTCCTTGTATCACTCATCAACGGCAGGCACTTATAGCATGTCTGCAATCTTTTTGGATGCGCTTATACGGCGAACTGCTACAGCGCTGGGAGACTGCGATTACTTTGGGACACTCTTCCGCGTGTCGTCCCGTTGGGTGGAATCCCACATGAGTTTAGAAACTCACTCACACCAGCCATGATTCTTTTTAAAGGTAAAGTGCAGGTTAATTTGTTTTATGTATTTTTACTTTACATTTTGAATTAATCATTTTTATATGAATAGTTTTGGGTTGTGGAATGAATCATCTGAGTTCCCATTATTTCTTATGGGGAAATTCACGTGCTTTGGGCTGCGAGCACGTTTCCGTAACGAATTATGCTCGCAAACCGAGGTTCCACTGTACTTTGGTAAGTTGTCATACTAAGAGCAGGATTATAAAAAAAGAACAAAACTTTATGTTCATTTTCTACTTTAATTCAGGGTGGCTACTCTCACAGAAACACAGCATGTACGTTACAGAGTGCGTTCACCTTTACACCCCCTTAAGACTTTTTTTTTTTTCAATTTAATAATATTATCGACAGCAAAAGCACGGTGGGCACCACACCAAGGCATGTTGTTGACTGAAAACTACAAGAGATCGCCTATCAAAGGCCCCCTACCCCAACCCACTCGTCCGCCTCTACCTCCGATCTTGAGAAATGCGGTATTTCATTTTAGCTCACCCTTTACTGCATTTTAGTCCAACTGTTTGGTATCACACCTCCAAAAGGCTCACAAAAGTTCTTGACAAGCACTTCACTGCACTCAGTTCCTTTACAGAGCCTCTCTTTCTCTCTCAAATTATTTTTCTTGTTAGAGCTTCTTTAAAATTTTACTTTCCCCTTGGAGACAAATAAAGTATAATTTATTTATTATTAATCACTCCTTATCTATCTATCATTGACCAGTCCTTATCTATCTATAAAAAAGTGTTAATCCAGACAAAGCTATAGGAAAGTTTACAAGTCGTTGAAAATCCCCCAACACAGCATATGAAGTAAGGAAATAAAACACAAATGTGAATTTGTAAAGGACTGTGTGCCCTCTGAAATGAAGTCCTGTCTTGGGGAGCATAGTAGAAAAGAAGGAATTAATTCTAAATACATCTTCATTTAAAGATTAAATAAACATACTGTATCTCTATATTATAATAAAAAAAATCTTGGGAGACAAGACTTTTTATCCTGCGATGAGACATGATTTTTTAAAGAGAGACACTTTCACATCCCGCGAGACGAGACTTTTGTGCCAAGAGATTTAAGCACGCCCAGGGCCGGAAATAAAATACAAAGAGTAGATGACAAAGTAGAATGTTGAAAAGAATTCAAAAACGTTGGCGCAATACACATGCATTTGAAAGTCTCAAAAAAATGATAGTGAAGATTCCATTAGGGTAATCAAATGTAAATTATTACTCAGTGAAATAATGGAACAGCGAAAAGAGATCGAATATATTGTTTGTTTTTAAACTTGTAGATCGTCTAATTCGTGTTGCCAACAGGGAAAAGTAGAGTTTCTTCCTAATGAATAGGCATATTTGATTTGTTTTTGTTCGGTGAAAGTGAAATCCCGCGAGAAAATTTCAAGTCCTGCGAGACAAGATATTATGCAAAGAAATTTGGAAAAGTCCTGCCCACATTTAAAACATTTACAACCACGCACACGATTCAATCATTTCTCATTTGTGCGAATGCTATTGTCAGACACAGTTCATGTAGAGAGAAAGAAACGATATTCACACACGGGCAGTTATACGTTGCGTTGTCATAATGTAATTCCAAATACGGAATCAAAATTCAATGCGATATTGACGAAAAGGGAAAAGCGAAAAAAGATTGAATATATGGACATAGGTGATATGACAGAAATATGTAGATATTGTTTAGCTTTAAACTTTAAGTCGGGGACTTGTAGATTATCTAATTCGTGTTGCCATCTGGGAAAAGTAGTGTTTCTTCCCAATGAAGAAGCGTATCCGCGAGAATTAAACATTTTGTTGTTTGCAAATGGCAGAGATGTAAAGTTGCTGGCATATAGCGCAGGCAGGGGTGTTGGCGAGCAAAGCAAGCAGGGGGCGAATCCCCCAGTTACATAAAAATACAAAAAAAAAAAAAAAATGAACACACAAAAAAACAGCCTAAAAAGAGAAAGACATTCTAAAAAACATAATAATAGACTGTGCTAAACACTCCGAGGAAAATTAATAACACAGCAATAAAAGTACAAATCAACTTTATTAAAGACAACTGAAACATTCAGAAATGAAAGAAAAAATGGAAGCACAATTTAAATAACTTCAGTAGACAATTTTTCACTCCTGCTTTACTCAAAGAATAATAATCCATTTCTCCCCTGATTAATCCGGTTGATGGTTTCAAAGAATGAAGTGTCTATTTTAGCAGCAATGGGCGCATGGTGGGAATCCTCAAACGGGTCACCAACAGACCTGACACGCAAGTCTTCGGGATGGGAGAGGAACACCAGAAGTATGCCGTGGAAATTCCATGTAAGTAAGGAGAGGATAGGTTTCAAACCGTCAGAAGGTCAGGGACAACAACCACTGCATCAGCACCACCACCTTCCAAAGTCTAGGAAGCTTTCAACAACTCAAAGAGTCTCATGGAACACTTATCTGAAAATCAGTAGGAAACAGTAAATAAAAAAAATACATTTTACAAGTTTTTAATAAAAGACGAAACAGATATACAATAATAGAAATAATCGTTTTGCATGCTTTTTTTATTTTAATATAAATTACTTTTTAAACATTCAGGAAGAATATTTAAGCAATCATTTCAGAGGGGGGAATTCCCCAAGCAACTGGAAATGTGTCTCCAATCCACCCAGCAGAAGACAACATTAGATTCCAGGAACTGTAGACTAATAAGCATTATCTCTCTTCCTCTCTGTTTTGTACAACGTAATGAATGCAATAGTCATAAATTGCATACAGTATGTGGAAACAGTCAGTTCATAGGCTCAAAAGGGCTTTACTCTGCACTAACTACAGCAGAAAAACTGGCATTAGTGGCTCTGATGCAACAGGTACATTTGTGTGATTTACACGATACCAAGATTAATGAGATTGCACAAACGGAGGAGACAGCAAAAACACTCAAAACTAGGCAATGCTCTAAACACAAGAGTTTTGCTGCCAAAAGTGAAAAAAATATGGCAGGTCAAAATGGCAGAATGGGAACCAGGTGATGAAAATCCATAGTTAAGGACGGGCTTAAATGAAAACTGAAAGCACTATTGAGATTGTCTACCTAAACCCAACACATAACAAAAACGTTTATTCAAACTTAACATTTCCTGAAGCCTTAATTCAAACAATCTAAACCAGCACACATAGTGATCTGTTTGTATATCTGTAATATTGTTACCATTTGGTTATATAATTCACTAGCATAGCATTAGCTTCCATTACCATGCTGCTTTATATATCAGTTAAGCCACATAAAAGTGTCTCAACTTTCCCAAATAGAAGCTTGACTGTCAGATGTAAGATGTTGGATGGCTTGCAAATTTCTTTTCTTAACTCCGACAAAACCAAGGTGCTGGCTTTTGGTTCTAAAGATACTAAGAAACAGGCTAGCTGAATGTAGCGCATCCCTCGAGATCCTCTCCGTCGTTCCCAGTTCAGTAACCAGAGGCTTTTGAAGTCTAAATCAGATTCTGATTTTACACTTGATTATCATATTAAAAATATTTCTGAAGTAGCCTCCTTTCACTTAAGAAATATTGAAAGTATGATCTCAGTCCATGATGCTGAAAAACATCCCCATGCATCTATTATTTCATGGCTGGATTACTATGAGGCCTTGTTCTGTGGCTGTACTTCAGTGTCTCTTAATAAACTTTAGTTAATTCAGAAAGCAACATTACAACAGGGGTGCCCAACTCTAGTCCTGGAGGGCCACAGTGACTGCAGGCTTTCATTCTAACCCTTTTCTTTATTGGTGACCTGTTTTTGCTGCTAATCAACTTCTTTTGAATTAATTTTAATTGACTTGGTTTTTAAGAAATGTTCTTAAAAAAATGTATTCGTCATTCCTCTGAATTGCTTAATTTCTTTCCTTAAATGGCATCCAAGCAGAAGTGAAATGTAAAATGAGTGAGCCAACAACAGACCAGCTAAGTCAGGGCCTCAAACTCCAATCAGTTTCACTCCAACCAGCTGCTTAATGAGGCGCTGAGTCTTGTCGTTAATTAAACCCGTTCTTTAATTCCATGGCTTGTTTCCGCTCTCATTGTGCAATAGCTGACATTTAAATAAATTATGGATTTTCTCTTTTCTAAGAGCAAATCAGCATTCCTGAGACCTTCGTCTTTCTTTATTTTCAGATATTGTATGATGGTCACAGTTTGCTGGGCCTGTTTTTGCTCATTTTATGTCTCATTATTGTTTGGCTGCTAATTCAGGAAAAATAAACAATTAAGGGGTCTGAGTCTTCAAGAGCAAGTCAAAGAAAATGAATTCAAAAGAAGTCAATTAGAAGCAAAAACAGGTCACTTATTAAGAAAAGGGTTAGAATGAAAACCTGCAGCCACTGCGGCCCTCCAGGACTGGAGTTGGGCACCCCTGGCTTACAAGAAGCAAAATTCCATACAATTCCATCCACCTGCTCTGATCACAAATATCAGGATAAAATACAGTCGCAGCCAACAATAAAACATTCGCTTTTAAAGTACCCTGTTTATGGAGTAACCCTCTGAGTATGAGATTCAGACTCTCCTTCTGTGTTCAAATCCAGGATAAAAACAGATCTGTTTAGCCAATAAGTAAATATTCAAAATCCACAATGAAATATACAGTGCAAGTTGCTATTGTATTGGAGTGACCACTAGGGAACATGACAGCACCCCAAACCCCAGACACAACTGCATATATATATACTGCTCAAAAGAATTAAAGGAACACTTTTTAATTAGAGTATAGCATAAAGTCAATGAAACTTATGGGATATTAATCTGGTCAGTTAAGTAGCAGAGGGGGTTGTTAATCAGTTTCAGCTGCTGTGGTGT